>NC_072790.1:135785729-136088759 GCF_028583425.1 Eublepharis macularius
GGCCGGGGACAGAGGGTGGTGCTTAGGGAGAGGCTATCAGCATGCCAACCATTGGTGTGTGGCGTTCCACAGGGGGTGAAACTCTCAGGGCCAGCACGCGTCCATACAGGCAGGTCCGGCAGCTGCCTCGAGCGCCAGGTGCAGCAGGCAGCCAGGGCAGTGCGCAGAGCGACTGAGCAGGACAGCTGGGAGGGCGCACGCATGCCGTCCCAGCTGCCTGCGGCGTGATGTCATCATGCAGTCGAGGTGCGTGCGCGCACACACGCGCGCGCACACGCATGGGGGCAGCAACAGCACTGAAGCTGCCCCCGCCCTCAGGCACCAGAAAACCTGGCACCAGGCCTGGATACTCTCCCCTCTGTTGTTTAATCTTTAAATGTACCCCCTTGCCCAGCTGGTATGGAGCTTCGGACTAGGCTATCACCATTATTATTATTATTATTGTTGTTGTTGTTGTTGTTGTTGTTATTGTTATTGTTATTGTTATTGTTATTATTAATCCTGCCCTCCCCACAAGCGGGCTCAGGGCAGGTCACAACAGAAGATAAAATAACCAAGATAAAATCACAATAAATTAACATAGCTTTCTAATAAAACACCTGCTCAGCATATGAAAACCATATAGCATCTGATGGAGGTAGAGGTGCAGCTTAACCATCTGTGGTCGCTCATATATGGGGGTAGATGGTCAATACCCTCTACAGACATGCGGATGCATTCTGTATGCGGATGACACCCAGTTATATCTGTTGGTGGGCGGCTGGCCTGACTCTGCCCCTGATGCCCTAATTAGAGCTTCGGAAGCTGTGTCTGGATGGGTGAAGCAGAGCAGACTGAAATTGAACCCTGTGAAGACAGAGGTCCTGTATTTGGGCCGTGGAGTGTCGGATGTGGGGATCCAGCTCCCAGCCTTTGATGGGACACCACTTGTGCCTGTCCCATTGGTCAGGAGTCTTGGCGTGACTCTGGACTCCTCCCTATCAATGGAGGTCCAGGTCGTTGCCTGGTCTGCTTTCTTCCATCTTCAGCAGGTCAGGCAGCTTGCCCCGTATCTGTCAGCCCATGACCTAATTAGAAAAGAAAAAAGCCAAAACCAGGGGATATCTCTAGACTATCAGATGAACCCAATCCCCTGCAACTCGTTATATCAATACCACTCAGTCAACTGTCATAAATCTATATTTATGATTCTAAATTCAATCAATGCAATAAATGCATATCGTATATTAAACAATCCTTCATACAAAAGTTTTTTCAGTAGCATATCATATATTCAACAATCCTTCATACAACACAAATTCCAGGATGCCTATGTATACATTTCATCAATATTCATTTACAAAAAGGGTTCCTATGCCTCAAAGTCAGTCCAGAACTGTAAACATCAGAACTTTTAGAGATAAAGTGCAATTAGCGCTGTGCAAAGCAAGATTCTTGTTTGTTGCGTTTGTCTCTCCAGACGTTCCTGCAGAAACTGCAGGACTGACTTTGATGCATAGGAACCCTTGTTTGTAAATGAATATTGATGAAATGTATACATAGGCGTCCTGGAATTTGTGTTGTATGAAGGATTGTTGAATATATGATATGCTACTGAAAAAACTTTTGTATGAAGGATTGTTTAATATACGATATGCATTTATTGCATTGATTGAATTTAGAATCATAAATATAGACTTATGACAGTTGACTGAGTGGTATTGATATAACGAGTTGCAGGGGATTGGGTTCATCTGATAGCCCATGACCTAATGACAGTGATCCATGCAACGGTCACCTCCAGATTAGACTACTGTAACTCACTCTATACAGGGCTTCCCTTGAATCTGACCCAGAAATTACAGTGGGTCCAGAACGCTGCTGCATGTGTCCTGACGGGTACTCCATACAGGGCACACATCACTTCAACCTTGTAGCAGCTACATTGGCTCCCCGTGGAGTTCTACATCAGGTTCAAGGTTTTGGATTTAACCTACAAAGCCCTAAACAGACTGGAACCAGCATACCCGAGGGACCGCCTCTCCCTGTATGTACCCAGAAAGCTCTGAGATCACTGGGCAACCATCTACTGGTAGTCCCTGGCCCCAGGGAGGCTCAGCTGGCCTTGACCAGGACCAGCGCATTTTCAGTCCTGGCCCCAACCTGGTGGAACTCTCTGTCAGAGGATACTCAGGCCTGCCAAGTTCTTGTATCTTTTTGGCAGGCCTGCAAGACAGAGATGTTCTGCCGGGCATATGGTTGAGGCCAGCATTAGGTTTGATCAAATGAGGTGCCCTACTAGTCTCCTGCCAGCATGGGGGCTATATGGTCATCTGTATAGCAATCTGCCCCCACGCACAAGCAGTTACAGAATAATATCAACCTGCACCTCCCCCGTTTCTGTGTTTGGTGGACAGGGAAGTGTGAAGGGGCTCCATCCTGGGATGTTGTAAATTATATCGTTGAGTTCTTCAATTCTGAAAGTTATGTTTTTTGTAATCCGTGATTTAATGCTGTATTTCTGTATTTCTATTAGTGTTGTAACCCGCCTTGAGCCCGTTCGCGGGGAGGGCAGGCTAAAAATCAAATAAACTTAAACCAAACCTAAACCTATCAGCTAAGCAGCACTGGAAAAAATCTTATGAAATAAAAGCTTGTTTTTTTTTAAAAAAAAAAAGCTTTGAGCAGATGTTTCCATGGGTCCTCTAAGGCATGCATGAGTTCTACTGCAACAACTGGCAAGCTGTCTGTAACACATGAGCTATCAGTTTGAGATCCTTGCTGTTATATAGTAAAGTTAAAAGATAATTATTATGAGCTCCATGACATCCATATCCATCAGGACGTCTCTGGACTAGCTGAAATGTCCTTAATACTGATTTTCAGTTTACATGGAAGAAAGATATAATGAAGAACCTATCAAGAATGACTTACTGTAAATAATATGAGCACAAACTTTTAGAAGATGGAAATAAGTAGAAGAACATCTTACTTGTTCTGTATGAATATTTGGTATCTGTTACTGTACTTGATGTTATATTACATTCCCAGGTATTTTCTTCTTGGAATCCAAGAGCCGAAGAGAAAGGGCATGTTGAAAAACACAACAAGGACTGATGAATTTCTGGCATACAAGTCTCATAAAAATCAATATGCATATATTTAGGCCTACTCCATTCCTATAAGGCATCACAAACTCTACAGATTGCCAAATGCACGGTCTTGTTAATGTGTCCATCATACATCAAGTTCAGGTGCTGACGGCATATATATAGGCAACCTAACTGATTAGCTTCCACAGGTTATATAAATACTTTTCATTTGGGCAAGTGTGCTTTACAGTCACTTGCAACCTAGTGTCCTCTCCATAAATATAACAACTGATATTTTCCCTTTTGCCATTATGTTCAATGATGCTTTGAAACTCAAATGTCGTACTCTCTTGTCCTAGTTTAAATTCACCCAATAGAAAACACAAATGAAATATACTATTTTATATACTTTGTCTTTACTGATTTTTTTGGGCTATGACAGCAACCACCATCAAATTTATTGAGATAATGTACTCTATAGACTTGAAAAAAGGGAGCTCTGACTCTTGAAAGCTAACACCTTGAAAATCTTGTCGATCTCTAAGGTGCCACTGGACTCAAATCCTCCTGTTCTACTGCAGACCAACATGGCTGCCCGCCGAAAACTCTAGAAATGAAAAATATGTGAAGAACTCTATAATGCAAATAGTTTTGATTTTCTCTCTTTCTCTTTTAAGGGTGTGGACAAACCAAATTCCAGTGGCTAGCAAATGCATTCTTACTATTCAAACCAAAAAAGACAGTTTGTTCAGCTTTTAATTGAGTAATTTCAGAACTATGTGTGCTTTTCAATCTGAGAAATCTATGACCTCCGTTTGAAGGCTAGGGTTCCATGATTCCTCAGAGATTTTTTTCCATTTGTCTGGAAGGTATTTCCAGCAGAAACCTGGTCTCTAAATTTGGACTGCTGCTACAGGGAATTTGACTTAAGCAGTTTGTAAATGGAATGGGAGCCAAGGGAAATTCTCCAGTGAACATACCCAAATTGCCTCAATACCAGTGTTGGTCCGGTCATTATATTTGGGAAGGAACAGCTCATTAAGGCCTTCCTTACTTCCAAACAGAGGCAATGTTCGTTATTCACCAGAATACAAAATATTCCTGTTCCTGCAGTCTACAGGAATATACACTCACACATACTCAGGGCAACTAAGGGTTGCTACAAGTGCACATACATCCTTAATGGTGGACAACTCACAGCTGTATGGGTGAGACTACTCCTTTCAAGTATGGCCAACACATGCCACACATGCCACAGAATGAGGTCAAAAGTTCCAAGGTGATAGAGTGAACTGCAGTACTTCAGACTGAAGATACTATTTTTGTATCTCCTTGACCTTGGAAAGCCCTCTTTAAGAGTAAAAAATAACAGTACCAAGAGAGATTGTCACATTATGCTAATTTTATAGGGAGTGTTTTACACATATATCTGGGAATATTAAAAATATAATCTGCCAGCTGCAGTCAGTATTGCAATCCATTCTTTCACTTCAAGACTCTACCTCCACATTCTGCTGCACGTGAAAGCAGCCTGAAAAAACAGTTGTGTGTGAGTTTATATAAAAGTTCTGCCTGTGGTGTTTGAGGTGTTAATGAGCACCACACTGTATACACTATTATAAAGAGCTACATATATATCAAAGACTGAATATGCAAAATGTAACTGATGTATATCTAAATATTAAAATATATGCATGTTGTAAACAGTGATGAATACACATGCATTACAAAATCATAGCACAACCGAGCACATAATAGAGAACAATATATATTGTAAAACGTGAACGGCATGTGACAGGAATCTCTTGTTTTGAAATTTCTTCATCAGAAGAGTACAAAATTGAAGTACGATAAAAAAAAATTGTAGCTAGGTCCCCAGTCTTCAATTATAATTAGCACAGCAGCTGAATATTCTGGCTCACTCCCCCAAAATGTAAACTTTAAATATTTGAAAACATTGAATAGAAAGTCATTTCTTACTGCTGCTGATCAGTAGTAGTAGTAGTAGTAGTAGTAGTAGTAGTAGTAGTAGTAGTAGTATATACAGCATGGTGCTAGGGTTGCCAGCTCCAAGTTAGGAAATTCCTGGAGATCTGGGGGGGGGGGGGGGTGAAACCTGGAGAAACCTGGGAAAAGTGGGGTTTGGGGAGGGAAAGGACCTTGGCATGGCATAATTCCATAGAGTCCACCCCCAAAAGTAGCCATTTTCTCCAGGTGAACTGATCTCTGTGGCCTGGAGTCCAGTTGTAATTCCGGGAGATCTCCAGCCACTACCTGGAGGCTGGCAACCCTACATGGTGCTCATTAGCATTTGGGATTTTGTGTTAGCCCACTGTGTGTTCCTCCTTCATTGTTGTCTGTGTGGTGTTTGAGGTTTCATGGTCCATTCACAAATACAAATAAACATTTCATGCAGCTCCAATCCTTGAGTGATGAACAACATGTATACATGCATCATCCTTTGCCAGAGGTTTGGGCAGATAAGAGTTACAAAAGTTTAAATTGCCACATGGGGAACTCTTGGTGATTTTAAATAGCCTAGAGTTCTGGAATCTGGAATGGTGACCCTCAGACAATGTGCTTAGTGGCTTGTTTAGATGTCAGTTTTGAAAAACATAGTTCATAGTTGTAACCTAAACTCCATCCAAAGTTTTTGCACAACTCATTCTCCTGTTCATTGTTGATAACAAGTTGTTGATTTTTGTTTTGCTTTGAATTGAATTGCCTAGCATATAGAAAGGTGTTTCAATATTAAAATAGTGAGCCTAGCTCACTCTAGTGACTTGAAAGTTGTCAGTCAATCAGGAAATACTGTTTGCACTCTTCATCCATCATTTGAAGTTCACTTGGGAGTAGCATACCTAAGCAGCCAGGGAAGTCTAGGTTCGTATTGGCCTGATAAATGCACACATCCCTGGATGTTAGCACATGTGTATTACCTCTAGAATTGCTACAATTATCCAAGAAATTGTGGGAGAGACCAAAAGAACCAAGTTCTCCTCTTCATTGTTGACTATAAGCTGTGGGTTTTTTTTCCAAATAACTTTTCATTGGCTTATTATAAGAAAGTACATGTACTCTACACCTATGAATACTTTAAAAGGACTCTTCTCTTGAAAAATACTTCACAGCAATAAAACTCTCCCCCTAGTCCCAACCGTCCCTATGTCCACTGCATACATTGAGACAATACCTGTCAAGCAGAACCTCTACTTGCAGAATTAGATGTAATCTATTAGCATTGCCTTCTAAAGAGAGAAACAAATACAGGAAAAAAAGGAAAAATAATATGGCAGGAAGCATAGACAGAGCTGCTTGGGGACCCTCACTGTTCTCAAAACAATCCCAAAAAAGGAAGAATATGTCACTAAAAATCTCCTCCTTTTCCAAGGAGGAGTAATCCATCCAAATAAGAACATATTTCAGCCTCTGACTCTCCTTGGGGAATGAAGAAAGGAATAGGAGTGTGCCTGGATTGCCAAGAATTCTGGGGCATCTGTACACACGTTAAATGGCAAACACGACT
Source organism: Eublepharis macularius (assembly GCF_028583425.1). Classification (NCBI taxonomy): domain Eukaryota; kingdom Metazoa; phylum Chordata; class Lepidosauria; order Squamata; family Eublepharidae; genus Eublepharis; species Eublepharis macularius. Next base: position 135,792,327 of record NC_072790.1, read on the forward strand.
GCTATGTAGTTTATTTTTACATCATTAATACCTCACCTGACTCTCTAGTGGGGACAAAGTGGCCTCCTCTCCTCCAGTTTATTATCACAACAACCCTGAACAAGGTTCTCCCAGCCACTCTCCATTGTAGCCTATGTAAGGGGTGGGGGAAGGAATCACAAGCATTCTCCAGGATACAGAAGGCTTATTCAAACACAGAAGAGCAACCACTGACCCAAAGCCTCCAGAAAGGAACTAACAAAGCCTAACAGAACCAGAGAATCCCAACAGAATCCACCTTGCAGAACTCCTTGCCCTGAAAGTGCAGTTTGGTTACCCCTTACCTTTTCTTAACTTTCCCATCCAAGGAGAGAAGAAGGAGGGAGGGGGACAGAGGTGATGCTCAAAGATGAATGACATAGCATGTTAGGGAGATCTGCTGTGCTGTCTGTCCAATTACATGCTTCTTGGTTGAAAGGCATGCAATTCCCTGCCCCCCACCACCTTAGGCTAAAATGGAGAGTGGCTGAGGGAACTTGTTCAGAGGGCCATACTTGTCCTAGTTCAAAGACATGAAAATTTGTGCAACAAAGAGCAAAAAGGAAAATGGGCAGAAAGTATCTTTCCTCATTGTCCAGGTCTGTATCTTATTCCTGCTTGGAACTCCTGCTTTGTTTGCTCTGACTCCATAAAAAGAACTTGTCCCTTAGGGACATATCAAGAGATTAAGAAATACAGGATGGAACACATGAAAAGTATGGAGCATAGAAAAAGATAAGGGGGAAAGGAAAGAATAGGAGAAATCTACATCCCTAGGAACAGACCTGATTACTTACCAGTTTTCAATCAGTGCAGCGTTTCAACACATTTTCCTATCATGAAATCCAGATAGGAACAAAAGGATCCCCTTAAAGTTGTAGAATGTTGAGAGATGAAAAAGAATTGTAGCTGGCAGGCGGAAGTAGTTCTTCTGTGCTGCTGATTCATCTGTCTTTATTTTCACCAGTGCTCATCATTGGGCTTATACTCTGTTATCTGTGCTTGGCAGAGAGTGTATTTGGCCGACAAATAACACATGTAAATTATCTAAGCATATGAGAAAATGAAATCACATACTTTCCCAAACCCAAGCCCACAATGTATCTGGCCAGATATTTATATTTTGTTTCTAACTGGCTGTGCTCAGCCAATATTTTAGGCACTCTTGGGAAATGGAGGAACTGCTATATATGTAATCTAACCTTATCAGGCAGGCCATTCCATAAGGTAGGGGCCACAACAGAGAATGCACATGTATGGGCATTTGTTGATTTTGCCCATTTGCATGCAGACACCTACAGAAGGCCTTGCTCATGAGCAAGCCTGTTGTGGTGGAGCATTGAGAGGCAGTCCTGCAGATAGGAAGGAGCAAGGCCATAAAGGGCTTTGTATATGATAGCTAAAACTGAATTGACCTCAGTAACTGACAGGCAGCCAATGAGGTGACTGCAGAATGGGAGTAATATCCATGTTTTACCTAGCTTCTGAAAATAACTGAGCTGTGCCATTCTGCATCAATTGGAGTCTCTGAGTTGACTTCAAGGGGAGCCCTATATAGAGTGTGTTAGAGTAGTCCAATCTCAGTGTCACCATGGTGTGGATTTAGGTGGCCACATCAGCCAAATTAATGTATGGGGTCATCTTCTGGGCTAAACTGAATTTGTGAAAGGCATTTTTTTGCAATTGCATTACTTAGCTTCCCCCGAGTCAGCAAGGATCAGCTAAAACTCATCAAAGGTGGGAGGCAAAATGTCCTTCCAGATCTCTGCCTTCCCAACCAGCATTACTTCTATTTTGTCAGGATTTAGTTTCAGTTGGTTCACTCTTAGCCATTACAATCTCATTTCATGGCTTTCCCTCCTTTGTTTCTGATACTATGTCACTTAGTATGGCATACAGAGGTGCAAGTGTGCTAATTCATCATTTCATAGAGAAAAATAAATGAAACAAGAGCCTTCAATGCTTAAGAGTGCTTATGGATAGCAAAAATTAGTTCTGGGTTAATGAGGGATGCAAATAGGCTTGCCAACTTTGGGTTGGAAAATTCCCACTGATTTGGAGGTAGAGCCTGGGGAGGGTGGGGTATGCAGAGGGGAGGACCTTAGTAGGGTATAATGCTGTAGAATTTACTCTCTAGGGCATATTTTTTCCAGAGAACTTATAATTCTGTGAGATATCCAGGCCCCATCTGGCAACCCTTATGGTATTGTGGTGTGATATAGAAACAGTGTTCATCATTCTTCTTCTGTGCTGTCCCACAAAGGGACTGCACATGCACACAGGCCTGCTGCTTGGAACATTTTATAGCTTCTTAAAAGCTCCTTTAGGTGCCGCTTCTCCTGAGTGTCCAGTGATGCCGGCCTTTTGTCCACCCTCACCACCGGCCCTGCAGCAGCAGACACCCCCTTTAGGCCCTGCAGCACAGCCTCTGGCAGTACCTCAGTTGCAGGAGCCCCTACAGGCATCTCTCACCCTTAGGCCAGTTGCAGCCGACACCCAGGCACAACTCTGGGGAACAGCCTGCAGCCGCTCAGCAGACTCACCTGTCTCCTGCAGTTGCCCAGATGGCTCCACTTCATCCAGGCTGACAGGAGATTGCCATCAGCACACGCCAGGCTGGCACAGGCCCCAAGATGCCAAGGGAGCCACTGGGGAGGGTTCAGAAGCAGCAGGGGTGAGCCAGGCAGAGAGCAGACCAAATGCCCCACCCTAGGCGGGGATGGAGGGGGTGGGGCCAGGAGACTGCAGAGTCTACCCAGCCCTCCTATCAGATAGGCTGGGAGCAGGGCCAGTCAGGGAGACTGGGTGGTGACTGGGGGCAGAGCCGGGGAGGTGGGGCAAGGGGAGACCTTTAAATTCAGGTTCCTGTGAAGGCTGAGGAGGATTTTGCAGGGAGAGGCAGCTGGAGCGTGCTGCTACATCCAGGGCAGGAGAAGGAACAAGGTGGTACAACCCCCTTCCCTGCCCATCTGAGCCTAGAGGACACCTGCCTGGAGAGCTGGTAGGATGGCAGGCCGTCAGGTGGGGGCGCCAGTGAGGGAGGAGCCTCACACAAAGTCACATAAAGACCCATTTTCCCACCTAAATGGGCACGTGCCCATATTGTAGGAGCAATCCCCTCCCTTCTCTCAGTTCTCTCTGAGCCGCTACGAGGAGAGAATCTTATCTAGTTTGCGCCATATGTTCCTTTATATTTTCCCTGATATTTACTGGTTTTTGATCTTTTAGACTGACTTGACTCCTCTTTCAATTGTCGACTATGTTTGATGATCTCTGATAAGTGAGTGCTTTCCAACTTTCTCACCTATGTCTGAGGAACAGGCCTTGTTTAAAAAATGTGCCCAGTGTGCTACCAAGATGATGCACTCAGACCAGCATGAGCCAGGGCTCTTCTGCCTTGGTGAAGGCCATAATGTTGGGGTCTCCTCCATTAGCTGACAATTCATGCCTAAGTGTCCTGCTTCAGGCAGCAGCTGGGTCTGCAAAGTACTGCTGACAGGTAATGAAAACCAGCTGGCAAGCTAGGGATGCACCAAGTCCGTAAATCAAGAGTCAAAGACAGGCCGGGTCAGAGGTCAGAGAAATAGTTCCACTGTGCAAGCGCGGGCAACACAGTAGCAGTTCAGGGAACTCCTTGAAGCCGCGCTGAAAGGGCCCCTCCCTTGTTATGTATTGCTTGAGTAGAACGAAGTCTCCTGAAGCCTACAAAGCTATTGGTGTTTGGGTGCTGGCATGGCCAATCAGAAGTGTTGCTTTGTAGTCCCATTGCTGTTAATCTCAATATACAATACTGGCAACAAGGATGGGATGCAAAGGCGGATAGGCAGGCCCGCAATGTCAAAAGCTAAATCACTCCAGGCAGGTAGGCAGCCCTGCGACGCCAAGAGCTAATTCACAATCCAGAACTGATACACAGCTGCCCAGTCGCGATTCGCCGACAGTGAATCATGGCCTCGAAGGGCCATTTTGAACCTTTTGACTCAACCTCTGAGGACTGGGATGCATACATTGTGAGGTTTGAGTTCTATCTTGAAGCGAAAAAGGTCACAGATGCGGACCTCCAGAGAGTGATCTTCTTCAGCATCTGTGGGCGGTCCACTTTTGACGTAGCCCGGGCACTCGTGGTGCCGGCTCAGCTCCAAGCTACGGCCCATGACAGAAGCCCTGCAAATTCAGCAATGCTGAATGCCGGGCATGCCGAAAGAGGGGGCACATCGCAAAGGCATGCAGGGCATCCAAGAGCAGAGGCTCCCCACTGCAGATGCTGCAATGACAACGGCTGGAATGAAGAGGTTCTTTCTGGCTTGAAGAGTGCCACTCCGTAACCAAGTGCTCCAGCCATACCACAGTCCTGAACACTCAAATACCTACCAGAGGGAAGATCAGGGTAACAGTGTACATAGAAGGAACGCCGTGTAAGATGGAGTTCAACACCGGATCAACTCTCTCAATCATCTCAATGGACACCTACCACCAAGTGTGACCCAAGAAAAGAGACCAACAGCTCGAGCCATGCGATATACACTTGAAGGACTTTCAGGGTCGTCAGGTTCCAGTGGCAGGTGTCAGCAAGTTTGAAGTTTTAAATATTTTCATGGCCCCTCCGCCTGGTTGTCATTGAGGGGCACCGCACAAGTTTGCTGGGGCTCAATTGGTTTGAAGTGTTGGGAATCCATATCATTGGCATCCATCAAATCAGTCAATCGAACATTGAGGCCATCTGTTCTGAATTTCCATCCGTATTCGACGGCTCCTTGAGACGATACACAGGACTACCGGTATCCTTCGACCTAGACCCTACAGTGCTGCCAATCTGCTTGAAAGCTCGATGTGAGTACTATGATAAGAGCACATAGAGTATTGTCTATTTGAATAAACATTGTATATTTGAATGCAATATTCTAAACGTGGCAAGAGACAGCTGGATTAAGCCCTATATCCAGGACTTAGGAAGTATAGAGGATAATTTAAGGCTTCTTTTAGCAGGGGTGGATTTTAGTACTACTTTAGCAGTAGCCAAGTTTCTCTCCCAACTGGTTAAGGAAAAAACTTATTAAATTTTTAATACTATACAGATTATATATTAAAAACTTTTCCTTTTAATTCTAATTCTAGTGTGGCACTGCTCAGAGCCAAATAGGCTGCATGAGCAGTATCATTAAAGTAAAGAAAGCTCAACGTGTTCCCTTTGCTCTGAAGCCATGCATTGACAAGGAGCTGGACTGGCTGGTCACACAAGAGGTCCTTGAACCAGTGGGGGACTCCCATTGTCATGGCCATCAAGGACAATGGGGCAGTACATATCTGCACCCTAAATAAGGCACTGCAACAGCATGCTTATCCAGTGCTGGTAGTGAGTCACCTCCTGGCATCGCTAGCAGGGGGCAAGATCTTTGGGAAGATTGACCTGGCACAAGCATACCAGCAGCTTCCAGTAGATGACTTCACTACGGAAGCACAGACCATTGTGACTCATCAAGGCTCATTCAAAGTGAAGTGGCTCCAGTTCGGGGTCAGTGTGGCACCTGAAATTTTTCAAGGACTTATGGCGGGACTGCTCAAGGGCATCCCTGATGTCATTCCGTACTCTGATGACATCCTGATCGTGGGAACATCCACTACAGAACTCGCCGGCCGTCTGCAACAGGTATTCTACTCTGTCAGCTCAAGGTTGCCAGACTCAAGGTTGCCGGACTCAAGGTTAAGAAGGAAAAGTGTCAGTTCAGCATGGCTCATGTCGAATTCCTGGGATTCATGATTGACGCCGATGGCATCCACCCTACAGCCAGCAAGGTGAAGGCCATTCGCAGCGCACCAACACCTTGTTCCAAGAAAGAACTCCAAGCATTTCTCAGACTCCTAAATTTCTACCACTCTTTCCTGCTGCACAAAGCATCACTAGCCAAGCCGCTGCATAGACTACTTGAGAAGAAAGCACCCTGGGTCTGGGGTCAGAAGCACAACCAGGCATTCTTCGCAGTTAAGGACCTCCTTTAATCAGACAGTGTACTCACACATTATGATGAACTCAAGCCACTCGTGCTCACCTGCAATGTCTCACCTTATGGAATCGGTGCAGACCTGAGCCATCGAATGCCTGATGGGTGGGAGGCCCCTATCACATACTTTTCCAGGACCTTATCATGGGTGGAACGGAACTATGCTCAGATCAACAAAGAGGCTCTTGCTCTGGTTTCTGGTGAAAAAAAGTTCCACGACTATGTCTATGGATGGCATTTTGAGATCACTACAGACCACAAGCCGCTACTTGGCCTTTTCGCACCCAACCAACAGACCCCGCAGGTCATGTCTCTGAGAATGCTATGCTGATTGCTTTTCCTGTCTGCTTACGATTATGAGCTTTTCTATCATCCAGGCAAAGCCTTGGGACATACCAATGCCCTTAGTTGCCTGCCACTGTAGGGCCCAACCACAGACCCCACTCCTGTTCATGAAGTCATGCAGCTGGAAGATTTGCCCCAACCACCTCTCCATGCTGTGGACATTGCAGCCCACTCTGCCAAGGACCCCATGCTCTCTCGGGTTCTCAACTGGGTATGGAGGGGGTGGCCTATCGGCTTGCTGGATGTTGAGTTCCAGCCTTTCAACTCCCACCAGCATGAGTTATCAGTCCACAAGTGATGCTTGCTCTAGGGGAACAGAGTTGTTGTTCTGCCCAGACTGCATCAGCATGTGCTGGAGGCACTTCATGTGGGACACCTGGGGATTGTCAAAATGAAGTCTCTGGCCCACAGCTACGTGTGGTGGCCAGGGATAGCCCAAACTGTGGAGAGATGGGTACAGACCTGTCTGCCCTGTCAAGAGTCTCGGCTCTTCCAGAAATATAGGTCCTAAGACCAACGGGAAAACAATTATTTATCAATCATATATTACATATACATAATCATTCTTTTAATATCGCATATCACAATATTGCAGCCAATTTTTATCTTCGTTTTACAAGTTTCAGCATATAACTTATATTACATATATCATTCAAGAATCCTCCCCAGGAGGATCAAGGGGTGCAGCGGCAAATTAATGACTTGTACTATATCAAAGTCCTTTCAGGAGCTGGTTAGACAAGTTCATGGTTTGTTCCAAGATGAAAAGTGGAACCTTCAATGGTGCCCGGAATTAAGGCCGGCAATTTCCAATTAGTTCTTCGTCCCCACGGACTTCCTCAGGAGCAACCATTTACAACCATCCAAAGTCATTTAACAGGCACACCGTCAGTTCACCCAATGACGTGGAAAACTCCTACGCAGCGCTCCCGGCGCTGTGCGATGACATCACTTTTGTGACGTCATCACGCAGGGTGGGAGTCATGCGCGGCAAGCAGGCCGTTCCAGCACCCAGTGAGCCATGGAACTGACCGCGGCGTGGGCATGCGCTGGGGCAGCTGGCTGGCTTCCCGCATGCGCTGGACCTACCATTTTTGAATCCTAACAATTGGTTTGCTGTCCTGGACCTCAAGGATGCATATTTTGATGTGGCCATTAGAAAAGATCACAGAAAATACCTTTTCCTCAAATACTTGACAGGGTTTTTCTGTACACAGTACTACCCTTTCTACTGCACCCAGATTATTCACTAAGTGTATGGCTCCTGTTGTAGCGACCTAAGGGAACAGGGTTGCTCTATTTTTCCATACTTTGATGATTGGCTCATTTCAGATTCATCAAAGGAGGAGCTCTTAAGGGACGTGTCACTAGTAGTGAGCACTTGTTTGAGATTGGTTATCAATTTTAATAAGTTCAAATTGGAGCCTTTCCAAAAAGTAACCTACATTAGGCAATCCTTGACTCTATGGATGGCAGAGCCTACCTACCACTTGATAGGGCTCAAACCATCAATTTGCTAGTGGCAGTATTCTCCAACAATTGCTTTCAGCTTGTATGGAGAATACAGAGGTTGTTGGGCCATTTAGCAGCATCTACTGCTGTGGTGCCGTTTACACAGCTTAATATGTGCATGTTACAGAACTGTTTCGTAAGAAAATATCAGGTTAATCCACATTCTCCCAACCAGAGATTGTCAGTGCCCACACAGGTGGTTAGGTCATTACAGTGGTAGTATATAGACACAAATCTGCTTCAGGGGGCGCCGTTCAGCACGAAAGGTCATCAGATGACAATAACGACTGATGTCTTTACTCAAGGTTGGGGTGCATATTGTGTGAGTCAATGTCAATAAAGGATTACTGGTCAATAGATGATCAGTCATTACACAATAACATATTGGAACTCAATTGCTCTTGTCTCTTTCACATCTCTGCTTCATGGCAAGGAGGTGTAGATCCAGACCAACAATACCACTGCCATGTATTATATTAACAAACAGGGAGGCATAGCCTCCCTGGCCCTTTGTGCTGAGGCTACAACCATCTGGAATTGGGCAATTGGCATTTATGTTTCTCTCCATGTCATCTATATTGTAGGTTCGGACAACTCCAAAGCGGATGCCTTAAGCAGGGCCTTAAGAGCCAATCATGAGTGGACTCTGAACAAAGCTTATCTGAACCACATTTTTGCCCAATGGGGTGTCCTGGAGGTGGACCTATTTGCCACAGCCACCAATACCAAGTTTCCAGTGTTTTGCTTCATGGCAGAGAGTGATCCCCTATCCATAGGACACATGGACAGGCAAGCTGTTCTGTCTGTTCCTGGCAGTTCCACTGATACTCAGTGTTACCCAGGGGTGGCGCTTGGGGAGAGAGTGTCATCTCGTAGGCCGCTGGTATGTGGTGTGCCACAGGGAGCGATACTCTCTCCATTATTATTTAATATCTATATGCACCCAGTTGGTGCGGAGTTTCGGGTTTGGGTGTCATCAATATGCGGATGACACCCAGCTTTATCTGTTGTTGGACGGGCAGCCTGGATCGACCCCTGATGTCCTAGAGCGTGTTTTTGAGTCTGTGGCTGGTTGGTTGAGACAAAGTCAGCTGAAATTGAATCCCATGAAGACGGAGATCCTGTATGTGAGTCGTGGGGAGATGGCTTCGGGACCCTGGCTTTCTACACTTGATGGGGCACCACTTACATTGGCCCCGAGAGTTAGGAGCCTGGGGGTGATTCTGGACTCCTCCCTGAAGATGGAGGACCAGATCAAGGCAGTTGCCAGGTCCTCCTTTTATCATCTTTGGCAGGCCAGGCAGCTTGCCCCTTATTTATCTCCCCGTGACTTGACTACAGTGGTCCAAGCAATGGTCACCTCTAGGCTGGATTACTGTAACGCGCTCTACGCTGGGCTTCCCTGTTGACATAGTGAGCCAAGAAGCATGTCTATGTCTTGCGGTTTGTATCTGTCATGTCACTACTGATGTAAAAGATCTATTTGACAGATCCTTGGATGATGCAAGAGCAGAGAAACAACCTACGACACCTCACCAGACGTGTTATGATTGGACACTGGGGGGTGCTGTGGGAGGATATAAGCCAGCAGTGTCTTGTGCTGGAGTGGAGCTTGTTCCATTAGGTGCTTGGCGAAGCACTTTGACACTGAGAACAAGATTCTGTATATAAGTCACTGTAAATAAACTGTACATACACTTGAATGCTATAAGTGTGTGGAAGCCTTATTTATAGCTCAGCTACAGTTCAAACCACGCTGCACCAACATTCCCATGGGCCTGATTCGGCGGTTACAGCTGGTACAGAATGCAGCGGTGTGGGTCATTACTAGAGCACCGGTGTGGGAGCACATTACGCCGGTGCTACGCCAGCTGCATTGGCTGCCAGTGGAGTACCGAATCAGGTTCAAGGTTTTGGTGTTAACCTATAAAGCCCTATGCGGACTGGGACCGACATATCTGCGGGACCGTCTCTCACCATATGAGCCCCAGAGGACTCTTTGATCTAGTGGAAAATATCTTCTAAATGTCCCTGGCCCTAGGGAGGCCCGCCTGGTGTCGACCAGGGCCAGGGCCTTTTCGGTCCTGGCCCCAGCCTGGTGGAATGCTCTGCCTTGAGAGACTAGGGCCCGGCAAGATTTGCTTGCACTTCGCCGGGCCTGTAAGGCGGAGCTATTCCGCCAGGCATATGGCTGACGCCGGGCGGTGCCCCCCCCTGTGGAGGGGGGTTAAACTATTCCCCCATGTGAACGCAGATGCTGCTGCCACACTTCTTATTACGGTATGGATTTGCTCTGGTAACACCGCTGTGTGATACACTAAATTTCTGCTATGTGCTGCTTTTTAAATTTTTAAAAAAATATTTATATGTAATAGATGTAGATGAGATTATTGTGTTTTTTAAGGTGTTTTTAAATGTGTATATTTGTATTCTGTTATCCGCCCTGAGCCTGCAAAAGCGGGGAGGGTGGAATATGAATACAATAAATTAAAAATTAATTAATTAAAAATTATGCAAGTTAAAGCTGGACAATACGGATTGTATTCTTATAGCCCCTTTTTGGACAGACAAATTTGGCTGCCAAGGTTACTAGGGCTGCCCAGACAGACAGACATTCACCTACCATCGACCATGTGTTACCTGGAATGGGTTTCCTTGCAAATAAGTGGGGGGAATTAGCAGCAAGGAAGACAGCTATGTGAGAGGCAGTAACAATGGGATCTCCACCAATAATTTACGGGGTCCTAACCCAAGGATGCACACAAAGCCAGTGCTCTTAATTAAAGGGTAATTTTATTAAGGACAAATACATACACACACAAGATTACATGCAAACACACAAGAGGCCTAGGAAAAGCAGTGGTGAAGGTGGAATAGATTTGAGGGATTGCAAGGCGATAATTACCTATCCGGAGAGCAGGGAAGTCCATGGAGGAAGAGCTTCAAACGCCAGCATTTTCAGCCAGGAGGGCAAGAGGCTTGGAGTAACCTCAAGGGAGCAGCACTTCGGATCCAATTAGTGTGCATGATTTGAATGGGGCCAGGGCACTACTCTACTAGGGTAAAACATGCCCTGAGGTGGGATGGTCCACCTAGCCGTTGAGACAAAGACTCCAGCTATCAGTTCCTGGGAATAACAAAAGGTTTGATTACCTTGATTGGTAGCTGCTGGGGCTTGTGAAAAAGAATGCAAAATTTCTCCTGGGACTGCACAAAAGTGGCAGTTTGTTAATGAAATCCACTGGAGCTAAGTTGATGAATTTAGCTGGGGAATGTACCTTCCCAGGAATGAATACTTATAATGCCAGTTGATTTTCTCCTCAATCATGGACAGGAGATCTCATCACGGAAGGAGGGAAACTAATGTTTTAAGTGGGATGACTCTGCGAGACCTTTGTTGCACTGGATTCCTGGTCAGGGCTGGGGAGCCTGTAAAGTAATCACTGCTAGTCTCTCTGCATTTACATGCGGCATTCCATTTATGCCTGGGTTTCCCGGGCGGGACTCAGCAACTGTTAGCTGGAGTTCCCCTGTTTGCAATCCAAACGGCCATTTTAAATCCAGGGGCCTTGTGATTTTGTATCACAGGTAGCCATATTAAATGGCTATTAAAAATGGCAGAGGCTGGGCTGACTGCTTACACATTGACATACTCACCTGTGGGAAACTGTACCACTATGACCCCAGCACACTGCACCCGACAGCGTGGTGCATTCGAGGAGATACTTTGTCTCTAGAGGCTCAAAGAGTTCTATTGACTGTTTGAAGACCATCAACAAGGAGGTCTTACAAGGCCAAATGGAAGTGTTTCCCTAATCGGCCAAGGCCAGAAAACTTTCAGCAGCAGGCTGCTCCTTACATAATATTATGGAGTATTTATATACGTTAAAATCAGAGTGTTTGGTCTCAACTTCCTAAAGGTGCACTTAGTGGCAATTTTCACCTTTCACACACAGATTGAAGGGAAAACAGTGTTCTCACACTGCACTTGCCACCAATTCCTAAAGGGGATGTTTAACTTGCACCCACCTGTGTCACCTTCTGTGCCACAGTGGTCTCTACCACTAGTTCTATCCCAGCTTAAGCTGCTCCCATTAGAACCTCCAGCAACTTGCTCACTTGAATTGTTGTCACTGAAAGTGAGCTTTTTAGTGGCTATCACTTCAGCCAGATGGGTTAGTGAACTGGCAGCACTGAAGTCTGGTAACACAGTGGTCTTGAGGCCCAGGCTCCAATTCTTGCCTAAACTCTTATTGCCCTTCCATTTGAACCAGGATATCTCATTACCAGTGTTTTTCCCTATTGCACAATCAAAAGCAGAAAGGGCACTCCACTCATTAGATCTTAAAAGAGTTTTGTCATTTTATTTGTACAGGACAGGTTTTGTACTGATCCCCATTTATTTGTATGTTATGGAGGTCCAAACAGGGGTAAGCCCAGGGGTCATTTTGTAGAAAAAGAGCTGGAGGAACTCATTAGCATAACTCATTAGTATATGCCACACCCCTTGCCATCACCGGAAGTGTGTCATTGGCATAACTGATTTGCATATGCCACACCCCCTGACATCACCTATCCTGGCTGTTTTGGACCCAATCCTGGCCATTCAGGGCCGAAATTGGGCCCAAAATGGCAAAAAGGGGCTGAAAATGGCTGAAAAGGGGCAAAAAAGGTCAGGATCGGGCCACTGCTAAGTGGGAGAGTGATCCACCACCCATCAGAGGCCTGATCTGGGCCATTTCGGCCCTAATCCAGGCTGAAACAGGCCTAAAATGGCTGAGAGTCAGGAGGCGGGGCCCCCGGACATGTGATCTCTTTGGGGAACTGCTGGAACTGCGTGCTTGCGCATTCCCCCTCAAAATAAGTCCTGGGTAAGCCTGCTTCATCGCAAACAGTCTCAAGGTGGAGTGTTTCTACGATTCAAACTGCATATCAACAAGCAGGTGTTGAATGTCCTTTGCATGTCAGGGCACATTCAACTAGGTATCAGGCATCTTCATCAGCCTTCATGAGAGGTATACCTGTATCCCAGGTTTGCAAGGCAGCTATGTCTCCCATGTGAGCAAGCATAATGGGGATTTGCTACCCTATCATTGTACAAGCAGCTCTCCACATACCTTTTGATATCTCAGATCAATGCATATCTTGCTTCACATTATTTCATACTTCAAAAACTGAGGATGTTAGAATTCTCAATTCAGTAGATGAGATAGACATGTAAAGTGCACTTCCCAGGCAAGGTAGACTATATTTGAAGGCTGAAAGAGCAGTTGATAGCAAGACATCATGATGACATGATACAAACTAACTCAGCATGAAGGCAATTGTGGTCTTTTGAATATTTTTTTCTCAGTATGACTAAATTTGATAACAGCTAGGGGTGTGCAGAACTAAACAAATGAGCCAGAAATACACACAGAAATTGCTGCTTCATTGCTGTTTCAGACAGGCAAGCAGGCACTGTGGGCTGGCAGTATCTTGTTTTCCTTAATGGCATTCTACCAATAGGATCCTAAGGTAAGAGAGCCCTTACATTATGTTATACCACCCAATTAAGTCTGTTGGCAGGAACTGGGAAAGTGTGCAACGTGCATGAATGCATCTTTTTTCAGTGTTTCCCAGCCAATGGCATTGCCTGCTTGCTAATCAGGTCCTCACAAGGGAAGTCGCACCAACTGCTCCCCACCTATTGGCTTCAGAAATGTTCATTTAACTCTGTTAGAGGGATGGGGAATGTGCACCTATTTCTTTCGGCACTACCTGGGGAATGGTGTTGTCTTCCTGCCAACTGGGACCACGTAAGCTCCACTGGGAGGAAGTGTCTCACAGCAGCTCCAGCCTTGGACCTTTGGTCAGCCCCTATGGCCCCTTCTCTGGCATCAGACTCTGCTGTCTTGGCCCATGCATCTCTCCAGTTGGCCATATTTTTCCTTACGTAGCAAATTGGTGCAAGCCTGACACAACAGGAAGCACGCAGTTGCCATTTTGCCAACGTGCATGCCTATTGGTTGCTCCTCTTCTTCAGTATTACCAACAGTGAAAGACAGGATTACACACTTTAAAAAAATTGTCATTTTTTCTTCAGTGCTAAAATATCTCTTTGCTTCCCTGTGCGGCCAGCACTTCTTGCTGCGGCAGGGCCTCAATCACAGACTTGATTCCGCATGCAGATTGTGATGGAGGGGTCAGGTTTGCAGGATCCAGAGGGGGCCAAGTGGCTTGGGGGCAATTGTGCTAGCGGGATATCACCCAGAGGAAGGGGGCTGCTTTGAGGTAGTCCCCTACTGGCTCCAGGCATTAGGCACGTGGCTCCCTTATTGCCCAAGGGAGGGGGAATCCACCTGAAAAGTGCTGCTTGCAGATCCTAGCAAGGAGAATTCTTTCTTTGCAACCAAGTCTGTGGGTCTTAGACCAGGTACTCAGATGAACCCCCCCCCTTTCAAATTGCTGGCTCCTTCCTGTCCTAATGGCTTAAAACTCAACAATAGAACTCTTTGAGCCTCTGGCTGCCTGAGCCTCCACAGGAACTGGCTCTTCTTTCGTGAGGGTTGGGGGCTCGTCTGCTACTTCAGAGGGAGGCAGGGCAGGTTCTTCCAATGGCTCCTGGCCCAGTGTGGGCGGCTGTGAGTCATCAGCACAGAAGTCAGAGGTGTGAGTGGGGCTCATTGACTTGCTCTGCTGGGGGCTGGGGCTGGAGGCGGGGCTGCTGTCAGCCTTGAGTTGGTAGGCATCTGACAAGGAGCTCCGATTGCTGTTTTCATCCTGGAACTCCAAGAGGAGTGATGAATTGGCCACAGCTTCATCTGGAAAGCCATTGGGCTCCTGGACAGCAGCACTACTGGATTTGGACTTTTCTTTCTCCTTGCTGTCAGCCACAGGGACCCACTTGAATATCTGAAGGGATGTGTCTCCCACGGTCACCCACTTCTCCCATTTTCGAACGCACTTGATTGCCACTATCACTTTTTTGATGTCATCCTTGGCCTGGCTGCGGGCCTTGGCCCACACCAAGTGGCCTGACATGGCGCCAGTGGCCCCGGCAGCCCCTGTTCCTGCAGCAGCTGCCGCCGCTTCAATTATCATTTTAAATCCCCCCCATACAACAACATTGATGAACATATATGGGGGTGTTCTTAACCTTGTAGGACTATTTTCTGCTCTGTTAAGGGTTTTTTTCCCTGCTATTTTTTGAGATTGTCCACTGTATGCTGTTATGGCAGGTGGGACAACTAGTTCTGTGTGCAACTTTGATATAAACTGTAAAGGACTGATTTGATTCTGCAGTCTTTTGGAGGGACCAATGGTTTGGGGTGGTAGGTATATTCACAAGCTGAGTCTCTTCCTGACCAGTTCCATGTTGGGAGAACATATCTGGTGTATCTCCAGTTTAATGTTGGGTTAATTCCATCACTCTAAAAGGAGAAGGTGCACAACCACCTTCTACCACCTGTCAGTGCAATGATAGAAAAAAGGGGGAGATGGAATGACTGATCTATTCCTCCTAATGGACCATGTTGCAAAATGAGAGAAGGAACAATTTTTTTCTCATCCCTGAGTTTCAGGCATAAAGAAACATTGTAGCAGCAGGCAACAGCAGGATGCCTCCTTTGGGTCCCTTGTTTTGTGTGTGTGTGTGGGGGGGTGCGGTATACTCGAGGAAAAACTCAGTGGATCAACAGTTTGGTGGGAAGGGGATTAATGATGCAGTTTTGGGTTAAGCATGAAAAAAGCTGCCCCAAAGTCTCATTTCCCCAACCCTCGCTTGGAAAGAAGTGTGCATGTGCACAGCCAACACTCACCTCAGGCATTCTTCAGGGTTTGTAAACACTGAACCCCATTCTTATGTGTGCTCAAACTTGGCGGGTTGCTGATTTAGAGGGAAGGGAGTACTGTGTTCAGTGCTATTTTGGTGCTATTAACTGCAAAAACAGCTGCTCCAAAGACCCTCAAAGGTCTCATTGAAAAGAACAGGTTCAAAATTCATGATAACAACAACAAACCCCCAAACCAATTAAAGACAAACTGGCAATGCCCCACCCAAAAAACCCAATAACAGTAAATGGTTTGTTTGAAAACCTCAGATTTTTTTAAATGAAAATTTTCTCAGTGCACACCCTAATGTCAGTTGCCTCTCTGTTAAAAGGCTATAAAGATGAAACATATTTCAGCTGAGATGATTTTCTGTTCATTTGTGACAAACAGGACACGCTCCAGCTCCAGCTCTCTTAAGAGACAGCCAATGGGAATAGGCAGAATTCTGAGTCAATGAGAGTTAGAGTCTGTTGAGAGGAAAGGAGGCTGAGAGAGAGAAGAGTTTTGACTCTGTGGAGGGAAGGTAGTAGCTCTCTCTATTACTTTGAAATATTCTCTGGTTTTTAGTTTAAAATCCATTCACTCCTATGTTCCTTCTTGTAAATAAAGTTTAATTTTGTTTGGTTTAACCTGGCTGTCTTGAGATTGTCAGCTGAGGGGAAATATCTGGCACACACACAAATGCTCTGGTCATGTTAAATGGGCCTAGTCTAAATGGTGGCAGCACATATATATAAGGAAAGTACTTCTGAGTTCCCTTTTCTCCAATAGCCCTGGGCTGTAGTTGGGAACTTGTTGCCTGTCTGGTGGAGCCTCTGGAAGAGGAGAGAGGGGGCCCTATAAGGATTTGTGTCTTTACCTGCTGTAATGGAGGCTAGACAGGTGGTGGTGTGTGGTGATGGACTCCCAGGTATGAGAAAGGGTTGTGTGTTTGTATGGTGGAATTTACCTATCCCCGCAATATCATCTTATAGCTATATTAGCCAAAGTTAACTATATAAGCTGTTGTTTGTATCCAATGGCGAGGAAATAGATTCTGTATCCTATAAAAAGATCCATGTGGATGGCATGAATGATGTGCACTAGAATTTACTATAGAAACAGGGAAGGTCCACAGCAGAGTTTGCTGGTTTTGAAAATTCTCAAGTCCATTGAATGAAGCCTGCCAACCAGTGCATGAAGTACATGGCTGACATCCAGATGGACTGAAATCTAATTGGTGACCCTTTGAAAACTTTCCTCACTGTAGATTTCAACATCTTAATTATATCCAATTGTGTCTGACTTTAGTAGGATGAGAAGAATTGAAGCACACATTGGTACTTGGTAGTATTATCATGCTAGTGACAAACCTCTTGTTTTTGCATACTGCTGATGTGGACAAGAAATATAAGGGAGAATTGGAGTTGACGTCCATGAAACTTTCCCTTGTCTACTTGGATTTAAGGACAGTTTCAGACATATGTTTCGTATTCTGAATTTTGGGATTAATTTGGAATGGAATTGTCCTCTAGCTTCTCTGCTACTTTGTTGAGAAGACAAAGTTCATTAAATAGGCTTCAAATCTGGCAGTTGCTGATTTTATTATACTCCTCCACTACTTTGTTGCTTATATTTTAATTTTCACAACTTTTTATAGTTTACATATAACATTCATATGGTTAATATCTAGACCAGAAACCAACACCTATTTTTTAACAGCTATCAATGTTGAAAGGCATTCCAGTGTCTGTTTCCTGGTCTGGTTTTAATCTCTCTGAACAAAGTATCTCACAGCTGTCACGCATGTCATTCTTTGGGCTCTGCCAGTGTTAGAACATTTCTTCTGCAAGGAACAACGCTTTTCATCCTTGAATAGTTTCCCTTTTCCTCGTAAAACAGAGTTGGTATTACAAGGCAATTTAATCAACACAATCTTTCATCATGGTCTTCTCCACTCTGTCCCTCTTTATTAGAATTAAGAGAAAGCCACAGTACAACCTGCCAGTGAGGCTTGACATCAGTGTTGTGATCGCAGTTGTTTTGCATCTTATATTTTCTGGATCAACTGGAATAATTGATTTTATTAAGTATTTTGTTCTGTTCAAGTATAGTCCACAATATTATTACCTTACTCTGATCTTCTATTGAATAGCAAGTAGCATAAATCCATTTGTTTCCTCAGAGAGCTTTGAAGGATGAAAGAAATGGCAGCATAAGAACACAACTAGACCAAGAGCAGGCCTGAAAGTGTCCAGAACTCCAGAAACCTGTTGGAAAGGAATAAAAAAATGATTGCCAATCACAGCTTTAGAAGTAATTTATATTACAGTTTACTCATTTATTGTTCATTGCTCTGTTGCCCTTGGGGTAACGACTAAGGTGTTGGAGGCAAGGACAAGTTGGAAGCTGGTGCACAGGGGAAGGGAGAGGACAGCAAAGGTTTGGCCACTGTCAACTGAAGCAGGCAGGTCAATGAGCTTAATTAGCAAAGACCTACATGAGGGAATGAAGTCTTGGTGCCAATCTGCATGTCACAAATTCCTCATGTTTTTTGTGGGGTGGGGCTGACATTTGTATCAGACATGCAATGGGAGCTTTACAGTTCCCAGATGCATTCCAGCAATTTTCTGCTTACAACAGTGGATGTGAAAACACAGCTTCAGCTTTAACCCTGTAAAATGTTTTCATGTCCTCAAGCCATTTCATCGAGTTGCTGTTGGCTCCATTTCAAAACTTACATGTGATCTCACAACAGATCCAATAGTAGCAGGGCTGGATTGAGGGGGGGGCAGTGGGGTAGTCTGCCCCCGGCGCCGCCAAGGAGGGGGTGCTGGGAGCAGCTGCCAGCTGCCGGGAGCGCATGGGTGGCAGCGTGGGCAGCCTCCCAGTCCCCCACGCAGCCTTTTGCATGCCCCGCAGGACAGGGGGTGGCTGGCTTGCCGCGCGTCCCCTGTCCTGCAGGGCAGGCAAAAGGCTGCCCCCTGTCCTGCGGGGAGGCGAACGGCATGGGCGGCTTCCCAGTCCCACACGTTACCTCTGCCGGCGCACCGCATCCGAAGTTTCCCATCCGAAAGTTTCCCATCCGAAACATCTTTTCTTTGGCAACATGTTCATTTCTGAGTTATAAAAGCTCTCTTTCCTTCCTCTCCACCCCTGCCCCATTCCTTTTCTTGCTGAGCAAATATCAAAGGGAAAGGAAGTGTAAAAAGCTACTAAACCCAAAAAAGTACAGAAGCTGCTTCTGAAAGCACCTGAAAAATGGCTTAAAATAAAACTAAACAAAAAATTAGTGGCAATAAATCCTCTTAACAACACAGTGCAGCAGCACATTCCTGTCCCTTAACAGGCCCTATATAGTAAAGATCTCTTATTACCTCCATTATACAAAAAAAAAAAAAAATCTGTTCTGGCAATTGGCTGGAAGAGAAAAATATCATTTTTGCTCGTGGAAAACTAGCCAGCTGGCAACTGTACATAACAATAACCTTGCATTTCATTCACAATATTTACTGTTCTACAGTTCTCATACTGTACTGATATTAATTTTATTTAGTTGTTCTTATTAATCATTGTTTTAAATTATTTTTATAGTTTTAAATGTGAGCTGCCTTCAGGAGGTCTGGAGAGGTGACATGCAAATATTCTAATTAAATAAAATCTTATTTTCCTATATATTTTCATCTTTTTAAAGTGCTTTTTGCTACCCCCAAATGTTAAAGACTTCTACACAAGCTTCTTTCACAAGTAGACATGGGCATGAACAGGAAAAAAAAACCCGAACAGGCTGTTTGTTGTTCATTCCTGACGACGAACACAAACAGACGAGCGGAACCAAACATGTCCCACTAACAAACGTGTTCGGTGTTCGTTGGCACCAGAGCAGCCCCCTTAGCACTTAGAGAGCCCATATTCACAGGCAATGTGCAGCAGACTCTTCTCCAGCCATCACCCAAGTTTGGTCAAGATTGCAAGCTGGATCTCGGAGTTATACATTCCCAAATTCGATGCCCCCAGGAAACTCCCATTCAACACAAATGGAGCCATGTTCCCCAGTACACTTTGGCCCCATGCGGTGGTCCTGAAGGCAGGCCACCTCCCCTCTCAGGGGCAGGGGGTCTGGCTGCTGGCCGGCAGCATCCCCCATGTGCCCGCCTGCCAGGCATCCGGGTCGAAGGTGGACAACATATCCGCTTATGCAGCAAGGTGGTTGATGACTGTGGCTGCTGGGCCTGGTGGGCTCGGGGAAGTGGTGGCGGGCCGCCTCCTTTCTTGGGGGCGAGGAGTCTGGCCACTCGCCAGCAGCACCCCCCATGTGCCCACCCACCAGTCCTCTGGGTCGGAGGCGGACAAAGTATCCGCTTACGCAGCAAGGTGGTTGATGACTGTGGCTGCTGGGCCTGGTGGGCTCAGGAAGGCAGTGGCGGGCCGCCTCCCCTCTTGGGGACAGGGGGTCTGGCCACTCACTGGTGGAACCCCCCATCTGCTTGCCCACCAGTCCTCTGGGTCAGAGACAGACAAAGTATCTGCTTACGCAGCAAGGTGGTTGATGACTGCGGCTGCCGGGTGGTCAGGGAGAGGGGGACCAAGGGGTTCCGGCCACGGTGATGAGCCGTACCTGGAAGATCCTGCTAGAAGGAATGGGAAGTTCAGCGGCTGCTGGCATCAACCACCTCTCTGCCATCACAGAAAGGAGGGGATGGGGCGGTGCAAGTGGTGGGGAAGGGTCATGGCAGTACCCGAGAGGGAGAAGTATGGACCGGGAAGATCCTGCGACAGGGCCTGGAAGACCCCAATCCATCAGCGGCTACTGGCTTCAACCACCTCTGTGCCGTCACGGAAAGAAGGGGATGGGGCAGTGTAAGTGGTGGGGAAGGGTCGTGGTAGTACCTGAGAGGGAGAGGAGGAAAGAGGGGAGACGAAGTGGTCAGGGAGAGGGGGACTAAGGAGTTCTGGCCACAGCAACAAGCCGTACCTGGAAGATCCTGTGACAGGGCCTGGAAGACCCCGATCCATCAGCGGCTACTGGCATCAACCACCTCCCTGTCATCATGGAAAGGAGGGGATGGGGCAGTGCAAGTGGTGGGGAAGGGTCATGGCAGTACCTGAGAGGGAGAGGTATGGACTGGGAACTGGAGAGCTCCCAAGCCTTGGGAGTCCTCATCCGCCCAACCCACAGAGGTACTCTGCAGTGGCAGCAACCATCACCCATCCTCCTGCATGAGCAGAAATGATGGAATGGACAGGACAGGAGAGGTATTTGGGAGGTGTCGGAGTGGTCCCAGAGAGGAAGTGGAAGAAACAGGGCAGTGGCAGCAGCTGCCATCACCCACCTTCCTGCCTTTGCAGAAAGGATGGGCGTCGCGGGACACATTCCCCCCTGCTCAAAGGGGTCCAGTCAGTCCTATTGACAGGGGAGCTGCCATGCTGTGCAAATGTGCTGTAACCATATACAGTACAATCATCTGTGCAATCAAAGCCGAGCTATCCCTCGTGACCAAGGAGGTGGCAGTAACACGATAGTCCCTTGTGAAGTGGCGGCTGATATGACTCGCCGTCCTGCCTTCGCGGAAAGAAGGGGATGGACAGGACAGGAGAGGTTGTTCGTAAGGGTTGGAGTGGTTCCACAGAGGGAGAGGTAGAAAGCAGCCCCAAGAAATGAGGGAGGGCAGAGCAGTTCCACATCGCTCTGAGACACCTCACCTGAGCAGGCAGTACAGGCACTACTCATAACAGTTTGGGTGGCACAGCCAGACACCAGACACCTTCCTACCTTCGCGGAAAGGATGGGATAGGTTGGACAGCAGAGGTCTCCAAAGGGTTTGTAGAAGGGGAAATGGGGACCATGTGAGTGTGATGATGAAATGTGCAGGCACGAACCACCTTCCTGCCTTCGCGGAAAGGACGGGAGAGGAAGGACAGGAGAGGTTGCTAGGAAAGGTTAAAGTGGAAGCAGGCCTGAGAACTGAGGAGGGCTAGTGCGGTTACCCACCACTCAGAGACCTAACCTGAGTAGGCTCTACTCACTACTGAGAGCCTTTCCTGCTTTTGCGGAAAGGACAGTAGTCGAGGGACCCATTCCCCCCTGCTCAGAGGGGACAGTGGTTGCAATGGATCGGGGCACCATGTGGCTGAACTACATGTGCAACAGCTCCTGAGCTGTTGCACAATTGGCCAAAGGAGGCTGCCGCCAGCATCACTCATTTTCCGCCTTCGCAGAAAGGAGGGGATGGATGGGTCAGAGTGGTTCCAGAGAGGTAGAGAAAAAAATGGGGCAGCAGCAGCAGCTGACATCGGCCACTTTCCTGCCTTTGCAGAAAGGACATGAGTTGAGGGACCCATTCCCCCCTGCTCAGAGGACACAGTGTTTGCAATGGATAGGGCCACCGTGCGGCTCAACTACATGTGAAAGGAGGTGTCATGATGATCTGGCTGTGCCAGGAAGGCCTAGCAAGACCTCAGAAGCTTGTTAGCAGTGGGAGTAGGCCTGGCTAAACCTGACCAAAACGTGCAAGCCCTCATTCGAGATACCCGCCGGACTCGATGGGCCAGGGTGCGTGGCAATGGCATGGAGAACTAAGGGGCAAGATGTTTTAGTAGCCTGCGGAAACCCATGCACTCCACGACGGATGGAGGCAAGCCATGTAGGGTAATGGTCTCTGCCAAGATGCAAAGGCCCGCCTCCTGAGCCCTCAACCTCACTGTTCTAAGCTGCGCTGTCTCAGACCCCAAGGGAACAACCTCTGTGAGCACGGCCTGCCTGAGCACTCCGCTCCCACCAGCATCACCCTCAGGGCAAGGATTCTTGCTTGGGGTGGATTCCGGTGACCCTCCCACTGATTCCCGCTCAGAAGAGCTGGTCACCCCCTTTCTCCCCCCAACGGATGTTTTGCAAGGACGGAGACCACAGGCCTGGGTGTGCGTCTTCAGGTGCCAAATCAGGGCTGTCGATGACAGGTGCTCCGGGGTTTTGCCCCTGCACACCAGGACATCACAGGCATGGCATCGCACCACACAGGGTTCATTAGGAAGGGCCTGAAAGTGCCCCCATACGGAGGTGTTGAAATGTGGACCACCTACTGTCCTAGGGGAAGGAGAACGAACAGTTACAGGCTGCACTGTGGAGCTGGCCACGGACAATGGAGTGAGGGGTGGACTGCAAGCAGGGATACCACTAAGAGTTTGGGATGGGGATGGGAGGGATGTTTCATAAAACACAAACCATTCCTCCAGGGATCCATCACCCATCTCCTCCTCAAAATGTTGAGGGAGATCCTCTCCCCCCAGCAGAAAGACCTCTTTGGCCTCCTCCACAGCCCCCACAGGTGAATTGGAGGGAGTGGGACTACTCTCTGCTGTCCCCGAGCCACACCCACTACTGCTTTCCACAAGTAAACCAGGAGGATTGCCTTTGCACTTCACCCCATGACCACCCGTGGCAGCCACCACAACAGGAAGACTCATTGTGCCACCAAACTAGAACTAAGGAGGACAGAAAAGGAGAGAACACTGTGAGCCCTCAGCCAAGGTGCCCACTGAGCTTGGCCCCAGAGCCTGGCAGCAGTCCTTGAACCAGAGGCTGGGGCTAGAGCCCTAGCCCAGCACTCCCAGATACCTGTCAAGATCAGGCACTAATAATAATGTGAGCCCTCAGCCAAGGTGCCCACTGAGCTTGGCCCCAGGGCCTGGCAGCAGCCCTGGAACCAGAGGCTGAGGCTAGAGCCCTAGCCCAGCACACCCAGAAGCCTGACCACCAGATCAGGCACTGATTGTCCGGGGTCAGCAGCCCAGCCCCCGGACTTGCTGACAGACAGCGGCAGGAGGCAGCCGGGAGACAACAGTTCAACCGCTCTGACTGGCAAACAGAGCCAGAACCTGCCTACTCCAGGGGGAAGGGGTGAAAGGCCTAAGCCTCAGAAGGCTGGAGGGAGCAGGGAGAAGCCAGCTAGTCCCACCCTCCAGGGGGTAGAGAGGGGGCTAAGCAGGAGAGGGAACAAGCCTAGAAGGAGGGTGGGGCGGGGAAAGGAAACCCTATATAAGGTGGCTAGGAAGAGCTCTGAGGTAGTGGGTGTGAGTAAGGAGTGATGGTGTGGAGTGAGAGCAGAGCAATGCAAGAGTGGAGGCTTGGAGGAGAGTTCTGGAAGGTGGAGATGATGGAGGATGCAGAGGGTAAGCAGGCCAGGTTGAGCAGGCCAGTGAATGGACTGAGAGGGGGTCTGGGTGATGTATACCGCCCCTTCTTCCACAGAGCAGGATCCTGCAGCATCCCTGGCGCCCCTCTGATGTCAGGGCCGGCCCAGCTGGGGCCCTGCCCAGCGGCGGCAGCGACAAGCCCTGACACTGATATTGATACTAATAATAATCATTGTGAACCCTCAGCCAAGGTGCCCACAGAGATTAGCCTCAGAGCCTGGCAGCAGCCCTGAAACCAGAGGCTGGGGCTAGACCCCTAGCCCAGCACACCCAAAAGCCTGACTAGATCAGGCACTGATACCAATAATAGTAATAGTCAGGGTGAGCCCTCAGCCAAGGTGCCCACTGAGCTTGGCCCCAGGGCAGCAGCCCTGGAACCAGAGGGGATAGCTCCCTATCCCACCCACCACACACAGAAAAATGCCCAGCTCCAATGCAGTCTCCCTGTCTCTCTCCCAAAAGGCTATCAACAGCTCTCTCCCACTCCACTGCTTGCTGAAAGCCAGAATTGGGAGCACAGTGCCCTCTTATAAGTAGAGGTCTCATTGAGAAACGCAGGATGTCTGTGGTTGGCAGTCAGAACTGCCTAACAAGGTTTGCAGGGATGAGATTGGAGTTCCCATGGCCACAGAACACCCCCCTCCTCCCTCCCTCCCCCCTGGTGTCTGCTCCCACGTTACCGATTGTAACCAATTTGCAGCTCCATGCTTGGAAGTAAGACCTGCCCATCAAGCTAAGTTGGGCTTTGATTGGGGTGTCCAGGGCGACAGAGGGAGTGCAGACAGAGTTCAGGCAGTCCCTCCCTCCATTGCCGAGGCAATTGATTGAAGGCGTCTGAGTGTCTGGCTTCCCGAACAGCGGCTGAGCGCAATGAATGAGGCTTGCGACAACCACCTGTTCAGCTGGAATGGTGCATCAAGAACAGCCCGTTCACGAGCAGCCGAGCGGCCTGTTCGTTGTTTTTTTTCCCGTTCATAATGCTGTTCGTTTCCATGTCTCTTTGCAAGAGAAAATCCTGGAACTAGAGGATGCAGTGGAAATGTGATTTCACTTTTCAACCATGGTACTTTTGATTGTTTAAAAGGAATATATATATATGCATTACTTAATTATCCAAAGACAACAGTGCATTACACAGCGTTCTCCTCATTCGGTTTTAATTTTCATTGCAACTCCTCATGGTTTAGACAAAGGTGACTGACTGAGCTTTTAAACAGGTTGCAGTTTGAATGTAGGTGTTTATAATCCTAGACTGGCACTATAACCACTATTCAGCACTGCTTAAAGTTCTCTCTTATATCAAGATTTTGATAGTCCCTGGAGATCCATTGCAAGTCTGGCTTGACAATACTTTCAAATGATTGTCAAAAAAGTGGCCTGCACTAGGATACAGTTGCCACATATGAAGCACTCTTTCCATCAATACAGGGCATTCAAGGTGGTATCCCAAATCCTAGACAGAAGCTATACTGAAATGAATACAAAATGATATCACAGTGAGCTTCACCACACAATTGCTGTGAGGTAATGAGATTCTCCATTCCATGTGTTACATAGGGCATAGATAAGCATAGTGAAAGTGGGGAGAGGGAACAAATAGAGAGAAGCCTGTTGTTCTGACAGCCACTTGTGTCTGACATGGTAAGGCAAGTTTTCATTTTCAC
This sequence comes from Eublepharis macularius, assembly GCF_028583425.1. Lineage (NCBI taxonomy): Eukaryota > Metazoa > Chordata > Lepidosauria > Squamata > Eublepharidae > Eublepharis > Eublepharis macularius. Next base: position 135,817,849 of record NC_072790.1, read on the forward strand.
CCTCCTCTGCGTATGTTAAGACTTCCTAAGTCTGAAAAAGGAATCTCGACAACTCTTCAGAGGGAAGGCACATCCTCAGTCAAACTCTGGTGAGCTCCTCTTCACAATCAGATGATTACTCTGTAACTGTACTGAATATTTTCTAGTTAATTCCACTAGAATAGACTTATTTTGGCACACCAATTGAGTACAGTTAGGGTTACCATTCCCCTGCCGGGGGTGGGGGATCCCCTGCTCCTACCCTCCTGCCCCATGCCCACTTACTTGGCTGGTGAGGGGGCACACTCCACTGAGCAGCGGTGCGCCCCCAAGATGTGCTGCATGTCCCAAGCCGTGCCATGCACCCTGAGCCACACTGCATGCTCCTGCACCCACAGCGGGCCTGTTAGGGGGAAGAATCGTGCCCCGCAAGGCCTGATCTGGCCCTTGGTGAGTGCGGGAGCGCTCCCAGTTGGCCTTTGACCTCCACGTGATGATGTTACTTCCAGAAGTGACATCATTGCACAAGCTGGGAGCATGCATGCGAAAAAGAAAACTCCCTGAGTGGCAAGGTAAGTTCCAGGCTCTCAATCTTCCCCTGGGGGAGTAAAGGGACCTGGCAAACCACAGGTTTGGGGTCCAGGGGACCTGGTAACTCCAGGTACAGTTAATAGCCTGGTTTCAGTATCTTTGACCAACAGAAGTTTCTGTATCATTTTCAAAGGCAGCCCCACATAGAATGCATTACAATAATCTAACTTGGATGAGATCAAAGCCTGTATGAATCACCATAGTTAGATCATGGTTTTCAAGGAATAGCTGTAGCTCACATATTAGCCAAAGCAGATAAAAGGTTCTATGTGCCATGGAGTGTAAACCAGGATCCAACAGCATTCAAAAGCTATGAACCTGTTCCTTCAGGGGGAGAGCAACACCCTCCAGGGCAGGTTGTTTCCACAGTTTCCAAGCAGCTTCTCCAACAGTACTTCAGTCTTCTTTGGGCTGAACTTGGTTTTGAACAGATGGGCATTTTAAAACCTGTCATTATAGAGTAAATACACTTAAATGAACATTATACCTACAATTGTATGTTTTGCAAGCAATTCTTTTTCATATACTTTGCAGATATATTCATAAAATTAATACTTTATTTTGGAAATTTATGTTGGGCTCCTTACCATGCCAGATTTTTCTAACGATGACGCAACTTCCATTTAATGAAGGAGGATTTAGATTTCCTAACCTTAGTTTATATCATCAGGCACACTTGTTAACTTGTACTAATTATTGAGACTGCCCCTCCCAGGTAGATTGTCAGTCTTGGGCTCTTTTATTTATTTTTATATCTTATTTATTTATATAATCGAACAAGGCGGGCTCAGGGTGGAGTACATTTCCACAAACAATAAAATATTACATTTAAACATTGTATAAGTAGGCATTAAAACTTATCATACATTAAAAACATACTCCTTAAAACATATCATACAATAAAACATCCTCCTCAGATGGCGATGATAGAATAATAATAACCACAAAGTGCTGCGTTTCAGTCTGGCCCACATACAGGGTGGTGGGCAGGTGTTTTATATTTTATTTTATATTTTATGTTTTATGTGGCCAGCAGGGCCCAGCCTAGCCTCCACCATATGCCTGGCAGAACATCTCTGTTGGGCCCTAGTGTCATCAAACAGAGAGTTCCACCAGGTTGGTGCCAGGACTGAAAAGGCCCTGGCTCTGGTCACGGCCAGGCGGGCCAGGCGGGCCTCCCTTGGGCCAGGGATCACTAAAAGTTGCTTATTTGTTGAATGAAGCATCCTCTCGGATGCGGTCCTGTAGATATGCTGGGCCCAGTCCACGTAGGGGTTTATAGGTCAATACCAAAACCTTGAACTGGACTCAGTACTCAACTGGTAACCAATGCAGCTGGCAAAGTATAGGTGTTATGCATTCCCCAATCGGGACCCTTGCAATTACTCGCACAGCTGCATTTTGGACCAACTGTAGTTTCTGGATCAGGCCCAGGGGAAGCCCTGTGTAGAGCGAGTTTCAGTAGTCTAATCTGAAGGTGACCATTGCTTGGATCACTGCAGTTAGGTCGTGGGTCAACAGGCTCCTAACTCTCAAAACCAGTGCAAGTGGCACCCCATCAAGAGCAGGGAGTTGGTTTCCGGTATGGCAGTAGTGAGAGTCAGTTGTGTCTGGGGAAACTCCTCAAGTCATAATCTGATCCTAATCGTCTGGGGGGGTCCAGAGGCTTTTGGACTCCCACGGGAGACATTGGAGATGACCCCAAAGCCTGGGATGTGAGTTGGAGAGAGACTCTTGGATGCAGCTGAAAGGGATCGCTCCAAACAAAATCCATTCGCTCAAGACGACATGGAACCATTTTGGTAATCAGCTTCTAGCCACCGGTCTAAGCATTTTTACTTCAAACTGCAATAATCTTCTGCTTACAACTGCTTTAGGTAACCTCCTCTGTGTAAGTCTGAATTTCTCCAATTAACTTTGAATTGTTTTGGAAACTGACTCTATGGTTTAAGAATTAGATATCCTAACCATACTGATTAGAAAAAAGAAGATACTGGAGACTTTATATCGTTAACTAAAAGCTTTTTTCATTTAGAAGTGTCGGAGAAAACGTATGGAAACAATTTGATAAGATAGAATACTTTGCAAGATAACAGTTAATTGAAAATTGCTGGTGCATACTATGATTTAAGACATTTTGGCTCTTCTTGTCTGTGTGTATCTACATAATTTGGCTATTCCAGTGATGCTACATACTGAATTTGCAAATGTTGATGCAGGAAAGGGAGTGAGATTAATGTCTTAGACTGGTTGGGGACGCGAGCTTTAAATATGGTGTTAAAATCTACTAGAAGGGAAAACAAAGGAGAGAATTCTTGCTGCCTGTGTGTCTTGGAAAGAAGCCAGATTCCTGCCACCCACGTACACTGAAAAACTGTCTGCGCCACTGAAGCCTGACCGAAGGAAACCTTTGGGATTTTTTGCCAATTCATATACTGACACTTGTTGGAGAGATGGAGATGGGGAAGTCCCTACAGTAGACCATATGCTTAGATATGGGACAGATAAACACCTCTATGGAAGAAGTTTTAAACCAAATGATTAATTTGAGGGTGGAACTGATCGAGATGAAGGATATCATGAACAATACGCAACGACAATTCAAGGAAAATCAAGAGCTAGTAGACAAGGAGCTGGAAACTGATATGGAGGGACATGGAATGAAAGCCCCTCAGCAAAAATCTATACAAACTAAAGGGCCTGGAAACAAAAGAAGAGGGATAAATAAGAGGACAAAGGAACTCTGGGATGACATGAAGAAAGGTAAATGGCAAGATACTCGGCCAGACCTTATACCACAACCTCAAGTTATTCCAACCAATACTGGCTCAATGATTTGAATAATTCAACTGCATTCTTCAATTGCAAAAGAAAAAAAATGAAAATTAAATGGAAAGCAAACTGGAAAAAGAAGAAGAAGGAAATACAAGTCAGGCGCCCATCCCTATAAACAACAAGTTAGTTGGAACGAGGATGACGGATATTTGAAAGACCAAGACTTAAAAACTATTAGATATACAAATGTAGTTATGGCACCCATCTTTGCAAACAATAAATTAACTGAAATAATGATGTAATAGATAATTGAAGATATGGGAAGTCATAAAAACTTAGAAAATTAATTGTAAAAATCACATACTATTGGTATAGAAAAATAATACTATTAGTATATGCTGGAAAGATGTAAGAACATAATAATCTGTGTGATATGCTCGAGATGAAATGATAAAAAGAAAGAAATTAAAAGAAAATAGATTAGACAGATGCAACTAGGTGACTAAATAAATGGAGGTGAAAGGGGTAAGAATATCTTAAATAAATATCAAGAAAAAATAAAATTTAGACAGCAAAAAGAGCAATTATACTAAGCTCCAGACAATTTCTTTTTTAAGGTATATATAAAGAATAGATAATATTAGTTCATAAATATATTATTCCATGTTACATAGACGATTATACTTCCTAAGACAGATCCACTGGTTATTGATGTATCCCCCCCAAATGAAGATTATAAAGACTAAGAGAGAGAGAGGAAATAGCTAGACGGTAGAAATTACTTTATAGTATGAAAGATAACAAATGTAAACAATGATGAAATTAGTCACTATGTAAGAGGTATAAGGAATCATATGTTTTAGTATAAGTATTACTTATTAAGAAGATTGAAGGATATAGTAAATGCTACTGTAAGCAGAGCAAAGTGTAGAACTTGCCCCCTGTGTTTTTTCTATATATTTTTGTTACACTGATTCATTGTATTCCCCCCTCTTATAACTTGTGAAGCCTTTTTCTTTATTATGTGAAATGCATACAAAAAAACCCACCAATAAATGCTATTTTTTAAAAAAAGAGAGAAGAGCAGGGAGTTGGAGTCCCATACCTATGGACCCTGGACCCACATGCAGGACTTCCGTCTTCATAGGATTTAATTTCAGTCCACTCTCCTTCAGCCACCCAGTCACAGCTTCAAAGGCACACTCCAAGACTTCCGGGGCAGAGTCAGGCCAGCTGTCCGTAATCAGATATAGTTGAGTGTCATCAGCATATTGATGACACACAAAACCACACCAGCTGGGTGTGAGGGCGCATATAGATGTTAAACAGTAGTGGGGAGAATATTTCCCCCTGGGGGATGCCACACACCAACGGGTGGTGGGATGACAATTTCTCCCCAAGTGCCACACTCTGTCCCCAACCGTGGAGAAAAGAGACAAGCCACTGTAAGGCAGTCCCTCGTATCCCCACATCGGCGAGGTGGTGGGTCAACAGATCATGGTTGACCATATCGAACGCTGCTGACAAGTCCAATAGTATCAGCAGCGCCAATCCGCTGTGATCCAGTTGTCTGCAGAGATCGTCCGTGAGGGTGACCAGCAGCATCTCCGTCCTGTGTCCTGGGTGGAAACCGGACTGGAAGGGATCTAGAGATGAGGAATCAGTCAGGAAACCTTGCAGCTGCTCCACCACCACCTGCTCAATCACCTTGCCCAGAAATGGGAGATTCGAGACTGGGCAGTAATTAACCGGGTTGTTGGGGTCCAAAGATGGTTTCTTCAAGAGAGGCCTAACCATGGCTTCCTTCAACACTCCAGGAAAATCTCCAGAGCTCAATGACATGTTAACAATGCCCTCCAAGGCAACCCATAACCTGTCTACACTGGCCTTCACCAGCCAAGAGGAGCACGGGTCCAAGGAACACGAGGTAGGCCTCACCGCTTGAAATGATCTAATATCAGCCCAGTAGACAGCCAAGGGGCCTCCAGTTCACATACTCTATGAATTGTGGCCGGCAAGTTGCATTGGAGAGAAAAATTTTATCAGCAAAAAAGCTCCCCAAAGCCTCGCAGCTAATACTTGAATTCAGAATTTGACTGTCTTCCCCTGATAGGGTGACCAAAGACTGAACCACATTGAACAATTTTGCTGGGTGTGAGCTAGTTGATGCAATGGAAGCCGCATAGAAATCTTTCTTTGCAGCTTTCACCACCATCTCATAGGCTTTCATAAACGTCCTATAAGATGATCTTGTGTCTTCATCACGAGATCGCTGCCACACTCGCTCAAGCCATCTCAGCTCCTGCTTCATTCATCGTAGCTCCTTTGTATACCAGGGAGCCAGTCTGGGGCAGAGACGAAGAGGACAATGGGAGGTTATTGTGTCGATGGCTTTGGAGAACCAGACTTGCCAGTCTTCCACCAGCTCATCCAATGAACCGTCAGATCCCACAGAGCATTCTGGAAACCAATTGGATCCATAAGTCTCTGCGGGAGAGCATAAATAAGCTCATCGCCCTTGCAAGGGGGTGGGCAGCATCTCCAGCTGAGCCTTCAGAACCAAGTGGTCTGACCATGGCACCAGTTCAACTGTTTCCAGATCTACATTTATCCCCATTCCAAAGAACAAATCCAGCGTGTGGCCTGCTTGATGTGTGGGGGTCAAAACAATTTGGAAGAGTCCTAGTGCAGCCATGGAGGATACCAGTTCCACCACCTGGGAAGAGGTGGCATCATCGGCATGGACATTGAAGTTTCCCAGTATTATCAGTCTCGAGTACTCCAAGGCCCACCGTGCTACCGCCTCCAGCAGGCATGACAGGGTATCTGCTAGTGCCCTAAGCAGACGGTACACCACACAGATAGCCAAATTCTCCTCGGCACCCCACACTAGGCCCACACAATCAATGCCAGAGATCTCTGGGGCGGGGAGTGGCTTGAAGGAGAAAGCCTCCTGGACAAGAATCACCACCCCTCCCCCCCGGCCTCCTGTTCAGGACTGATGGAGGACCAAAAACCTGGGAGGGGTCAGTTCTTTTAAGGTGACCATTTCATCCTCCCTTACCCAGGTCTCGGTCATGCACACCAAGTCCTTATTATTCGCTGTGAAATAATCATGCAGCATTCTGGTTTTATTGTTTATGGACCTGGTGTTGCACAACAACAGCGTCAAAAGGGGGCTAGATGGTTGTTGTGGATTTTCCGGGCTGTATTGCCGGGGTCTTGGCACTGTAGTTCCTGACATTTCGCCAGCAGCTGTGACTGGTGTCTTCGGAAGTGTAGCACCGAAAGACAGAGATCTCTCAGTGTCAAACTGTGGAGCAGATGTTAGCAGGTAATTTATATCTACTCAGGAAGGTGGGTTTGGGTTGCGTCATCCTGTAAGAGTTTCCTGGGGTGTGGAATGCTAATGCTTCACTGTATCCTGAGGAGGTTCTTTTGCATATGGATTGGTGCTTGATATGCTAATCTTATCTGCAGGGTTATTGTAAGATGTAGAGTATTTTGTTAGCCTGGTGTTTTTCAGGACTGGAAACCATGCTCTATTCATTCTTTTTTTTTTTAAATTAAATTTTATTAAAGGTTATCAAGCACATAGTCCAATTCAAGTCTTACTTTTACATTCACATAACAATAACTTATTTACAAGTTTACTATTAACATTTAAAGGTTTTTTTCTTTAAATGGTTTTCCTCATATAGATCCATGAAAGTTTTGTTGTTCTTCGATTACTTATATTTCTATTAATGACTGGTAGATTGTGTTCGTAGACTGTATGTTGCTTGTTGTAATGTAGTCAAGAAATGGCTTCCACTTACTGTAAAATTCTGTTGTCTTTTCTTTTTCTGACGATTGTTGAATTCTTTCTGTAATTTTTTCCATAATCATTTGGTCCCACACCTTACTAAGCCATTGGTCTATATTTGGTGCTGCCTTAGCATTCCATTTTATTGTGATTATTGTTTTTGCTGCTACAAATAGACTACTTATGAGTTGTTTTCTAATTTGTGGAACTTTATTGTCTTGCCATAAGTCTAGAAATATTATTGTTGGTTGCAGTTGTATTGAATAGGTAGTTATTTTATGTATGATCTCTATTACTTCTTCCCAAAAGGCCATTATTTTCGAACATGTCCACCAACAATGGCTATAGGTCCCTGTACCCCCACATTCCCTCCAACACAATGGCGAGTACTTTGCTGTTAGCTGTAGCCATGAAGCTAAAAAATCAGACAGGTCTTCATTGGCGTTTATATTTTCTTGGAATCCCCTAAATTTGATATTCCTCTTTCTCGCTGTCATTTCCAGCCTTATTATTCTTTCCTGAAAATTTACATTTGTTTTTTGTATTTCTTTAACTTCACTCTGTACAGTACTGCTGATATCAATAGCAGATTTAGCATCCTGCACTGCTTTACTCAGTTCGATTTTCATTTCAGCAAATTGGTCTTTGAATTGCTGTGATAGCATTGACATTCTCTCAAGGAGATTTTGCTCCATCTGCTGGATTAAGCTTGTAACAACATTCTGCTGTTGGGAGAGTTGATTATTTTCTGTGCATTTAGTTGCGGCAGCCATTTTGTCTCCCCCTTCCTGTTTCTTAACCAGCTTTGTTGCTGCCTCCTGACTCGAAAAAAACTTCTGTAAGTTTTTAACTGCTTTTACCTTTTGCTTCTTTTTTTCAACAATTTTTTCAACAATTTTTTTCATTCGACTGTTTTTTCATACTCTGAGTGATTTTCGTTTAGTTGTGATGCTTTAAAGCAGGGATTTGTGCTGGGGAGGAATGGAGCTCTAGCAACAAGCGTCCATTTTCCTCTGCGCCGACACCACGCCCCCTCTATTCATTCTTAAAGTCTCTTCTTTCCTGTTGAAGTTGTGCTTATGTTTATGAATTTCAATGGCTTCCCTGTGCAATCTGACAAAGTAGTTGGAAGTGTTGTCCAGTATTTTAGTGTCTTGGGGGCTAGATTTCCTAATTCCACACCCAGCATTTCTCAGGATGGGACGCAGGTTGGAAGGACACTGAGCTCTACCATATCTCCGTGTCCTTCTCATCTTGACCTGGGTCCCACCGCCATACCTCTCTTGTCCCCAGAGGACCGGGATCTCTGACTCCATACCGGCCACACTCTTAAACCACCACTCTCTGGCTCACTCTATTTACACCAGCTATCAGATCTTTAGTAATTTCAGTTCTAAAATTCCCAGACACACAGTCGACTATTAAACCCAATAATTAACCAGTAATAGAATCCATATGCCCATAATCCAATTCAATGGGCAGGGTATCACTAATCTCCACCCAACAACAATTTCTCACCCTAATACCTTCTTGTTTGATTCCTCTTTTTAAATGGAGCACATTAGAAACTACTCATGTTAAATTGGATTTTGTTCCTCCTGCAATTTCTTCAGTTAAAGAACTATGGCGCACAATGTCACAACAATATCAATTTGACCCATTTTCACATGCTAAATTAATATTATGGGCAAGCCTCATTTTAAAATTGGGAGGAAATCTTTTCTTTGGGAGGCTTGGACAGATAGAGGGATTTTTACTTTACAGCAATTGATAGGTGATGATGATGAGTTTTTGTCATTTTCTCAGCTGAGGTCTACATATAATTTGTCAACTTTTGCTCATCTACAACATTTGTTGGTACCCAAGTATGGCCTTGCAGCATTGAATGTTTCAGGGTCTCCTGCACTTCTGGAAACTCCTAATTGAATTTATGCAAAAAACAAAATCTACAATATTTGTTTAGAAATATTTGATGTTGGTTAATAAATATGATATGCAAAATTGAATAAAAGCACCCAGTTTTGCCAAAGCATCAGGGTAAGGCCTTAAATCCTCTCTTCTAAGAATCTTAAACTGTGACTTATTCAGCAAAAAATTATGTTTAGGGTATATTGGATACCACAGCACCTTTATAATAAAGGACTAAGTACGATGTCTAATTGCTGGTGCTTTAGCTTATAGCATGCATGTCAGACTATGGAATCCCAGTTATCTAGAGTTCGTCTCCCCCCTTCTGCAAGAAGCACAAGGTTTCTTGGTTTCAAAAGGTTTATTGGAAGGATATGCTCAGGATACAGGTGTCCATATTCCAAGGGCTTGAGGCCCTTGGCTGAACGAAAGCTTTGTTGAGAATGACACATGAAATGAAAGTAACGTTTCAAGCACCCACTCCCAGCCTCCCCCCTTAGTCCTGTCTGCGAAGTCATGGGAAGACGAGGACGCCAAGGTTGTCGACCGGAACGGGCTGATAAGGACTCTTCACTCCCATGGATATACGCGGCCTGGGCAGCACCTGGGCCTAGAGGGAGAAAACTAAATAACTACGGATTATAGCATATTAATATGGCGTGACTCTGGCTAGAGAAATGACAATTGAACTGAGACTCTGACATTCTGCCCCCCTTAAGACCCCTCCTCTCATCCTTCAGCCCCTGCTCTCTCAGGGTATTTTTTATGAAACTTAGCAATTAGGGGTATTTACATAAGACTCCACCCACCCTCTTCGTAATGTGGGCATTTCGCAGCCAGCTGATGAAATTTGGCTGCGTAGTCCCTCACCGATTGGGATCCCTGCCACAGGGTTTGTAGTTCAGTGCGGGCCCTCTCCCCTTCCAGAGGGTCTTCATACTGGGCTCTTAGTGCAGCAATGAATCCCGGGGTCTTGAACCCCACTGCCAGGGCGTTGCCAACGATGATAGCGCTGGGAGGCCTCGTCCCACGCTGACTCTAGGCCTTAAAAAGTCTCTCAATCATATTCTCTGGCTATGTCCTGTTGTTAGACCTTTGGGGGAAGAAGTTTTTACTCATATTAATTTTGTATTAGAATACCTAGTGATCTCTGAGGATGTTTATGTACTCTAAATTACTTACACATATCCTGGAATCTAAGTGATGAATGGACTCTCTGTGCCCTTGCTGTAGCTAAAAGACTTCTATCACAACATTGAAGAGAGAAATACCCACCTCTGATAATTCAGTGGATTGAAAACTTTACAGCTTTGTCTATATTAGAATGTATGGTATATAGACAACAACTGTGGATGGACTTATTTTTAGATATTTGGGAACTTTTGAATGCTTATGTGTAGATTTCTCATTACTGTTTTCATGTATTTATTTCTATTATGTATGAAGCTTATTTTTATTTCTTATTTTCAAAATAAAAATTACATTGTTTTGGTTGAACTTCAGTTATTGGCCCTTCTCCATCTCATTAGCTTCTCTAGGTCCAGGCATTTGTGTAGGACTTCCACAGATCAACTTGACTTGGCTGCCTAGGACCTTAAAGGGCCAAAATCCTTGGGCAACCTCTCCCAATGGTTTCATGTAAATGTTTAATAGCAATGAAAACTTTCCTAACTATAAAAGAATATTTTAACAATTTATATAATATCTAATTCTTTTTGACTTTGGTAGGGTAAGAAGAATTAAAGCACTTGCTGGTAGTGTCATCATGCTACAGATAAGCCTCTTGTTTTCACACACTGCTGATGCAAAGAACTACAATGGAGAACTGGAGCTGAGGTCGATGAAAACTTCTCTTTTCACCTGGGACCTTGACACAGTTGCAGTCATATGTACCCTAATCTGCATTTTGGGATTAATTGGGAATACAGTTATCCTCTGGCTCCTCTGCTGCACTATCAGGACAACAAAATTTACTGTATATTTTGCAAATTTGGCAGTTGTTGATATTCTTGTACTACTTCGAACATTTATTACTTTTGTTGAATACTTGGCAAAAATTAATATGAGTCATCGCATTAGACACCTAATCATAATAATATTTTTCTTTGGACATGAATCCAACTCCCTCTTTTTCACAGCTATCAGTACTGAAAGGTGTCTGACTGTCTTTTCCCCAGTCTGGTATCAATCTCACCGACGAAAATATTCCACAGCCATAGTATGTGCCATTCTTTGGACCCTGTCTGTTATGCTATCAATGTTAGACCATTTCTTGTGCACTACCCAATACATTGCAACCTTTAATATTGGTTCTTTTCCTTGTAAAGTTGCAACAAAATTCCAAGACGTCATCACTGGTGTAATATTTATTCCCATCACAGTCCTTTCCACTTTGGCCCTTTTTATCAGAATGAAGAGAAAACCACAGCAAAACCTGCCAGCAAGGCTTGACATCAGCATTTTGGCTACAGTTGTTCTACATCTTTTTTTTTATATAACTACAGAAATGGTTGTTTCAGTTTATTATTTCTTTTCAACCACGTTTCCTCTAGAATATTATCTTCTTACACTGGTATTCTATTGCATGACTAGCAGTGTCAATCCTGTTGTATTTCTCCTTGTTGGCTGCTGGAAGAGAAGGGAAGCACAGGGACCTTTTTATATGTTTCTTGAGAGAGCTTTGAAGGATGAAAGAAAGGACAGTATGAGCACACAAGCAGACCAAGAGCAGGCTTGAAAGTGTCCGGACTTCTAGAGGGGAATTGGAAAGGAATTTAAAAGAGTACTGATTACCAATCATGGTGTCGGAATAAATTTGTATTACAGATTACTGATTTTACTGTTCATTGCTGTGTTGCTCAGAGGTCAATAATTAAGACGTTGCAAGGAAGGGCAGAGAGGAAGCTGTTGGGCAAGGAAAGGGTTGAGGGGGCAGGAAGTTTGCAAAAATCTTTAAAGGTGGGAACAGAAGTGAATGGGCTACAGGAGAGGATGACATGTCAATGCACAAGATATCTACAACAGGAAAGACTTGGTGAAAAAGGCAGTCATTGTGGTTGAGCTGACAGAGGGCCAATGTAAAAAGGAAACAAGGAGGTATCAAAAGGTGCTGGTATTTTATAGCAGTGATTAATACACAGAAGAAATAAGCAGCACAGACACGTCTGTGTTTTAGCTTCTGTAAAAAGAGTTTACTACTACATATAAAGGTAAAAGAAGGTTACATTGGAAAGCAAACGATGAAAGGCTAACTAAACTCCATCTTGTTTCTATGTTCCTTTCTAATGCCCTCCCAGCACCAGTGGAAAGTTATACCAGTATCCAAAGCCAGACCTCCTGGACTTCCCAGGACTCCAGCAGGTGACCATGAACCCAGCCCCAACTTCCAGGGCTCCAACCATTCTTACGGCCATCACAATGACCGGAGGGGTGGGGTCCACCATTTCCTGGCCAGGCAATGCATAGCTCATATTTAGCAGTGAGTGGCCCCTTGAAGGAACTGCCAGCAGTGGCTGCAGCTGGGCTAGATGGGATAGGCTATCAGGCGAATAGGGAATGGTTAGTGTTGCTAGGTTCCCCAGAGGCCAGAGAGGGGGTGCAGGAGGCTGGGGTACAGCAGGGTACTCACCTCCATGCTCCTCTGTTACTCTGGAAAATAACATCATTTCCCAGCACTGGATTGCTGTGGATTGCACTGAAGCCCAGTTAAGTCAAAATCACATGTTTGGAAGTGATTTTTAATTAATTGGGCTTCAGTGTGATTTGCAGCTCCCCTATTGCGCTGGAAAATGATGTCATTTTCCAGCGTGACAGGGGAAGCATATGCACGCATGCTCTCCCATTCCATTTCCCCATGCCAGATGAGGGCAGGGGTTTCTCCACTCAAAGCAAGGAGCTGTCAAGCCTAGGAACAGGTGTGGAAGGTCAGGGTCAACTGTTGGGCATGTCCACAATTAAACTTAGAACATATAATGGCCCAAATGGCAGGCCAGAGACGAGGCTGCAGGTCTTCTCATGGCTGTGGAGAGAGACTTGGGGACAGGAACAGAACACAGGATGCAGTTAACTCCTCCCCTCTCTGCATCTAAGAACTTTACCAGCCCTGGGGTCTTAGTTGGAACCACAGAGGCAGATAAGGAGGGCCAAGCACTTGTGGACTTCTTGATTAGGGTTGACAACTATAGATTGGGAAATTCCTGGAGATTTGGGGTGGAGCCTAAGGAGGGTGAGATTTCAGGAAAGGAGGGACCTCAGCAGGGTATAATGCCATACAGTCCATCCTCCAATTAAGCAGCCATTTTCTCCAAGGGAACTCTTCTCTATACTCTGGAGATCAGTTGTAAGTCCAGAAGATCTCCATGCCCCACCTGGAGGCTGACAATCCAATTCTGGATCTCCACAGCCAGCAACAACTGTGGTATAGCCTATAGGTGCCCATGCAATGGAAATAACAAAGCATTCCTCTGCAGCCACAGTCCCTTCTGCAAGTCTCAGCATGGCACGAGATGGCGCCCAACCCTCCTCCTCAATCACAGCTCCCCCAGCACTACATAAACCCCAGCCAGGATGCAGCATAGGAATTAGATGATAGAGTGTGCAGTAGACATGGGCACAAACAGCATTATAAACAGATATAACCCACGAACAGCCCAATCTGCTGTTTGTGAGCAAGCTGTTTGGGAGGCCCCATCCTAAATAAACAGGTGGTCCTTAAAAGCCTTGTTCGTTGCCTTCCGCAGCCATTTGGCAAGCCAGACAGTCTGGAGCCTGCCGCAATCAATCCCCTTGGCAATCAGAGAGGGAGGGAATGAACTCTGTCTGAACTCCTTCTGGCTTTCCTTCTGGCTTTAACCCTTCAAAGTACTTCCAGCAGAGAGTCCCGTTTTTGCCACTGTGAAGAGAAAATGACAACAAGGGGGGAGACCCATACATCATGCCTTTCCCGGGGTGCAATCTCTCTGAAACTTAGGGGTCTTCGGAGGACAGTGAGGACTATGTCCCCTGCAAATTTGGTGGGTATTGGACATTGGGAAGGACAATTTGTAACCCCTCAAAGTAGCTTCCACCTGAGAGTCCCGTTTTTGCCACTGTGAACAGAAAATGACAACAAGGGGAAGGACCCATGGATCATGCCTTTCCCGGGGTGCAATCTCTCTGAAACTTGGGGGGGGGGGTCTTTGGAGGACAGTGAGGACTATGTTCATTGTTCGTGGATAGCACTGAACAGGGTGTTCAGGGTTTTTTTTTCCATTCGTGCCCATGTCTAGTGTGCAGCACAGGGCTCTGTCCCAAGGTTCTCTGACTTGCATAGAGTGCATGGCGTTGCACTTTGGTTGAAAATGCACTTAGCACCACAGAGGGAGCACTTAGCACTCAACACCCAAGGGGGAGAGCAAATGTACTTGTTGTGTGACAACCATATCTCATTTCAAAACCAATGCAGGTACCCCATCCCTGGAGGAGGTATACATTGAAGGTAACACTGACAAGTGAGCAGGCGGATAATCTAGCAGCTTAGGTCTGGGAGTCTGAACCCATCTCTTTTTTCTTCCTCACACACCCCTGGGTTGTGCCTTGACAGTGCAGGCTCCCATAACCAAGGTGACAGGTGTGTGCATATGGGGGCAACTTGAAGCAGATTCACCTAGCAGTTTGTCCTGTGTTGTGTGATGGGGCTTACTTTGGGTAATGTGTACCCAGGAATGCCTATGATTGGGAGGGAAGGTATACTGGGAAACCCATAGCAGGCTGTTAGGATGTTCCCCTGCTAGGGCTGCTCCTTCTCCCTGGAGTTGAGTAACTCACTACTGCCCCACTGTGCACTGTGCTCCATGCCACTTGTTGCTTTGCAGTACTGGAGCCCTATGCAGCAGCAGCAGCAGCAGCAGATGGAGCTAACCTCTAAAATCAGCTTCACACAGGGGATGGATAGCCCAGGTAAGCCTGATCTCATCAGGTCTCAGAAGCTAATCAGGGTCAGCCTTGGTTAGTAATTGGATGGGAGCCCTCCAATGAAGACCAGAGTTGCAGAGACAGGCAATGGCAAACCACCTCTGTTTGTCTCTTGCCTTGAAAACCCCACCAGGGATCGCCATAAGTCATCTATGACTTGAGGGCACTCTCCACCACCACCACAGGGGATGGATAAATAGATGGCTACAGCATGTGCCTGAGGAGCGGTAGCCCAGCAAGTGAAGTCCCCAATAGTCAGAGGGGGAGCCACGGGCATGAACAAAGAGACCATGGCTACTCTGCTGTTTGTCATCATTGCATATGTCTCTGTTAGGCATCTGAGCAGGTAGTAATTCAACAGGGAAGAAGGATGACTTTGCTTGTGCAGTGTGCAGTGGCTCCAGTGACATGTCTACCATTTCCCTAACTCCAGTCCAGATCCTGCAGCATCCTGACTCAGGAAGCTGTCCATCTGGCAAGTCTATCCCACTCACAGGGTTAGGTAGGGCTTGCTCCATCTCCCTATGGCTTCCCAGAGCAGCTCACAAAGGCAAAGAGGTCACAGTGTAGATTGTGTTACAATTAGAGGGGGCCATTTGATCTTATTACTTGCTGCTGTTAACAAAAATTTGGAGTGGTCCACACCTGTGTCTGTCTGTTTGGGGTTTGTTGGTCAATGAGGCTTGCTTTCCGCTCCCTCCTGTGTGATATGGAATATAGATTCTATGTCTAACACTGATTGCTAATATAAGATGCTTCATTAGATGCTTATACATCTGCTTCTGAGTCTGCAATGCAGTGACAAGTCCTTTGCAGGCAGCATGGAGGGGCTGTGAAAGGGCGTGTCAGCCAAAATTATGGCTTCCAGGCAGGGCCGGCTCCAGCGTCGCCGGCACCTGAGGCAGCTTAATGGCTTCAATTTTAAATAAGTTTTCAATTGATCTTATGTTGCTTGTGATAGATACTGCTAGGCAGGAGACTTCTAACTTATTCAACAAATGGGAAACAATCTTAGAGATAAGACTTTCCAGGATGGGTTTGCAAATCGCATGCAAGAATTGGAAGTGCAGGTTAAAGAATTTGAGACAAAAATGAGGGAAGTAAAAATTAAAAAATATCACCGGGACTGTAAAGACCACAGGGAGGGTGTATAATGTTGTGGAAATTGTCGCTCTGCAACCAGGGACCAGTCCACTAGCTGCTGTCGGTTTGCTGCTTGGGTTTGCCTCTTACCATAGGCATGTAAAGAGTGCAACCTTGCTTGATCTTTCCCTAGTACTAAACTGATGTCTCTGCTAAGAATAATGGGCCAGCAGCAAGAAGGTCTTAAGCAAGACTGGAAGTTTTTTATTTATAAAGGCATAAAAAAACAGTTGGGCAAGGCACCAGACCTGGGCCCAGCCCACTGACCACTAGAGCGCTATAGAGATAGATACAGAATACAAGTTAGCATGCAAGATACAACAATATTATAAGATAATTACAGAAAAAAAACTTCCCTCCCCCCATTCCAGAGCTCTGGGACCCCTCTGTTGCACAGCCACAAAGCTAAAGCTAGCCTTTGCGTGTTGGCAAGTGAGGGGTACCGAGTTCTTGTTTCGTCCCCCTTTTATAGGGAAATATCAAAGATTTGCCTCATTAACATCTTAATCAATCACATTGTCTTTGTTCTTGAAAGACAGTTCCGTTGAGGGTCTTTCATGTAAACACCTGTCTACACATCCTTTACCTCATAAGATAGACTGCACCTTTGATATGCATTGTAAATTACAAAGGAATGTTTACACACCACTAGATGTAGTTTTGGAATATCCTGTTCTTCCCAGAGATAAGCTGTTTGCTGTTTGCCCTAGTCCTCATTACCTTTGCTCTTTTGGTGATTTATATGAAAAAGGCCAGAGGACTCAAAAAGGTCCCAAACAATTAACTTTTATGGCCTTATCTATTCCTTGTCACAGAGGGTGAGATCTTCCCAGGAAATGCAACTTTATTCTGCAGGGACAGAGAGAGCTTTTGGAAGATTTCTTTTTCCCAAACTTGGTTCTCTATTTCCAACATGAGCCAAAAAGGCCTGGTTCCGACCCACTAACAAATTCTGACAACATATAATTGTCAGAACAACCAACAACAGAGAAAAAAGGTCTCTTGGTCCAACCCCATTGAACTGGCATCTGCGTTAGAGACAAGTGAGGGTGATGAAACAGACACCTCCGCAGAGGAGGGGAGGTGTCTCTTCTAGATCAGCCAGGGGAAGGAATACACGATACAGGGGATGTGGCAATTTTTTATAGGGAGCTCCTCCATGCAGGAGAAGATGAACTTAGTTGTAAATCTTTCATCAAGGACCTTTACTGAAGTTGAGTTAAAGGCATTAAATAAAGGATTAGGCTTTGTGCCAACCTCCTATTATAACGGTTTTCAGACCAGAATTGACCTATTTAAAACATCCTAGGCCAGCGTGAAGCAGGTGTGCTCCCCGTGGGTGTGATGACATCACTTCTGGAAGTGACATCATTGCACCTTCCAGGAGCACACACACGAAGCGAGTGTGTGTGTGGTGGGATAGGGATCTACCCCTTCAGGTTCCAGGACTGCTGCCAGGCTCTGGGGACAAGCTATTATTTATTATTGGTACCTTTCCTGCTGCCTGCTCAGATAGGGTTTCTGGGAGTGGCGCGGTAGGGATCTTGATGGCTGGAGGAGAGCCTGCTGGCATCCACGAACAACCAACATGTTCATGAACAGGATCATGTTCGTCAACATTTGTTGTTCGTGGATGGCAACGAACAACAAACGCTATGTTTGGTTTTTTTCTGTTCGTGCCCATGTCTAGTCACAACCCTGATAGTACTAAAGTGCTAGCAGCCTAAATTCAAGATTTTAAAAAATAGCAACAAGGATTAAAAATACAAGCAGCACTAAAACCTAAGCAAAATAAATTAGTTTAAAACGTGGCATGAAAATATCAAGGGAAACTTACCCTGTAAAGGCCTTCTAGAAAAGGCAGTATCTCCAAAATGCCATCAATAAGGGTATTAAGAAAGCAATCCTAAGCAGGTTTACTTATTCAATGGGTCTTATTCCAAGGAAAGTGTATTTAGGATTACATGCTAAATCTCCAAGGGAGGGAGTTCCAGAGTTTAGTGGCCACGGTGGCAAAAACTCTTGCCTGCATGCCTACCAATTTCATCTCCTGTGGAACTGGCAAGCTGAGAAGGCTAATCATCAGTGATGTGGTTGGAGTAAAAGAATGTTACTTTGTTTATGAATCCTACCCTTACTAAGTTTATGACAATATTTAAGAACATCATATAAAATTAAAAGATACATCATCCATAGTTTAAGATAGCACAATACTGCCACCCTGTGCCTATAGCATAGAGAAATATCAACATTGGCCTCTTCCACAGGATCAACTTTACAGTGAGTTTTCAGGGTATTTGACTGCAAGGATTGAATCTGCTTATTTGTCAGTTGTGGCCCTCGTAAAGCTTCAGTTCTTCAATTCTGCACTTGAGAGAGTCAAACTGAAGTAGTGTCTTTTTATATTTCTGCATTAGAAAAATGTCTCCTTTCTGCTGTGGGATTTTGGGGCGGGGGGAATGACATGTCAGTACTTTCATCAGTGTATTTTGTTGTTGTTGTTAATTTGCGCATGCAGTAGTGTTGCCAGCTCTGGGTTGGGAAATTCTTGGTGATTTTGCGGTGGAGCCTGGAGAGGTGAGGTTTGGGGAGAGAAGGAACCCTTCAGCAGGCTACAGTGTCATAGAGTCCAGCTTTCAAGGCAACCATTTTCTCTAGAGGGACTGATCTCTGTGGCCTGGAGATCAGTGGTAATTCTGGGAGATCTTCAGCCACCACCTGGAGGTTGGCAACCCTACATTGCAGCATTTTTTCTCCAGCGTTGCAGCCCTTTTATTATTTTTGTTAAAAAAAATCAATGCTGCAATGTTGTTTTAACAATAAATAAATAAAAACACAGGAAAAACAAACATCTATTTCCAGCAGGTCTTGTTTCCTGATAACTTTTTGTGTTGTGAGAAGACAATTTACTACCAGGGTCAACTGCCTAGGTTAGCATGCATACATAACACAAAAACATTGATGACATTTTTCTAAAATGCATCAGGGCTGAGAGTGGCAGGAGAAGAAAGGGGAGGAAAGGATGCAGTCACACATTGCTGTTCACCAATCAGGATGCAGGGGGATTGAGGGGAGGGCGAAAGGCAGGGCCAGGTCTTACCCTGAAGAAAACATTCAATCCTTTTTTAAAAAGACATAATATCTTTGATGCAAAAAAAGTAACATTGGGATATATGCACAGGGAGAAAAGTCACAGAAAAACTGGGGAAAGATCAATTCTGTGGCAGATGTAGCCTTTCTCCATGCAGAATGCCAAAAAGTCTGAGATATTTTGACCATGCGTGCAGAATCTGGAGGATAAATTGAAGCTGTATGGGACCAGAACCAGCAAAAAAGTCTACAGCGGAAAAGACCTGAGAGAACTAGGAGGTTTGTTTTTTTTCTGGAGATTGGTGAGATTTAAAGTGTGTCTGCTTTATTCTTTGCTGCCAGTTTGTTTGCCATACAGTAAGAGAAAGCAGTAGGGATCCCATTCCCCCAGTGGGAACAGGGGATCCCCCACACCCTGTCTCTGTCCCCTGTCACCACTGACCTGGCTGGTGGGGGCGATGTATGGGGAATGGGCCTTGGAGCTCCAGAGTGCACTACTGTGTGCTCTGGAGGTCTTCTTTGTCGCGCTGGGAATGATCTGGCACTAGCACCACTTTCTGTCGTGTAGGAAGGATTGGAACTATTGCAGTCCTACTCTACTACTGCAGTATCTCCAGTCCTACTCTCACCAGATGGCCAAAAAGGGCACCATGATTGATGGCATCAAAAGATGCTGAGAAGTCCAGAAGAATCAACATGGATGCATTCTCTCAATCTATCTCTTGGAAAAGGCTGTACACTAAGGAAACTAAGGCCTTTTTAGTACTGAAAGGAAGTCAGAATCCAAACTGAGAGGGGTCCAGAATATCATCCATATAACCTCAGAAGCCTTGGGGCTGAGAGGACACTAAATGCTTGACCACCTTGCCCAAGTATGGAGTATTGGAAAATGGAGGTTGTTAAAATCAGAGGCATCTTTTCAGAAGTGGATGCACCGCAGCGTCTTTTAAGTGCTGCAGCAACTGGACCCTTCACCAGGAATGCATCCACTAACTCCACCATCCATATGCCTAGAATTCATCTGGATACTCTTAAGCTACTAGAACGGGCAACAGCCAAGCATTCAGGTTACCAGCCTCACTCAGAGATCTTGTCCTCAGGTTGTACAAACTGAAAAACATTCATCAAACCTGGACAAGTAGTAACTAGAAGGTAAACCAAAATTCCAATGATACCTAATATAGAGTCTAGATTGGACTGGATATACGTGATTTTATCTGTATGTCTGGCAGCCCAGCACTGTGCCAGCACTGAAGCTGGAGCCATCTGCCACAGCCACTCTGGAGCAACCATGGCCCCTGGCTAGGATGGGGTGTGGGGGAGTAAGGGGGTGGTGGTGGTAGATGGGGGACCAACACAGGAGAGGGGCTCAAAATGACCTTGCTCCATGCTGGAGTGTCCATATTATGGCTGAAAACAGGTTTAGGAAGGATTGCAGAAAAGACAGGCAAAACCTGGAAGATGCATGAAACCACTGTGATGCTGTTGGGATGAAGGAAAAATACCTGCTTCCTAATAGCGTCCCTGCACAAGGCGTGTTAAGTAATCAAAGACACGGACCTGGAAGATATAAGATCAAATCCCACTCCTGCTTTTCCCTTATGGTATGCTTCTGCGTATGGTGTGTGTTACATGCTGTCAAGTCACCTCCGACCTATGGCGACCCTGTGAATGAAAGACTTCCAAAACATCCTATCATTAATAGACTTGCTCAGATCTTGCAAACTGGAGGATGTGGCTTCTTTTATTGAATCAAGCCATCTCATTTTAGGTCTTCCTCTTTTTCTACTGCCTTCAGCTTTTTCTAGCATTATCGACTTTTCCAGAAAATCTTGTCTTCTCATGTGACCAAAGTATAATAGCTTTAGTTTTGTCATTTCAGCTTCTAGGGAGGATTCAGGCTAGTACCCATTTGTCTTTTAGGCCATCCAAGGAATCCAAAATGCTCCTCCAGCACATTTCAAATGAGTAAATTTTCTTCCTGACATAATCAAAAAGAGTCCAGTAGCACCTTTAAGACTATGCAACTATATTGTAGCATAAGCTTTCGAGAATCACAGTTCTTTTTTGATTTTTTTTATTTTGCCACTACAGACTAACAAGGCTAACTCCTCTGGATCTACTTCCTGAATAACTGAATAACCGCAGCCTGGTACAGAGTTCCTAAAACAGGCACGACCCTTTTCACACGCTCAAGAGCCAGCGGAATCACAGCACGGACCCGCACTAAATCGTCCCGCATCAGCAGCGTTGGGCACAGGGCGGCGACGCAACTTCCGTCTAGCAGCGGAGACCAACCAATCGCCGTCTCTTCCCAACAGCAGTCATCACACTTCGCCTCACATGACTACCGTCACGTGTCAGGCGTGGCCTCGGTCACATGAATGGCGCTGCGCTAGTGGGGAGGGAGTCACATGACCCTTGCCCGTTCTTCTCTGCCTTCCTCCTTCTTGCTCGGTCATGTTAGCGGAGCCCTCGTAAGCTTTTGATCCGAGAGCTCCGCCGCGTCTTGCCGACCATGGGGCGCCTCGGCCCCTTGGAGGGTGCTGCTTGGCTCCGGTCTGGGGCTCTGCTCTGGCTGCCTCTTCTTCTCTTGCTCCGGGGGCTGCAGGGAGACGCCAGCCCCGTCGTAGCAGCCCAGAGCAGCTTCAGTTACCAGGCGCTGTGCGGGTGAGTGGGAGACACACGCACCCCGTTGCTGTCACATTAGCCCGGCAGTTAGGGCAGCTGCCCTGCTCTAAGGGCTGGTGCTGGCCTCGCAGGCGCCGCCCAAGGATAGTTCCTCGATTTCTGGAGAGCGCCTGGCATACAGCTGATAGTGATAGAGCTTAACAGTTGTAACACAACTCCCTGCCTAGGTTTTTAAGCAGGTTTTTAAGCCTTTCTCTATAGTAGTTTCCATCTTTTTAAGTTGTTTGGTGTAACTTGGAGATTCTATATTTAACAAAAGTTGCTTTTTGCTTAATTTATGATCCGGGACTTTCTTTTGTAGGGAATGAGACAGCTTCTGTCCTCCCTTGGCAAATGTTAGACTTTATTGTGTGTAACAGCTTGTATAGGAAGCGTGTTGCTGTGTAGCTTGTAAAATGCTTACATGGATAAATGAACTCTTTGTTTCTGCAGTTTGGCCAAAGTGCAAAAGCAGTACCTTGCCATAAAGAAAAGAGAGGCAACCTTTTTGGCCCTAGGGCTGGAAAAAAGGCAACACCTACCTGTAAAAATGTTGATATGCTGGCAAACAAAATTGGGAAGGGATAGATGACCAGGGATAGATGACCATACTTGACCAGATATGCTTGGAACAAGCCAAGACCAAGCAGTATTGTTTAGCATCTCAGGGGTTTGCCTTGGACTTGGGCTGATGACTGTGCAGGTCTGGGAGGTGATGCCTGATGCCTTTTCTCGAATAACTGACCCCTACAGTGCTGCCAGTACCTTGGTTGCTTGAGCAGAGCTCTGTCTCTGGTTGCCAAGCAGAATGGCCTGTTGTGCTGCTGTCAGCACGTGCTGTGGGGTTCCCTATACCTGCCATGAAGGGTAGTGATCTCATTGTTTTCTGACATTTAGTATATTTCTTTGTAATCTGTTTTTAGTACATTGTTGGATTTACTATAATCACTTTGTCAGGGCATGTTTAATAACATTTCCCTAAAAAGAATGTTATTGCAGCATGTGCTTTGTTGTTTTTCTGAGCCTTCTGAAATCCAAGGGGATAAAATTATTATTGCTAGATATGTATATAAACTTGATTAGTGTGCTTGGACCCAGTGAAATCAAAATAATTGCATAGGATTAAAACAGCATGTGTAGTTAGAAACCTAGCAGTTGGAACCGGTTTTTCCTGTGCTAACGTAAGAAGATAGCAGGTAAATAGTGGGGAAAAGTCACTTATTCCAGGACATGGAAGAGCTGTTACAAAATTTCTAGGTGGGTGTAACTTCATTGGAAAGCAGGGAGGAGGTTCAATTATCTGTTACACTTTATGTAAAGGAAGCATTCTATGCTCAGAGTAGCTTGGAAAATGTTAACGCCTTAAGCTTGTGTGCTGTGTCTCCATATTAAACAACAAAGTCATACTGTTTTAGTGTTCAAATTATTTTACATATATTATCTCAGTAATTTGTATGCTAACATTGTAAGATAGGCTAATACTATGTATTCTCTAGCTCTCTCAGCAATGTTTCCGGCTTGTGTTTTTTTGAGGAGTGCAGCTGCAGAGAAATGTTAAGTGTTTCTGGTAATGTTTCCTTTGTTTACATATATACAAGCAGAACATATTGAAAGCAAAAGACGACTTCTGCAGGTAGCAAATCAACTAATGTTGCATCCTACTACCAGAGAGGGCCTGTAGCCCCACCAAGATGGCAATCCCCAGTTTTGCTGCCTCCAGCCAGATTTGTAGCTCTTTCTCTGTGTCATTCTCTCAAGCTCAAGCTACCTGTTCCTCTTATGCATTCCCCTTTCACAAATGTGAAAGCAGCAAAACCAGGCCACCTGTAGGCAAGATAGAGATTTTTACATACTTAGGACTCCCCAGATATGCAGATCCTCTCTCTGTGGCATTTCCAAATAGTTTTTTTGTTCTTCTCCCCTTCCCATTTCTTCCTAGTGATTCCTTGTATGCCCTCAGTGAGCTGGGGGCAGGGGAAAGCATGCCTATGCCTGGAGGAATCCCTGAGTATATAGAAAAAATATTTATTTCCTATTTATCCCCCAAAGCAAACTTGCTCCCCTTGAAATAGGAAAATGAAAACAGTGTGTATGTGCTGACCTTAGCCCCTGGGCAGAATGAGCACCGAACAACCTGCTTGCAGATACCTTCACTCTGCCTGGCTAGGCTGAAGCAAATGGCTTGCTTCCCTACAGCTTAGTGGCAGGAGGGAAACTGAAGCAGGAGATGCAACATCAGGAATACACCCCTGCTTAATTTCCTATCGCCTTGCCAAGATCCTTAAGTGTTCTGACACCGTAGAATCCTGAACACTCCTTGTTGGGAAGGAGGTTAACTAGCAATTACCCTTGGCCTGTTTAAGGGGTCCTACCCATTTTATAGCTGAGTATCCATCCCCATCCCAACTGAAGAACTCTAAGCACAGAATTGAGGAGATGGAAGTATTTTGTTGCATTGCTCAGGGTGATGAGCAAGTTCTTTGCCTGCTGTTGAGCAGCTTACGGCTTTTGTGCTTTAGAGGAGGGAGGGAAAATCTCCCATCTTTTTCCTCCTTCTAAGAGAATTGGATGAGTCAATTTTTCGGCAAATTTTCCATGTTCACAGAATAATTGCTTAATAAAACTAATAACAATGAATGTTGTATTGGTCATTGCCAATATATCCTTAGGCAAGTCTGACAGTTTCAGAGTTGTAATTAATGTTTTTCAGGCAACTATCCCTCAGAGCTGTAAGAGTGCTTGTGTGTTTTACAGTTTGTTAAGTGGGGAGGGAGTAACACCACAAATACAAATAATCCAAGCAGGCTATGTAGGTAGAATTTCAAAGCTATAGTTCTGCATGTGTTCTCTTACATCCTGGAAGGGATATTGTAATCATCCATCTAATATGGAACTGATGAGGTGCCCCAGTGACCTCTGTGAATGAGAGTTATTGTCTTTAAATTTTACAAACATGACTGCAATAAAATAACTTCTAGAAATGCTTAGAATTTGCTGAAATTAAACATTTACCCCAGCTTTGATTAAAAATAAAAATAAAAAATTGTTTACTAAATGTTGACAAATGGTGATGGAAGTAATTTTGGTGTTATAGGACTAGACTTTTGTATACCCAAAATACTTCCCCTGTGATTCCTTGCAAGTTTCCCATTTGTCTGACTAATAGCAAGCTGTTCTCTTTGCAGAAGATGGGTTGTCAGCCACTTGTAATCTCATTCTTTCCCAGAACTTTATTCCTTGAAGTAAACATAAATGGATTGTTGCTGCATGTGTTTATGAGAGACCATTGAAATGGGTTAACAAAAATTAAGAACATATACTTATCAAATACACACACACTTCTGAGTGAGAAGATTAGGAGAACTGGAGTAGATTCTTGAGTATGTACATATAAGAAAGCTTAACTAATTAGCTTGAGTTATAGGACCTTTAAAGCAAAGAATGTATTTCAATGGGGAATATGTGGGAAAGCAAAAAGCACTGTTCATGCTGTGTTGAAATCATTCTAAATTTGAATAATCACTTAACCTCGCATATTGATTTGTTTAGTAAATGAGTTGTCCTGCGTATGCAGGGTTTCCATCCATAGTATGTTGGCTTCATTCAATAGAGATAATGAAAGAAAACAACCTCTTGTTTTGGTGAGTCTGTCCGGTACTGTCATACATGACAGTACTTCTGCTTTTATTGTTATGGCTCTTATTGTTCTAGCATAGAGCAATTCAAATGTTTTAATGGAGTGAAATTGGACCTAGCAGATATATGCTTGAGGTTGTCATGCAGATGTGTTCATTTAAATTTCTGCCGCCTTAAATTAGCCATTAACTGGTAGAGGAATAATAATAACATAATAACAATAATACTGATTTATATGCCACCCTTCAGGACAACTTAATGCCCTTTCAGAGTGGTTTACAATGTGTGTTGTTATTAGTATAGTAGCACTCAGTTTAAAACTGACACGGTAACACTTGCTGGATGCTGTTCTCTTATAAATGTAAATTTAATTTTGGATGCATTAACATTTTCTTAGAAATTAAGGTGTGTGTTTTGTAAAAGGAACTTGTTTTATACAGGTGGGAATGTTACAAAATTACAAATTCTTGAACACTGGGAAGTACAGAATAACCGTACTAAATCAGTTTGACTATTTACACCAACATCTTGAGCCCTGCCCATGTAATCTTTATTTTACCACCACTAAATATCAATGGTAGTTTACTGTCCCAATAAACAGGAAGTGTGCATGATGTTCTACTATGATACGTGGCTTGTTCTCCCTCTCCCTTTCCTGCTGGCATTCTAATTTCACCCTAGATGGATGGAAAGACTGGGGCTCGGTCTGGTCTTGTATGCCGCGGGTCCCCAGTTCAATCCTTTGCATCTCTAGTTAAAGGATTTCAGGAGACAGTTGTTAGAAGAGACTCGCTTCTACTTGAGGTCCTGAAGAGCTACAACTATTCAGAAACAGATGGGCCAAATGGTATAAGGCAGCTAAATATATGAAAACCTGTATGTAAGATCTTACTTTCCCCTCTTGGCTCAGGTCTTGCAAAAGCAAACGAAATTAAATGGTTCAGTAGAATTTTTAGGCTCTGGCCTGGATAGCCCAAGTGAACCTGATCTCATCAGATCTCAAAAGCTAAGTAGGGGCGGCCTTGGTTAGTCAGCTGCCCTGAGCTCATCTGTGGCAAGGGCGGGGTATTAAATAAATAAATAATTGGATGATAGACCTCCGACAAAGACCAGGGTTGCGGAGGCAGGCAATGGCAAACTACCTCTGTTAGTCTCTTGCCTTGAAAACCCCAGCAGGGGTTATCATAAGTCACCTATGACTTGAGGGCACTCTCCACAGGATTTTTAGAATACTTAAGACATTCAAACAATGAATTTAAGCTTAAGGCACTCTTAAATTTTTATACTATGCTTCTCAATTTCAGTTTTGCTCAGATTAATTGAAAGTGTTTAAAATCTTGACAAGACAGACCGTCACTGGCCAATAACAGGTGAAATGTCAGAATGAACAAATGCAAAGTGAAAACATTCCTGTGTAAGCTAAAATCATGTGGTAGTCAGATGTCCTGGTGCAGGCTCTTTGCAGAATTCCATGGAACTGAGCATAAGCAGGATTTAACTGCCTCATGATGCAATCCTATACAGACTTCCTCCAGTCTGTTTTCATTGATTTTAACTTTCAGAGTTCTGTCTTAGGGAAAATCCACCCTCTAAATGTTCAGTTTTAGAACATTTAGTTCCTCTTCATTGCACTGTGTCTATTCTGTGATTTTCTGTCACATGCATTTATAAAGGAGTGTCTTCCCCAAGTGGTATATCTTCCTCTGAAATTTTATATAGTTTCAGTCATGGAAACAGCCCTCCACTTTGATAACTGTTGATCACAAATTATAGAGCTTATGGAGGCAATAAGAGAAACTAGTTTAAAATATTCTTAAATTATGTAGATTGTTGTTCCTCATTCTCCACAATATCTACCAGGGAAGAATTCCTATTTAATTTTTCCACCCTCTAAACATCCATATTAAATGCAAATTAGATGTATTTTCTACTTGCCACTTCCTTCTCAACTCACTTAGATTGTGGAATTTTGATTGAGAAATTCAGTTTGGTATGTAGAGGATTGAAAGATAATATAGGTTTGGTAAGGAAATGCCTTGGAAGACACTTCTTTTGATATACCTTAATTTATTGGTAAGGCATCAGAATGACCATTAAAAAAGAAAAATTACTACCCTACTCTGCTGAATTTTTTTTATCTTTGTTTTGTGAAGTGACAGGAAGCAGAGAAGGATAGGGGGAGATGATATCAGGTGCTGGGCTTTGTCCCTTATGGAGCAAAGGAAGTACATGAAACCCCCACCTGTATCTGCTCAGAGGCAACCTGCCCCTGAAATATACATGCTTCAGAAGGAAGGAGACTGCAGTTAATTCTTAGTAAGGGAAAGGTGGTCTTTGCATACTCAGAGATACTTTTCCTGGACTTAGTCTTAGTTGAGAATAGACTCACAATTTCCAAGCTGCCCAGTTTAATATGAATATAGAATCTGTTTCCACGATGCGGTTTTAAGATATACTTTGTATGCACTGAAGTGGCAGTAGGGGTGTGCACCAAAAATAATTTTAAAAAAATCTGGGAAATCCAGAGTTTAGTTTTAGGGATCTCAAAAAATCTGGGATTCCTGAAATCTGGGAAAGATTTCAAGACAGATCAGAGAATCTAAGATTTATTTGCCGTTATTCCCCATGGAGGGAAAATATCTGGGGGCTATCCAGTGGGCTGGGAGGGGGCATATATTTCAAGGAAACTCCACCAAATTTGCAGAGAACTTTCTCCAGACTGGCTCCTGATTAGCAGAAGGGCATTTGTCTTCAAATATGTAGGTGTAAACTTCAGTCTGTTACCACCTTTCTATCTTGAATTCTGTGTGCACAGAAGCAAGAGGTCTATAGTGAGAAGAACAGGAAAGATGGCCTAAATAAAAAAGTTAGAAATGAATGCTGTTATGAGCTCCTTTTTCAAAGTCTGCATGGTCTGCTGTTGGGAACCCCGCCCCCCCCTAAAATACAGTTTATATCATTTTAGCTTTATGCAGTGTTCATGTTGACCCTCCGTCCCTGGGATTCCTGAAATCTGGGAAGCATTCTCTGATCTGGTTAAGCTGTACCAGAGAATCCCAGATTTATTCAGCCATTATTCCCTATGGGGAAGACTATCTGGGAGATATGCGGGAGGCTGATGGGGGGTAATTTTCAAGGAAAGTGCACCAAATTTGCAGGAAACCTACTCCTGACTGTCCTCTAAAGAACTCCTCTAAGTTTCAGGAAGATTGGACTATGGGCTCCTGAAGAAGCTGCCCCCAACCACTTTCCATTGTTTCCTATGGGGAAAACATTTCCAAGCAGGCTCCTAGGCAGAGACACACAGGGGGACGGCTACTAGTGGCCAAAGGCACATTCTCAAATGCAAGAGGAAAGCCTAACAGAGCCAAACTGAAGCAAGGGAATGGCTGCATTGCCCCAGAATCAAGGGGACTGACATCAAAACAGAGAATCATGTTAAAACAGAATTCCACCCAAACCAAACTGAAGCAAACTGAAGCACTGTTGCACCTTAGCCCATCTGAACCAATGTTGTTCACAGAAGGCAGGCAGAGAGCTCCTGCATAGATTAGTCACTCACTCCTGGTTTCCTGTCTCACTGCCCCCCTCTGCTTTTTTTTACATGCAGGAGAGGCCAAGGGAGGAGCAACCAGAAGCTGAATCCTCATCTCTTGCATTTACCTGTATTTATCTGGGGTTATGGATCCAGGTTCCTGGATTGGATTCCAGGTTCTCTGGTTTGATTCAGGGAAGCCAGATTTAGCTGCATGGGTAAAAATCTGGCTTCCCTCCTAAACCCTGGATCTGGATTGCACACCCCTAGGTGACAGGCCTGTTTCTGTGCCATATCGCTTTAGGCGTGAGGGCTCACATATTGGAATATTTCTTCACAGAAAATTCCACATAGAAACTAGTATGTTAAAAAGAAGTTAGACCAGAGCCCTTCTCATTAATACCTAGCTGCATTTGTGGAAATATTGCTGTTTTGGAGTGTATTTAAACATGTGAGTCCCTTTTGTCTGAAGTGGTATGACCCACAGCAGGTTTGCCCCTTCATTGAGAACTAGGCCTTGGACATACTGTTGCTTAGAACTTCAAGTAGCCTTTTTGCCTGACTTGGTGCATGTTGCATGGCAAATATTCTGTGGTTTACTGGGAGTCATGTGATGTGAAACCGAAAGCTGAAAAGAAGGCTTCCTTAGGGTCATGCTTTTGAAGTAGATGGTCTGTTAGGTGTAGCTTTTTGAATCCGTGTGCTGATCCATGGGCAGGACTTTAAATTACCAACCTTCATGTTCAGCCATTAAAATACTTCCAAGCCATATAAGAGCCACCTGCCCTGTGCTCTGCAGGCTGGCTGGCTCTGGGCTCCTCTGGAGTAAAGCTGCTGGCTTGGCTGACTAGACTTGGGAGGCTGGAAGTTGAGCTGGAGCACATGGCTTGAACTTAGTGGACCAGTTGATCCAGCAATATCAGGCTTCAGCCGAAAAAGGCTGAGTGGTAATCTGGCTCAGCTGCATCTACTGGCAATTACTGAGGCTCCTGAGACTGAGCTGTGCCTTGGCCAGGATTCTGTGAAGCAGCACAACTCTCAGAGCCCAGTTCTGGATCCAGGCTTAGATTGCCTGCTGCTAATTTGGCGCTTTGCCTTCTTTGTTCCGTCTCAGCCCAGGCCTTCTGCTGATGCTGCTCGTGTGGGATCGGGTTTGTTTCCTGGCTGCCAGAGGTCTAGTGGTTATCTCTGAAGCCCCTGGCAAGGTCTCCCTGGCAGAGTCTGGTAGGGTGGCTTCTGTTGCTGCTGGAGCATGGTTGGCAGGTGCTGCTGCAGCATCAGGCCCTCCCTACTCCCACTGCCCCTCTTGGTTCCTTGGTCTTGGCTCCTTAGGCTCTTCTTCTGAGCCCTCCGAGTCAGAGTCACTGGGCTGTCATGACACCACCTGTGAACATGGAACACCCCAGTGGCTTGGGTCATATTTACAGAGCTTCTGTTTTGGCCCTTGAAAAGGTGGGACAGTGTTTGATCCTGCTGTGCTGCAAGCCTGGTTAGGATCAAGTCCTTACAGCTATTAAAAATCTCCCTGTTAGGCACTAAAATGACTGTGGAATTCCTCGGTCCCGTCTGGGGATGCTATCCTGTCTAGTTATGCCCCTAGTTGTAGTTCTTACAGCTTACTAGAGGAAAGCTCCCAAGCTTCTGTCCTTCCACAGGCTGTGAGATGAACGGAGAGAGCTGCTGTAGCATAGTGGGTTGTGAATCAGCACTCTGATGGTTCAAATCCCACTGCTGCCATGAGCTCTGTAGGTGACCTTAAGTAAGCCACTGCTCTCAGCCCCAGCTGTATTGTGGTCATAATAATAACACTGACTTTGTTCACTGCTTTGAGTGCGGCAGTATATAAGTACAGAGCAGCTGTTATTCTTAGGAGGGGACTTTCTGTAAACTGGCTTGCTGCTTTTAATCTTACAGGTGGTTTGTTTATGGGTTTAAATATTTCGGTTTTATTGTTAGCTGAGTTTTAAACATTTTAAAATTTATCTGATATTGTTAGTTGATGACGTTTAATATCTACATCTTTTTTGAAGAAGGAAGGGCACAAATGCTGTAAACAAAGGGTGAATGTGTTGAACTCATTGTTGCTTAATGCTCAGAAGTTAAATATGAGCTATCAGTAGCAGTTCAATTTTAAATTGATCTTATTGATGTTTAAAGAAACAGGTTTATCAAACCTTATTTCACTACCATCTTAACTTGATTATTTCTCTGGTGTGTGGCTTGTTAATGTTTCATTGTTTCCCTTGAATTTACTCATTTTGAGTAGTGACCTAATAGAAATACTTGACTCTGGAAGCATTAATATACAGATGGGGAAAATTTATCTTTTCACATTAAATACTAAGAAGCAAATTTTGGGACAGAGAGAAGTGCAAGTGCAAGCAAACTTCAGCTTATGCAGTAAGACTTTTCCCATCTCCTTTCTGCTGCAACCCGTGCTACCATTACTCCAGTGTTTTGGGGGGCTCATCTTCATGTGGTGGCATGAATAGGCACCTGGAAGGAGGAGGTGATGGAAATCAAGGTCTCCCCCCTGAGTTAGTTGAAGTACCTTCTGTTCTAGGATTGCCGACTTCCATGGTAAAGGCCCGGAGTTCTCCTGGAATTACAACTGATCTCCAGACTATGGAGATCAGTTTCCTTATAGAAATGGCTGCTTTGGAGAGTAGACTGTATGGAATTATACTGTGATGAGATCTCCATCTTCACCCCAAATCTTCATCAATTCCCCACCCTGGAGTCAGCAACCACATTCTCTCACAGGAAGCCTTTTAGATTCTGGCTATTGTATACCTCTCTTACATGTGCACAGTCACTTTTCCAAGATGTAGCTGGCTTGTGTGTCTTAGTAAAGATGAATCCTTTGTTTCACTGCCGTAAAATTATCTGAACTGTATCTTTCAAGAAGGTGGTTGGTGATATAGCAATAACATTTCCTGTGTCAGTCCTAAATTGGTTGTTAGCAGTACAGTTGAAGGATTTTCATGTGTCAAATATTAACAAAAGCAGCTGGTTCTAAAACGAGTTGCTGGGTAGAATTGGATATTAGTAAATGCAGTTTGGTGAAATAAATCCATCCTAGACTTCTTTCTTTTTTTAGGTATACGTGGGAAGCTGTTGATCCACAGAAAAATGTGCACTATGAAATAAATCCATGTGGTGGTGTCACCAAGTGTGACAAATCCAGTGCTGTTTGTGCCTATGACATTAAAACTAATTACTCTTTCTCAGTAGGTAAGTCAAAGGTTTATTTACAGTAGTTGGAGTAGAAAACACAACTGTCATTTGCTGGTGCTTTTTCCTTGTGTTGAAGACATCCTTGTCTGGTGCTATGTCTAATAGGAGAGGGGCCATGGCTCAGTTGCAAAAACCTGCTTTTCATGCAGAAGGATCCCTGTTTTAATCCCTGGCATCTCCAGTTTAGAAAAGGACCCAGTAACAGATGATATGCAAGATACCTGACACCCTGGAGTTTAATTCGTATAGGATTTTCTATGGGGTGAACTAGAAGAGATAATTTTAAAAAAACAAGCAAAACTATCTAATGCTTACCAATATAGATCAGGAGTCCCCAACCTGTTTGAGCCTGTTGGCAACTTTGGTATCATGACAGAAGATTATGGTTACTACTACAAAATGGCTATTGCTGGAGGCAGAACCAACCACAATGTTAGGAAGTGGGATCATGTGTTACCGAGCAGCCCCCCCTCCCTCCAGAGGCCAGCCACGAACTGGGTCTGAGTTCTACACTAAAAGACTGCCGTGCCTGTGTTCCTCTAATACACGTGTCAGTTTCATATCTGATGCTGCAACAGACTGACAGTTCCTGGACAATTGCTCTCAAAACTCTTACGTGGCACTGCCCTGCTCAAGCTTATATCTGGACTCTCCTGTGTGATGCTGCCCTGTTGCCAACCATGGACTGTGTCTTAAACGCTGCTCCCTTGCCTGCCATGAGAGCTTGCCTCACTCTGGGCTCTAGCTACGCTGCCAGCAGCCAGACGCCAGCCAGGGGAAACCTTCCGCGAGGGTGGCCAGGCGCTCCCTGGCCAGCTCCTGCCGGGAGCCTCCCGTGGGCTGGTTGCCCTCACTACCAGACAATCTGCGGGTAAGCCCTAGCCAACAGCCAAGAAGCAGAGGGGAACAGCCTGCTTTGGGAAGCCATTGCGAAGAAACGAGCAGATCACGTACGCTGCAAGAGAATCCCACTCTCCTCCGCATTTCTTAACACCTAGCCAGAATGGAGATTGATCATCAGTCAGCCAGGGCAATCAACAAGCGCACATCAAAGCAACCTTTGAACTCCGGGCTTGAAGGCACCAGGATGTGCGCTGGGAACGAGCAAACGGCCCGGATCCCCTTCTTCCTTTCCAGCCCCTCTCCCCAAAGGTGTCATTTATAAATTAATCAGACTTCAAACATGGTCCAATCAAGGCAGTCCCGATGGGCTCAATTTCTTTGATTTAAGTCGTGAGAACCACAGAATAAGGCGCCAGCCCCTGGGTGCTCTGAGGGTATATAAGCTAGCCTCTCGAATCCGAGGGCGCGCGTCATTCCTGTCCTAATTTCAGTGTTACCCATCTACCTGGGGTCTTGGTGCAGGCACTGGACCCCCCCCCCCTTCGCTGCTGAGATCTCTACTCCACTTCAGGAAGGTGAGCTTGTCCCAATTCATCGTGATACCCAGCTTGTGTATTAGTCTCTAATTATCCTACTCTGTATTCCTTAGCTCTTGTATGCAATCTTGTATGTGTGTGGAAGATTAGGCATACGCTACGCCATTAGAAAATACACGTTATTGATTGAATACTTGTAGTTTGCCTCTTTGTCACAGAGATTTCCGTTTGGCAAGACCTTGGTATACATTGGCTAGATCCGCGCTGTTCTAGTTCTGGACTGCTAAGCTAACTCCCCGTCCTGTTAACAGAGCAGTTCCAGTAACACATGCAGAACTCTTTTAACAGTGACTCTTCAACATTTCAGGAAGATGCTGCACTTAAACGTTTAAAAATATTTTCTTGCATACAGACAGCTTACCTTCTGTCACATAGTCAAGAGTCTTGTGATGTGGTGGCAGTTGCTGCCAAAGGAACTTTTAAAGAAATTGCACAGCCAATCAGAAACTCTGCTTGAAAAAAGCTTCACTGGGCCATACCCACATTCTAAACATTAGATGTGTGCCAGGAAGTGTTGGTTGGTGCCATGGTGGCCATGGGTGCCATATTGTTTCTTACTCAAAAATAAGCTAAAATCCTATTGTATAAGACTGATTAAAATATGAAACCTATTATACGTAGTGTTTAAATTGCATGAAAAACATTTCATAAAAATATTGTAAAAAATTGAGACACAGAGACCTATGCCTAGAGGCATAGAAAAGAAAAGAAAAACAACCACACATCAATCATACCTTTTAACAAACTGATTTCAAAATTGAGTTCTAGTTCCTTTTGAATATAAATTACTTGGGCTATCAAGCTTGTTTTGGAGTTCCTCTTCTGCGGTTTTAGCCCTATATTTTGGTTTTACATGTGTTCTGTTACAGGTCTGTGATATATGTGTACCAGTCAATTTTGAAGCATATGGACTAAAGAGTAAGGTTTGGGATAATTCAACCATAGTAGTAAAATGGCCTAAAGTGATAGGTATTGCTTTTTCTACACTAGTGCAAATTTCATGACTTTCATGATAGCTGCATAATTCTTCTATCCAGTTTTGAGAAGACAGGTGTGCATTCATAAATACATACTATCAGTTTGTGTAAATTAAATTGTACACCAAATAAACATGGTCTGTGTATGTGTACTGCCGATTCAAGGGATGGTTCAGACATTATGGTCTTGATCTTCTATTTTTGCTGCCTAAGGCCTAGAGAACACTCCTTAGTTTCAGCTTTTTCCAGGAATGATAGCTTGCTTAGCCTATCTTTCCATGTCCAGAATTGGTGGGTAGAAAGGGAGACAGCATAATCAGCACAGTCCATAATAACAAAACTAATCTTTGTCAGAAATTCAGTAGGTGGCATCAAGCAAGCCACACCCTATAAGTGCCAAGTAGTAAGAAGAATGAATTATGCCAATAATGAATTCTGCAAACAAAAGTGAAATAAAAATACTGTTTTTTTTGTCTTTCTTTGCTGCTGTATTCTTTGTGTGAAAGCTAGCCAGCCTACCAAAGAAGGAGTGCCTTATAAAGATATAAGAGTGACTCTTCCTGAGTCCGAATTTGTTTGTTAATTAGCAAACATCTCTTTGCTCAATGTGACTTTCTGGGCTGCAGACTTTAAACTGCCCCAGTGCTGGGTCCCATCTCTATTCTAGTATTTAACATGCGTTCTTGTCTTAGAAAAAAAAGGTGTGTATGAAGCTGGTAATTTCTCTTAACTATGCCAAAGACCTCTCTCTCCTGTAGGGAGTGGAGTCTGTGGAGCCTGCATTGTTTAAGGAAGTTGTTAGCCAAACTGCCCTAAAGATGGGGAATTAATAAGCAGCAGGCTGCTATTAAGGGATCATGACCAATGTATATCAGGGTCAGAAGTCCTGGACCCCGTCCAGTAAAAGAGGAGACTAATACTTCAGTGAATCAAAGCCTTTACATAATAATCTTGAGAATACAGAGTACAAGAATCATGCATGCATTCATTACAAGACTAGGAAATACAGGTAGGAAAAATATAGAGACTTGCACTAGCAGGAGTATCGTTGATGGGCAATACACACCTGTCCAGTGAGAAGCAGAGATCCTTGGCAGCGAGAGTGCTTAGTGTAATGGCCAGCACTACACTCGGTAGAGCGGAGTAGGAGTGAGATGGAGGGAGAGATGGGGAGGGGAGGGGTCTGAGCATCTCCCTTATATAGTCAATTTCTATCTTGGGGCAGGACAAGTGAAATGATCTGTACCCCGTTGATGGTCCTCAGGAAATTTAACAAAAGCAATTAATGTGCCACTTTAACAGGACACAAGATATCCGGGATGGATAATTTGGAATCTAATGTTTTTCTTGGTAACACCTCGAGAGAACGGGAGAGGGGAAAGAGCGGGAAGGAAGCGATTGAGTTTATTGATGGTACTTGGTGACACTGCCACAGAGAAGAAAAGATATAAAGGAAGGATAAATGGGGAGCCATCTGCATTTTATTGCAGTCTGTTTTGATAGTTGGAGGCAATTGTCTTGATGTGGGATTCCCAGAGTTTGAGGCGCCTTGCTTCCTGGTATCTGCACATCAAAAGTGCAATGTGCAATTAGTTCATGACAGCAGCACTGGCTTTGCTATGGCATCCACAGGAAAGATAGTTGTATCCACTTCTCCTGTAGGGATCTTAGCAGGGGCTGGCATCTTGGCAAACAGGCCCATTTATCTGGGTGCAGTGTGGCCACTCCAGAGTGTTTGCAGAGAGGGTGGCTTGTGGGTGCTGATCAGGGGGTTACCCTGCCAGTCCCATGACGTTCCCCTCTTCATGTATCATATTGACCTCAGTACCAAGTTAAGCCCCATTCATACATAAAGTCCATGTCCAGATTCTGTGAGGGGGGGTGGGTGGGTTCCAGGCAACAGAGTGCTTCTAATGAAAATCAATTGCTGCAATACCACTGAAGCAAAAAGATTTTGGATACAAATACAATTATTAATCCAGAAGATTTTAAAGTTTAATATACAATTGAAACCAGAGTCTTTTCTTATGGGACTGATGGACACTCAGTTGGAAAGAAGTGTGGAACTTTGTTTTTATGTATGACCATGGCAGCAAGTAACAACCACCACCACCACAAAAAACAACAACAACAACAACATTTGATTTATATACCGCCCTTCAGGACAACTTAATGCCCACTTAGAGTGGTTTACAAAATATGCCATTATTATCCCCACAACAAAACACCCTGTGAGGTGGGTGGGGCTGAGAGAGTTCCAGAGAACTGTGACTAGCTCAAGGTCACCCAGCTGGCTTCAAGTGGAGGAGTGGGGAATCAAACCCGGCTCTCCAGATTAGAGTCCTGTGCTCTTAACCACTGCACCAAACTGTCTCAAGATTATTACGTGTGCAAAACTGGAAGAGTCCAACATTGTCCACAATAGAGGAATGGCTGGTGAAAGTGCTGGAATTTGCAACAATGGCAAAACTTCATTAATTAGAGAAAAGACAATAAGTTCATTTGTTGTTGACTGGAAGACCTTGTAGACTTTTTACATGAAATAGATTTGATGAACAGTGGGTTTGTGGAATAAGGACTTTGGACATTCGAAAAAAGAGAGCTTTACTTTGTAACATACAGTGATTTTAGAATTATACTTATTTGTAGTGGAGAAAATTGGAAGCCTCTTTTTAACTTACATAGTTTCTTTTTGTTGTTGTTTTGATATATTTGTGTTTGTTAGTTGTCATTCTTTGGTTATTCCCTGTGCAGTTCTCTGTCTTATTTCCTTTAGATAAAATTCTTAATAATCCCTCACTTTTCAAATCGTTACCTAAAAGCTTTGCAGAAACATGAATTTTTCTGTATGAGTTGTTTTAACATTGCTTTAAACAAGTGATTTATTCATCATTCTGAAAGGAACACTTTATAAGTGCTGCATTTAATACCTCTTCAGCACTTTGCATAGGAAAAACTTTTTTTCCATCTGGCATTCTCATGTTTTCTTAATTATTGGAAACAAATTCATAAGACTTATTGTGGTGGTTAACAATACAGAAGATCAAATGCATGCTAAATACTAGTCGAACTATTCGCCAACATGCTGTAGTTAATGAATGACTGTCAGTAAATGTTATGTTTCATTTTTTGTTTCCTTTAACAGTAGAGAAAGGAGTCCATTTAGTTATACTTGCCCACTCTTGTACCTTACCTAGAATTGTAGGGAGAATTGTTATCTTTCCAGTGCTTGTATAGGCCTCTGGCTGTAGTCTTCCCTGAGGAGGTGTGTGCGCATGAAACAACTGGCAGCAGCTGGCTCAGGTTGTTGGGCAGGGGAGTACACCCCCCCCTCCCCCACATTTCTCCTCACATTGCATATGTATGCTGAAGAAGAAAAGAGACTTTTCACATACTGTGAATTTCCAAAGCTATTTCGACAGATGAACTCACTTATTACTTCGTGGAATTTTTATGAGTGGACTTTTCACTGTTTGGACTCTCTTCAGTTTTCAGGAGCAGCGTGCCTGCACCTTTACGTTTCATTGTTTCACAGCTTTCTAGCCTACTAGCTTGAGCTTATTGCATGACTACTGTGTTTAATATATGCAATTGTATATTTACTGACTTTCATTATATTTCGCTTTGTTGTATGATTCTTGGATCATTTACCTCCAATTGCAGAGTGTTCTGCCTTGTTTCTGTACCAGAGTTCCAACCATGGCACATATAACACCTATCCTCTGACAGCTGCACTAGTTACCAGTTGAGTACCGGGTCCGGTTCAAGGTTTTGATGTTAACCTATAAAGCCCTATGTGGACTGGGCCCAGCATACCTTTGGGACCACCTCTCCCCATATGTTCCCCGGAGGTTGCTTCGATCAGCTAATAAGCATCTGCTGATGGTCCCCAACCCCAGGGAGGTCCGTCTGGCCTCTACCAGAGCCAGGGCCTTTTCAGCCCTGGCTCCGACCTGGTGGAACTCTCTGTCTGAGGAGACTAGGGCCCGGCGGGATTTGTTATCTTTCCACCGGGCCTGCAAGATGGAGATGTTCCGCCAGGCATTTGGTGGGGGCTAGGCTGTCCTCTTGTTGTCCGTACCATTGAAGAACGTCCATCACTCATGCAGGAGCTCACAAAGTCCCTGAATTTTAATATTCATATCCGCCACTGAGAAATGTTATTGTATACGGAAAAATGTTTTAAATGTTTTAATTGTTTATTCATAATGCTTTTATTGTTTTAAATTCTATGTTGTAAATTGTTGGTTGTTACACCGTCCTGAGCCCGTCTGACGGGGAGGGAGGTCTAGAAATGTAATGTAATGAAATAAATAAATAAATAAATAAATAAAAAATATATTGTTTAAAAGTAAATCTCATCATATTAAACTCTAAACTGTTTTGATTTGCGAAAATAATCCAGAATAATAATTCGGGTATTTAAGACGCTTCAGTATGCTCCGTAAAGATTTGGAGCACATCAAAGTGAAAAAGCCAGGGAAGCTTTTAACCTCCCCCTTGCTCCAGCTGACTGGTGGAGCCCGCTAGTCAGTTGGAACAAGGGGGGGTTAAAAGTTTAAAGCACTCCCCGTGCCATTTGCAAGTGGCACGGGGAGCGCTCCAAACTTGTGGCTGGGAGGAATGCAACTGAGGGAAGGAGACGGAGCTGGGAGGGAGGAAGAGGGGCTTGCCCCAGGTACAATGGAACTCTGGCGAAGGAGAGGGAGGACAGAGAGGAGGGGGGCAGGTGCCATGTGGCACCCATTCTAGAGGGCTAGAGAGAATGGGAGGGGGTAAACTTTGCTCTAGCTGATTGACGGGCTCTGCCAGTCAGCTGGAAAAAGGGGAGGTTAAAGAGCTCCCTGAAACCACTTGCAAGCTGCTCGAGTAGTGTTTTAAACTTTAAACCCCTTTTTCTCCAGCTGACTGGCAGAGCCCACCAGTCAGCTGGAGCAAGGGGGGGTTAAACCGCTCATCGCTAAAGTTTAAAGTGCTCCTTGTGTTGCTTGCAAGTGGTGCAGGGAGCACTTTAAAGTTTAATCCCCCCTTGTTCCTGCTGACTGGTGGCTCTGCCCATCAGCTGTAGCAAGGGCGCGGGGTTTAAATGTGCCGAAGCTTTCTGGAGCTACCCGAATTGCTTCAGAAAGCTTTGATTCGGGATTCCCGAATCGGGCCAACCCAGTTTCTTTAGAAATCTGGTTCGATTCAGGTATTCATCCCGAATCAGAAGCCCGAATAGCACACCCCTAGCTGCAAGTACTGTGTAGCTTTGCCATTCCTTATTGTTGTCCTGATAATCTAGCAGTAGGGAATAATCTAGCAGTAGGGAAGAAAAATAAAACAAACTTAATATATATTAACTTTATCAGTGAACTTCATTCTAGATACTTCATTGGAAACATATTCCTGATTCCTAAGTAGCAGTAAGGGGACCCTGGTTTACTGATGTCTGACTTTTCTTTTTTAACCTGCTTGTTCTAGTTATAGAATTTGGGTAGTTTAATTAAAGCTACCATTTTTGTAATGGCTGAGAATAGTCTTTGTCCTTAGACTTCCATGTGTTCTTTGCTGTTTGTGCAGGATTATTAGAATCTCCTAATCAGACTAACTGGAGAGAGAGCTTATCTTTTCTCCTCCTTTTATATACAAAAGGAAAAAAGACTTCTGGCATACAGGACCAGATACTGGCTAAGAAACCAGTGGATCTCAAACTGTGTTTTTTGGTGCTCTAAAGTTCTCTATCTTATAGATAGCAACTGGTAATTACTGATAGATCGCACTTTACCAATTTCCAACTGTAGGGTAGTACTAGGTATTTCCAAGATTGTGTTGTGCCCCCCCCCCCCTTCTGCAAGATCACAGTAAAACTCAATAGGCCTTGCCAGGACCCTGTGCACCCCAGATTAAAACACTTTCCAGAATCTTGTTCCCTCTAGATGAAAAAACATCATTTCAGTTGATAGAATGTTGCATGTAGGCTTGGGTTCACCTATAGTTAATGAATTTGCTACACGGTTTTAGTTGTTTTTCTGGTATGGATTGCTAGTTTACCACTTTAATTTAAAGGAAAACAAATCACTGTCCACAATGTGGGACGCAACCTCAAAGAACTGTCAGTGAAGCTAAATACTATAACAAGTTTGCATCTTTTGGGGGGTTAGTTTAGTTAGTGAAGATAAAACCATCAATTTATATAAAATTATATTCTGTGAACATGTGGATTTATGCCTCTAGTATAAAAGATACATCTCTAGTATTCCTGGGTTTTGTTGGTTCTAGAGGATTTCAGATTCTGGATGATTCAGGGTGTTTCTTGCCAGATGTGATCTATCTTAATTGCTTCCAGAGAACAAGATATTGGCTCAATAAAATGCCATTAACCTTTATAGCCTCAGACGGTTTCCATTTCTTCTCTGGCTGCAGAAGAATGAAAAGCATTGGGCTCCTTTTGATTCCTGCTGTTTCCTGTAAAACTCTGAATAGCTCTGGCAAAACCCAAGGGAATTTTGGATGAGTTTTCATTCCTGTTGGGCAAATATTCAAGATACAGCAGCTGTGCAAGCAGTGTCCCTCCTGGTCACCCAAAATTGGGGTAGGGGAGAGTAGGGAAGATAACAGCCTGAGACTCTAGATGACTATGATTGTTGCCGAGTAACAATATAGAAAAGTTAATATAACAACAGAAAGTTAGTGCAGATAATGATTCAGAGGATAGTTGAGAATAATAAGGTAGTATCTTGTCTTGATATATATAGCTTAATATCCAGATATAAATTTAGCAGCCAAAGCAATGTTAGGCTTAAATGTGAATAAGGAAAAATAAAAACCATACCCAGTAACTTCTCTTTTCCTAACATACATACTTCAAAGTGTGTTGGTATTTTCTAATTGAGAAAATCTGGTTGGTAACTACTCTAGAGGGAGATTAATTAACAATAAACACTGAAATTGTTCAATTTGCACAACTATCTTATTACTGACCAGTGTTCCCTCTGTTA
Organism: Eublepharis macularius; assembly: GCF_028583425.1. Lineage (NCBI taxonomy): Eukaryota > Metazoa > Chordata > Lepidosauria > Squamata > Eublepharidae > Eublepharis > Eublepharis macularius. Next base: position 135,859,566 of record NC_072790.1, read on the forward strand.
AAATGAACTTTCAGGTGTTCTTTTTTCTGTTTGATGATATTGCCATCTCAGTATTGAAGTATGAAATCTGAATTTTCCTAACTATTTTTCTGGTTTAGGCAACATCTCACTCACAAGAAATACCAACCTGCTCTTGGAATTCAATACTACAAAGCCTTGTTCACAGCAAGATACTCAGCATCATCTACAAAGCAGCATCAGTTTCTATTGTGGGAAGACTCTGGTTAGTATTGCATTATTGCTTTTTCTATTCCTAAACACTATGGATGGGTTTTGGTGGGATTCACAATTCTTTTACATACGATATTTGGGTAGAATTATATCAGCTTTAGTACTAGAGTGGATTTATGCCGTTCCTTTGGCTTAGTCCTTAGGCTTGTGGATGTACTGAAGCCTGCTGAATCATTAATATGGGGTGTGGGGTGTGGTGGGTGTGGGGTGTAGAAGGAAGTTCTAATGGAAGATGATAAAATACAGGGCACACAACAGGAATGCCTAAGGCTGGTCCTAATTCCTGTGACGTTGAGTGTCTGCCTACCCCTCGTTTTGTAGCTTCTTCCGTGTCAACTTCCAAGTTCCTATTTTATCTGAGCAGTTATGAATATTACATGATTTTTGCTAGGCTGTCATATCCACCCATAAAGAGCAGTGGTCCAAGTGCTGACTAAGAAGCTAAGAACCAGAATTGTACAAGAGGTGTTTTTTCATACCTGAGTTTTAGTAATTTTGTAGACTGAAAAAAAGCAATATTGTCATTGTATAATGTGGCCTAATTCAAGATGGTGGGTGGCTCTAATACGTATAATGTACTGCCGAGGTCATAAGGAGTATTGGTGCTGCTGTACACTGCTTGGTTAAGCCCTACCTAGCCTTTGGTTAGGCTGTACTCTGCTTTAGTTAGGCCACTGCTTTGGTTAGGCCTGGAGTATTATGTTCAGTTTTGGGCACCAAAGTTTAGGAAGGATATTGAAAAACTGAAACAAGTCCAGTGTAGGTCACTGAAGCTACTGGTAGTGGTGGGGCTTGGAGAGGCTGAAAGAGTTGAGGATCCCTATGTTGGAGAAGAGATACTTGCCAGTGGTATGATTGCCACCTTCTGATGCCTAAAGGTCATGCAGAGGATGGGGCACTCTCAGTTGTGTTGGATGACAGGACTCGGACTAATGGGTATAAACTGCAACAAAAGAGGTTTCAATTAAATCTGAGGATGAGTTTCCTGACAGTGCACTATAATTAAGACTGGAACAATTTTCCTTATAAAGTGGTGGATTCTTTATCATTGGAAGTTTTAAAGTATTGATTGAATACCTGTTTGGTGGTGGTATTAGAGGTGTAGCTCCTGCATTGGCAGGGGGTTGGAATAGATGACCTTGGTGGTCTCTCAGTTGAAATAAAAAGTGGCCATAGCAGAAGCCAATTATCTTAAGGAAATAATGATTTTCCTTCTTTTCTCCCTAACGTGGAGCCAGAAAACCTCACAGCATCTTGTCCTCCATTTTATCCTCATGATGCCTTGTGCGGTATGTCAGGCTGAAAGAGAATGGCTGGTACAGGGTCACCCAGCAAGCTTCTGAGGAAGAGTGGGATTTGAACTCAGGTCTCCTAGATCCTAGTCTGACACTCCAGTTCTAGTCTAGTAAAATCCTAGGCCCATATTGCACCACACCGGCCTGATGGAAGAGCCTTGAAACAATTACTGAATGAAAGCTGAGGTTTGTGAATAATGGCACAGAAATATGATATTTAATTATCATAAAGACAAAATTATAAATTATAGGAAAGTAGCACCCAGTAATTTGCTGACAGATGCATATTACAATGGATTATGAGAACTTTTCGTTAAGCTGTTACAAAGTGAGTGGCAGGTACCATTTTCAAAAGTGTAGCACAGTTTATGCTGATACTTTGTATATCCATAAGATACCAGATGGACATGAATTGTTTTCATAGATATGATGCTCAATTGTTGGACATACTCCAGATGTTATCTGTGTTTGACCAACAAATGAGAGAGCTGGGAAAGAGCACCTTTCCAAATCCAGTCCTGCAGGTTCATTTTGATTTTAGTAATTCGTTTACTATACCCTGCCTTTCTACCGAATGGGCAGCTTACATCGTTCTCTTCTCCCCACAAAACCAATGCAAGGTAAATTTGTGTGTGTGTATGTAAGTGTGTGTGTGTGTGTGTGTGTGTGTGTGTGAAGAGAGAGAGAGAGAGAGAGAGAGAGAGAGAGAGAGAGAGAGAGACTGTCCCAAGATCATCCAGCAAGCTTCATGGCAGAGTGGTGATTCAAACCTGGACCTACCTTTTGAAGACATATTAACTGGAGATAGCATGGGTGACATGTTGGGCAGTTGTTAGAGGGACTCAGTTTGTTAAATAATCAGTAAAGGTATTTGTTTTTCCCTTTGCTTTTTCCCTTTGCTTTTCCCTTTTGCTTTTCCCTTTTGGCTCAAGGAGGTTTCCATACAATAATACGTATGTACCATAAAAAAATTTAAAACCAGTGACATCTCCATAAAATCAACCTGTTAAAATCTATGAAAACCTAAAAGGAGGCTCTCCAGAACAGCACTGCTTTATGGTGAAACCATCACTGAACAGGCTGTAGTACAGGCTGTGGCTACTGTCACTTCCCTGAAATAAGAGAAAACGAGAATTGTTGGGAACAGCAGAGGTGTCAGTCTCTTGTACTTATACTGAGATGGTGGTCTCCTAGATGTACAAGGTACTACAGTTCATCATGCTGTGCAGAGCAGCAATTTAAGAGTAGGTTTGTTGCTTTCAAGTTTGCTAATTGAGTTGAACCCTATAAATCTAGTAGGCTATGATACTTACGCCTCATGAATTGTGTAACAAAATGGGAGAATAACACTGATATTTTTCTGAGTTCAGTTTGAAACCAAATGTGTGAGAGGTTTTTCACAATGTTGGGGGGCATTCAGTACCCATTATCAGCACATTTGTGTTGAGACCATGTGACTATCCATCTATTGTGAATGGGATCTGCATGTTAAATCTGGGCCAACATGCGTATATCTTACTCTTCATTGTAACAAACAAATTGTAATATCTAATGGTCTCTGAATTAAATACCACCACTAGCTGTAAATAACTCCACCACACGTATAGAAGAAACATTGCCCATTAAAAATCCAGGTTTCATGCCAAAAATTTGTTAAAAGATACTTGTGGTGGTGACTTGAGATGAAGCGGTACTACTGAAGTGATAGCAGAATAGATAGGTCAGTGATTTTCATTTCAGTGAAGGGGTACTACCTGTTTTTTTCTTGCTTTTTACTCTTCTTGATTGACCAGTGTTTGACAGTGTCAGTGAGAAATGCATCCTATGCGGAAAGAGATTTCATAACGGATGCATCCTATTTTGAAAGATTTTGCGATGGACCCTAGAATACATGTGTTGTGTGTTATGTGCCATCAAGTCGCCTCTGACCTATGGCGACCCTGTGAATGAAAAACCTCCATAACATTCTATCATTAACAGACTTGCTCAGATCCTGCAAACTGGAGGAAGTGGCTTCTTTGGTTGAGTCAAGCCATCTTGTTTTAGGTCTTCTTCTTTTCCTATTGCCTTCTACTTTTCCTAGCATTATTGACTTTTCCAGAGAATCTTGTCTTCTCATAATGTGACCAAAGTACGATAGCCTCAGTTTTGTCGTTTCAGCTTATAGGGAGAATTCAGGCTTGATTTGATCTGTTACCCATTTATTCGTCTCTTTGGCTGTCCATGGTATCCGCAGAACTCTCCTCCAGCAGCACATTTCAAATGAATCAATTTTCTTCCTCTCAGCTTTCTTCACTCTTCAACTTGCATATCCATACATCGTAATGGGAATACTATTGTTTGGATTATTTTGATCTTGGTTTCCAGAGAGACATCTTTATCTTTAAGGATCTTATTTAGCTCCCTCACTGCTACTTTTCCAAGTCTCAATCTCCTTCTGATTTCCTTGTTGCAGTTTCCCTGTTGGTTGATGATTGAGCCAAGGAATGGAAAATCTTGGACAATTTTCTCATTGTCAACTTTAAAATTGTGTAACTCCTAAGTAGTCATTACTTTTGTCTTCTTGATGTTCAGATGTAATCCTGCTTTGACACTTTCTCCTTTAACTTACATCAGTAGTTGTTTCAAGTCTTCACTATTTCCTGCCAGTAATGTGGTGTCATCTGCATATCTCAGATTGTTAATTTTCCTCCCACCAATTTTCACTCCAGCTTCTTCTAGATCTAATCCATATTTTCTTATGATATGCTTTGCATAGAAGTTGAACAGGTAGGGAGATAATATGCATCCTTGTCTGACATCTTTGCCAATTGGAAACCATTCTGTTTCTCCATATTCTGTCCTAACAGTAGCCTCTTGTCCAGAGTACAGGTTGCGCATCAAAACAATCAGATGTTGTGGCATCCCCATTTCTTTTAACACTATCCATAGCTTTTCGTGATCTACGCAATCAAAAGCTTCGCTGTAATCTATAAAACACAGGCTGATTTTCTTCTGAAATTCCCTGGTGTGTTCCATTAGCCATCATAAATTTGCAATGTGATCTCTAGTGCCTTTTCCTTTCCTGAATCCACCTTGAACATCTGGCATTTCTTGTTCCATAAATGGTAAGAGTCTTTGCTGTAGAATCTTGAGCATCACTTTGCTTGCATGGGAGATTAATGCAACAGTCCTATAGTTGCTGCACTCTTTGGCATCCCCTTTTTTTGGAACTGGAATGTAGACTGAGCGTTTCCAGTCTGTGGGCCATTGTTTTGTTTTCCGTATTTGTTGACAGATTCTTGTTAAGATTCTGATGGACTCCACTTCTGTAGCTTGAAATAGCTCTATTGGTATTCCATCTACTCCAGGTGCTTTGTTTCTCCCAATTGCTTTGACTGGAGATTTTCCTTCACTTTCTAAGATTTCTGGTTCTTCATCAAAGGACCCTTCTTCAAAAATATCTGTCATCCTTCCATCTCTTTTGTATAGTTCTTCAGTGTATTGTTTCCATCCTTCCTTTATTTTGTCCGGATCAGATACTGTATTTCTATGTTGATCTTTCAGCATCCCAAGCTGTGGCTTGCATTTCCCTTTGATTTCCCGGATCTTGTGGAACAGATCTCTTGTTCTTCCTTTATTGTTGTTCACTTCTTTCTTTGCACTGGGTATTATAATAGATTTCTTTGTCTCTGCATGTAGATTGCTGAAAAGCTGCATTGAGAATTTTGACTCTATTTCTGTCACCTTTTGCTTTTGCTTCCTGTCTGTCTTCAGCAATTTTCAGAGTTTCCTCAGTCATCCATTTAGGCTTCTCCTTTCTTTTGGCTACAGGAATAGTCTTTGCACATTCTTCCTTGATAATATCTCTGGTTTCAGCCCTTAGTTCTTCTGGTTCGAGATAAATTAAACTTAGGTTTGCAAATCTATTCCTTACCTGGACTTTGAATTCATCAGGAATATCCTTTAGATTGTATTTTGGCACTATAATTCTTTTAGTGTTTCTCTTCAGCTGTATTCTAAGTTTTGATATTAGCAACTGATGGTCTGTACCACGTTCAGCTCCTGGTCTTGTTTTAGCAGATAGAATGGAACTTCTCCATCTTCTGTTTCCAATTATGTAATCTATTTAGTTCATGTATTGGTTACCTGGTGATTTCCACATGTACAATCGTCTTTTCGGTTGCCTGAAGCATGTGTTAGCAATGAACAGGTTGTTGGCTTTACAGAATTCTATGAGTCGCTCTCCTGCTTCATTTTGTGATCCTAGTCCAAATTTTCCTACAATGTTCGATTCTGCTTTGTCTCTTACTTTTGCATTCCAATTACCTATGATTATCAGCCTATCTTGTTTAGGTGTGTGATCAATTTCATCTTGGACACTTGTGTAAAAGTTTGCGATTTCTTCCTCCTCAGCATCTGTAGTTGTGGCATAAACTTGGATGAGCCTTCCCTGAAGTCTGATTAATATTACTTGGTTAGATTTTGCGTTGTAACTCTTGACTGCTTGTACTATGTCTCGCCTCAGTATTAGGGCAACACTATTTCTTTTTGAGTTTGTCATTTCTTTGTGGTTTTCTGACTGAAAATGTCCTGAGTCAGTTCACATTAGTTCACTCACACCCAGTATTCCAATGTTTAAACGTTCCATTTCTTGTTTTACTATTTCTAGTTTACCGGGTTGCATACTTCTCACATTTCATGTTCCTATTGTCTGTGTCGCACAGCTTTGGACATTCCTTTTGCATCTATTCATGTCCGCAACTGGATGTCCTTTCGGCTTTAATCCAGTCCTACCGTTAAGAATAGCGCTATTCGTACTTGTCCTCACCTCTTCCCCAGCAGCCAACTGAGTGCCATTTGACCTGGGGGTCCTGTCTTCCAGCACTATATCTTTTTTCATTCTGGATAGTCTCATCATAGGATTCTTAAGGTAAGAGATTAGCAGAAGTGGTTTACCATTGCCTTCTTCTGCTTCGCAGTACTAACCAGGGTGTGTATCCAGGAGATGGTATGGTTAAATAGCCAAATGCAGCTATGATGCCCAGTCTGACTTGCTGAACTTCAGCTATATCATTGGCTTTGTAGACAGTTCTGCTGTTGATTGTGTTAGATAAGTTATTAGAAACAGTGTAAGTATTCCTGTAATACTTTCAGAAGTTGTGACCTGATTGGTTGGTTCAAGGAGCCATCTGCATAGCCCAGGAGACTATTCCAGAAATTTAAAGCTGAAAACTTTCTTCATATCTTCTGCCTGCCAAGTTAATTAGTGTATAAAAACTGAACTGGAATCTATGAATGGAAATATCTGAAGCTGATCTGTGAAACTGCTTTGCTGTAGAAGCTTATCCATTCTACCTTAAGACCAAACCTTTTGTTTGATAGGTTGTCTGCAGTTGCATTAATATCTTAAAATTGTTATAATATATTATACCTATTACACATCCTGTGATAGACTGGAGATTGTGCCAGTAACAACTCTATCAGTTATGGATAAAATGACTTGTCTATGATCTACAGCCTGTTGGTTAAAAGTCCCCAGGACTTATTAACACAAAAATTACCCGCATGGAATTCAGTGTAAACTCAGTTTTACTATAAACACAAGTTAAATTAAAAAAAACATTAAACTTGGAATTTGGGGAAGCAGCTCTTCTGAAAGTGAATGGGAAAATGCCAGTTCCGCCAGATCATCTCAACATCTGGATAAGTTCATACTGAAGATGACCATTCAAGTGTCCACATTCAAAACCACTTAAGGCTTTAATGGTCAAAAACAGCATTTTGAATTGTACCTTAAATTGTTCAGAGCAGGATTGATGTGATGCATATCTGTCGGTTAGCCCTAAATTATAGCCAGGCAACCACATTTGGGTTCATCCCAAGAACTCTTCAGTTGCAGCCTTATCTATAGTACATTTGTTTAGTTCAGAAGTTACCAAAACATGTATGACAACTGTACTTATGAAGAGTATATTCAGCAGTGCTAGAAAATTTATTTCTAGGTTTGGGTTTCTTGTAAAGTCTGTGTGCTGCTTGAATGGTTAAATTAGCCTTCTGTCTCCAATGTGAAACATGTTTGTGTATGTCACTTCTTTAATTAGGGATCACCAGAATTTGTGGCTTCAGCAGACTGTGTGCACTACTTTGAGTGGAAGACATATGTTGCCTGCAAAAAGGACTTGTTCAAACCAAAGAAAGAGGTAACACAACTTCTGGGCCAGGAAACACATCTTGGTTTTTATAGTCTTGCCTCCTCAGGGGTCAAAAGATGATCTTCCCATTTTGCTAATGCATTTTGTGAGCTCGGCAAACACATTCAGTAAAGTATTATCTGTCTGGTTTATGGTTAAGTAGTCCATTGTGCCTCATTGTAAATCTCCGTTTTTCAGCCACGGCTTGTCCAAGGACTTCACTGTTAAGAGTTCAGTGCTACTGGGTCCTACTACCTTGCCAGCATTCTAGGAGAAGGCAGCAAGAATATTACAAGCTCCTTCTAAATCATGTCAAAAATTCAGACTCAATTTGGAGGGTTTGGTACTATTGCCTGTACTCCCTTCCTCTGGTTTTCAGAAGTACAGAATCTGCTGCAACAGAGGTTTCACATGCAGGGCCTGGGTGGTCCTCCATGGTTAGTCTTCCAGGGCCACATGAGTATTGCCTGTTGTGAGTTAAGAAACGCTTCCCTGAGTAGTTTTGCATTGCTGTGTTTTGGTGTCTGTGAATTATGGAATTCTGTCCTGTAATTATCGGGATTAATGTCATTAGTGAATTTGATTTTTTTTAGGTTCCTTGCTATGTGTATGATGGCTTGAAGAAACATGATTTGAATCCATTAATTAAGACGTCTGGAGGATACCTGGTTGACGAGTCAGAAGATGACACAGAGCTACATATCAACATCTGCAGAAACATAGGTCGGAATTTCAGCCTGCATTGTGCGTCAAATACACCATAGTTCAGCCTGCTTTCTTTCCTTTTCCCTTTTTAAAAAGCTTAATGTTTGAGTGGCAGTTTAAACTTTTAGTGTTTGAAAGAAGCTATCTCTTGGACAGTGTCTCCCCCCCGCCCCCCAACAACACATTCCACATAAGGTGCTCCATGTTGTCATCTGCTTAAATTCTCTCTGCTTGTATGTCCTCCTTCCTTTCTCATAGTATGCTGGGGTAGTAATGCCATCTTGCATTCCTGCATTCTTTCTTTAACACTTTCTGCCCACACACTCTCACACTGAAAATGCTAAGCATGCTTCACTGAAGTATCTTGTTTTATCTAGGTGCAGAAGTTGGCAGCTGAGATGAGGTACTGAGTTGCCTAGTCAGTAGACATCCCCAAGTGGTTGCCTCAGTGATTAGTGGTGTTCCTGTGATAATTCACTGATGGGTTTTAGGGGCTGTCAGTAGAGGAGCTAGGCATCACCAAGATTTCTCTCAGCAGCTGCTCCTCAGACAACCAAGCAGTGTTCCATAGCTACTATAACATAACATTTGATTTATATACCACCCTTCAGGACAACTTAATGCCCACTCAGAGCAGTTTACAAAGTATATCATTATTATCCCCACAACAAAACACCCTGTGAGGTGGGTGGGGCTGAGAGAGCTCCAGAGAGCCGTGACTAGCCCAAGGTCACCCAGCTGGCTTCAAGTGGAGGAGTGGGGAATCAAACCCGGCTCTCCAGATTGGAGTCCCACACTCTTAACCACTGCACCCAACTGGCTAGAACTGCTTTGATATCAAGTAGCCAGAGCATGCAATCACTTGGTATTCTCCTGAATTTCTTCATCTTGTGGATAATCTTGTATTGTTGAGTGGTGAACATCCTCTTGACTCTTAGTTGCTCCTCTTTTGCTTATTTTTTGGGATAGAGAGGTTATTGTATTCATTTATGTAAATAGAAGCCCTCTGCAGACAACCAGTGCAAGTGGAAGGGGAGCAAGTACAACCATGCTGGTGTCATCCTTCATCTATAGACAGTCATTTGACCACATTTAGTTAGTGGTCATGCTTGTGTCCCTTTGTGAGCTTTGATTTCAATGCATGTATTGTAATCTGCAGAGGACTAGAGAAGGTGATTGTCCTCTGTGGCCCACTTGATTTTTATCCGTCTTGGCATTATATCCCTGTTGTATATCTCTGTCACTTCTCCTCCTCCACCCCAGCTGCTGTTTCTTTTATAAAAAAAACATGGTCAAGATTAAATGGAAGCCTCTTCAAAGTAGCCTTCAAAAGCCTGACCTAGTGTTCCCCTATAAACCTGAAGTTCTAATAAGGCAATTACTGGCATTGTGTTAACAGGAAAGTCTAATGCTACCAGGAATTGTCCAGAGGATGCTGCAGCTTGTTTGCTGAAGGATGGCCTTGCCTTTGACATGGGACAGCCTAAAGATCAACTCAAGTTTGAAAGGAACAGGTATTCCTGAAATCCTTGTTCTAAAGGCATGTTGCACGCTAGGCACAATAAGGGGATCAAATGTACATAGTGAAATTTGAAGATTACATTTCTCCCATTTCACCGCCGCTGTCAAGAATGTGGGTGACTTTTGTTTTCTGTTTCATAGGATTTCTTTAATGTACAGCTTTGGAAGTAGTCTAACTTCCCTGTTCATATTTGTGTGGCAGTTAAGAACTTTTTTTAAAAGACAGAACAGCCTAGAACTCTTTTCTGCACTTGAAATTATATTGTTACATCTTCAAAGAAAAGGAAGGTAGTCAGGGTGCTTGCGACTAAGAGGACTATTTTCTCAGTTGTCAGATCTGAGACTAACTTTGGATATCAGATTATTAAGCTAATATTTTTCTGGTGATCACCTAAATTAAAAATGTACCTGAAAGGTAATAAAATGGCAATGTTGTGTAGATTTGAAGTCTCCTCTTAGCTTGGTCAGATAATATTTTATGTTTATTATATGGTTTTGTTCTTGCCTTCCAGGCTTGTATTGACATATGAGAGACAGTTTAGCAGTCGGGAAACAAAGCCAGAATTCTGTCATGGTCATAATCCAGCAGTGACCATTTCTTTTGTGTGTCCACAGGGGAGGAGAGGAGAGGTAATTATGATCTCCCATAATTGGTATCAAGTCTGTACATAAGCTACTGAGAACAATTAAAACACTGAGGCCAGAATTTAGATCTGAAGTCTGAAATCCACAAAGACCAAAGGGTGCTGTGTAAACCAGCAGTTTTTGTAGATTAAACCATTATGTTCAAATACTTCATGTATACATGTTCCATTGGTTGGAAAGCTTAGAGTCCAAACTTAAGCATGTACCATAATGGTGTACCCCAGGGTCCCCAACCTGCTTGGGGCTATGGGCACCTTTGGAATTCTGACTTGGGGTGGGTAGAACCACAAAATGACTGCTGCAGAAGAAGCCCAAGTGCGGGGGAAGAAGAGGACTAATTTGGAAAAAAAAATACACTGGGAAAGAAAAGTGAAAATAAAACCAATATTGTGGTGGTAGCTGCTGCTGAAACAACATTATTTTAATATATACAGCCAGTCAGGTCTCTAGTGGCAAGTCAGAAACCCTGCTGGGAAGAGCCCCACCTCAGCCATTTTACTTGGTGGGCCATTGGGATAAGTGTCAGTGGGCACCAGGGTGCCCAAAGGCACCACATTAGGGACCGCTAGTGTACCTCAGCCTTTTGTTTCCTATACCAGGTTGGTGTTGGCATCAGCTGCATTAGTATTTGAAAGAGCCTATTGAACAGTGCTGTGATACAATAGCATTTTTTGAATGTTCAGTTCATTGGTTTGGATCCTAATCATGCCCCTCTCCCACAACAGTCCATTCCAATCCCAGGGAACTTGATTCCTGAGGTTGTAGGATCTGCTAGTTGGGAGCAGGGATTGCAGTATTGATTGACCGGGGAATTGAGTTGTTTTTGTCTACTTCATTTTATTCTACTTTTTATGTCAAAGAGCTCAAGGTGACTAATGTGGTTCTCCCCTGCTCCACTTTATCCTCACAACAATCTTATAAGGAATGAAGCTGCTGTTCCTTCCTCTTGTATGGATGGAGCTATGCTCATGGAGAAGGCATCACGTCACCTCTTCCCCCCTCTCAGTACAGCTCCTTAATCTGCTTGGCCAGTAGTCCACATGGTTCCCTTGACTCCAGGAATCAGCTTCCCCAAAGTCTGAAGCAACTGCAGCTGGGGGGTGGGTTGAGATCTGTGATCCTTGAGCCAACTCCATTTTTTTCACTACCAGATGCTCCAGTGGAAAAGGGGTGTATGATTTTCACCCATTCCTCTCTCCCACTGCAGGCACTATACTGTGAGTGGTTCTTTGATTTCTCACATAAGGTGTGAGTTCCACAGTTGTTCCCCCAGCCGCACTGGAGGTGTTTCTGAAACTTTGGATGTCTAGAGATTTCTTTATAGAAGTCCCTTCCTCCATGACTTGTGTGAAAATTACAAGATCTGTTGCTTGTGCTTATATAAAAATAGATCTGAAACCAAACATTAGCGGAACAATAAATAGAAATGCTAAACTCATTAAAATAAACAGAAGCCTGAAAAGTGTCAAAGGGCATGATTTGAATTTAGAGTTCTGATACAATAAGTAATATTTGACACTGGCATCAAATTGGTGTGTGTTGTCTAATTCTGGAGCGTCATCGTACCCTGCAAATATGTCTACATGTCTACATAAATTTCTTTGATCCTTTTGGTTGTTACCTTTATATATTTTTCCACATCAGGGCACATACCCCAAACTCACTGCTGAGAGCAACTGTCGATACGAGATTGAATGGGTTACAGAATCTGCCTGTCACAGGGATTACTTAGAGAGTAAAAATTGTACTCTGACCAGTGAGCAACATGATATCTATGTAAATTTAGCACCACTCACAGAAGATCCTGGTAAGCATCTTTCTTTCAAAGCTAGAATTGGTGCATTTGCAGTATGGAAACATGGCAGAGTAATTTGAACGTCTAGTCAGCACTTTACAACATACCTGCATGGGTTTAAACTGCTTCCAGAATTCTGTTTGGATGCATTAAGGTAACCTGTCAGGGAGAAAGCTAGGTTAGAAGCCTTTTCCCTGCTGTGCCGGGTGTTCATGTACACAGAGACAAATATGGAGGTTTAAACAGTGGTGCTCTCCCCCCACCCCACCCCCAAGTGCCCTCTAGAGATGAAAGTGCTGTGAGTGTTGTATCACATGCAGCATTAATCTCTTCTGAACACTGGCACATAGAGAATCAGAATGCTGCTAACCAGTAACAGGAAGGAGCAACTGGTGAATTCTTAGAGAGTGCCTCTGTAAAACTAGATGATGAGGGGAAAGAGAGCATTGTGGTTGTGAAGGAGCCTATTGTCTGCTCTGTGTCCTTAATGAAAAGTAATGACTGACCATCCTGCTTTTGAATCCAGTGAGGAATTTGATACTAACTTTTGAAGCAGCTAATTGAACAGTGATGCAGCCATGAGTGTATGGAAACTTGGTTGCATGTATGCTTTTGCACTCAGTACCTACTTCTACATGTCTTAATTTAATCAGCTATTGTTGGCCTCCCTTTCTTTAGGCCACGTCTCAGCTTATCTTGCTAAAGATGAAGAAAAGTATTACTATTATCTGAATGTATGTGGGAGAATAACTACAAGCAACTGTGGAAATGATCGTTATATTTCCTCTTGCCAAGTCAAACCTCACACTAACCAGTATAAAGTGTCAGGAAGATTTACAAATCAAACCCTCAGGTGGGTACTTGACTCACAGTGCAATCCTGAGTTGCTCCAGTCTAAGCAAATTGATTTCAGTGGGCTTAGACTGGAGTGACTCTGTTGAGGGTTGAACTGCTAATTTTCTAATATTACCGCAAAGGGAAGATCTTTTTCTACATAGCTAAGGAACTTGGCAGATTTTCCTAGGCATGGTTCCAGGCACAAGACTTGTCTCATTATCACTCGTGGTTTGGGAAGGAAGAACTGGCTTGATATTACTCTACTTTTGAGATTTCCCAGCCCCCATGAGTCCTTCCAGGTCCCCATTTTTTCCTGCTGTTGGAGCAGAGAGCATGCCTGCGGAGAGTGCTGCAACCAGGTATGCTCTCAGAGCCCCAAGAATGGCTGGCAAGGGTCAGAGCGGTCTCTCCTTTCCAGCCCTCCTTGAGACTGAGAGGTCACCTGCTGGAACTGCCTCAATAGCCCTGCTCTGAGTTTTGAGGATGCCTGAGAGAGTTGGGGAGAAAGTGCTTTCTTGCTTGTTCAGGGATAACATTGCAGCCAGCCTTGGACAACTTGAAACATACTTTGTTGCACATTCCTATTTGCTGCAGTCAAATTCGTTCCATATATCTTTACAACAATATATCAAAAATGCTGGGGTCAAACTGAAAAACTATTTGGGATTGTCAGTCTGTTTTCCCGTTAACATTAAGTATGTTGAGATTCAGCCACTGCAGTTAGCCAGACCACAGCTGTTTCTTTTCAAAAGTGATACCTCTGTTCTTTAAATGCACATGCTTTGAGTTCCACTTTTTGGCTGTGGGTGGCCCTGAATGGTACGTTTAAAAAAGCTAGGCCTGGTACCCAAGCTACCCAGCCTCCTTTTTCAAAGCCACCTTTTGCTCTGACATACACAATTTATCTCCCTCTCTCCTCTGAGGCAAAAGTGCACCATACATCACTAATTCACTCAATGCATTGTGTTTTATGAAAAATAGTCTTTTTTAGCATGCGTTCTTCAGTCGTATGGTTTACTGGGGTTGTTGGTGCTGCCAGATTAGGAAATGCCTGACCTTTCTGTCTTACAATGCAAGTCCAGCACATAGAAATGCCATTTGTAGTGGAAAGGGCAAGTGTGTGTGTGTGTGTGTGTGTGTTGGATTGCCTTATGTTGCTTGAAAAGGAAAGCTGTTCTGCAGGTTAGTCTGCAAATATTAATTTCACTTTTTGATACAACTGTACTGTCAACCTAGCTGGCGCAGTAGAAAAAAGTGCCATAAGTAGAATCTATTGGAGAACATTGTCCTTGGTGTGTGTGATTTTTTGTGAATATGTTCAAAATACTTAATCCTCTTAAAAGTTGTTGCTGAAATGGACAGTTCTGTTTAGAGACCTCTGTGCCAGCTTCAGAGTTTTTTTGTCTATTGTCCCATTTTTATATTTTTTGTTAGTTGGGCTACCAACAGACTTCTGATTAGCAATGATAGTCTGATAGTGAACCTGTTGTCCTTTCTAAAAAATATTAGGTATGCTGATGGGGACCTCATTCTAACATATCCTGGAGGGGATACTTGCAGCTCTGGTTTTCAACGCATGACTGTCATAAACTTTGAATGCAATCAAACAGCAGGTAATGAATGTACAAAGTGATCTGGAGTGCTTGGAGCATATCAGTCCTCCTGCTAAAGATTTGTCATGCTGCTTCCTCCCCCACCCCACCCCACCCCACCCCTGACCTTTGAAAGCTACATTATTTTATAGGTATGGTTTCTTCTGTATGTAGATGAGGACTTTGCTGCTACAGTATGGTTCAGCCTCTAGCTGTAGATTGTGCTTCACTTGCAAGGGGTGAGGAGAGTTCTTGTCAGTGCATAAGAGATTCTTGGCGCATAAATATATAACTGGCTGTTAGCCATGAGAGGTGGAACTTCCATGTTCATATGCACTATGCCTCTAAGTTGTAGATGCTGGAGGAAAGCTTTACTTGTAACCTTTCTCCAAGTAAGGTTGTAGGCTAGTCATTTGCAGAGAAAAAATACTGGGTTAGAGGGACTCCTGCTCTTATCAGTAAGACAATCTTTATATTTTACAGCATTTTTATATAGCACAATCTTAACTTCTTTAGAGAGTTTTTCAATTTGCATAGAAATTTTTATAGAAATTCCTGTAACTTTTAACTTGGGATGTTATCTTTTGTGATCTGTGATTCATATCTTATTTTCTCCTATCCTTGCTTAACTTATTTTGTGCTCTCTTTATTTTGGGGAACTTACAAAAGCCAATGATGGCAAAGGAACCCCAGAATATATAGGCGAAACAGACTGCACATATTTCTTCACATGGGAAACAAAATATGCATGTGTTGGAGAAAAAGAAGATCTCCCTTGCAGGATTACAGATAAGAAGAAACACTATGACTTGGGACGTCTGATCCGCCATTCTGGTATGGCTTTTTAAAATGTGTTACCTGATTGCTTGCATTTTTACTTAGCGACATCAAATGCTGTGTATAGAGAACATGCTTAAAGCAGTAAATGTAAAAATTATGCTCAACTACCTCTTCTGCCCCAAACAGACAGATCATACGCTGTTGCCTGCCAGTGATCAGACACTGGTAATCTCTGAAGCAGTTGGAGCTCATGTTGGTTGGGAAATAACAGAAAATGTCTCTAGTCCTGTCCACTAATTACAGTGTACGCTTGATTTTTCTTGATATCTGCATTGTCTAATTCTCATTTTTACGTTTGACCCATACAGCTGAATGAGCAATTTAAATCCCACATTTATCCATGTCCTGGTCCTCAGATTTATTTATGAAGTGAATAAGTTGGCCCTTCCTTACAAATGCATGTACATGCAGGTTGCACATATGTTCATTGTAATATATGAACAAGGCTTCTGTGTGTTCTGGTCACTTGAACATAGCGAAATAAAAGTTAGCCACTGCTGCAGTAGAAACCTACCTAGGATAGAGTGAATCTTGTCAGTTGCTTTTCCAGTTTTCTCATAAGAGAAGAGTCTGTCATTATCTCTTCTTGACTGGATTACTTTCCATTTGCCATAGATCACATCAGTGGCAAGGCACTAAAGAATGAAGCCTTTGTATTAACTTTACATTTGTACCTCCTTGGTGATCTGCATAAACAGTTTGCATTGTATATTTAATTTATCCTTTGTGTATTTAAGAAAAGACCAAATAGGCTGCAGCAGTTCAGTTGATTCCTTTAGACAACTATGGCATCTAAAAGTTGTGCTTAACGTAAATATGACTTTTCATCTGTAGAGTCGGAGCAGAACTGGGAGGCTGTAGACAGTACTCCTGTAGAAGGAGAAAAACAACACTTCTTTATAAACATCTGTCACAATGTACTTCGGAAAGGAGGAGCAGCAAACTGTCCAGAAGAGGCATCCATTTGCTCAGTTGGTGAGTATCTGACTGAATCCAGCCTCTCTTGTGGTAACAAGATGGCACATAATCTGTTCAAAACGAACAAGTACTGATCTGTGTGTATAAACTCAAGTATCTGTTGCAGAACTTGCCATCTGAGATTATATAATATTTTGTATTTTAAGCTTTCATGCCTAAAACCATACAGAGCACTATGGAAGTTTTGTATTTCCTGTACTGACTTCAGTTAAAGGAAACCCTGGATACAGAAAACTTCACTCTGCATCTTAACTGCACAGCATGTTGCAAAATCCAGTGTGTATATGCTCAGAATGCTGAAAATCCTGGGATTGGTTCTGGAAGCAGTGGCTGTTAAACCAGTTAGTTGGTCTCTGGAACGGTTTTTCTCCTTGATTCTTATGATTGCTCTCTATCTTCAGCAACTGAATAAATGGTCTGAATTTTAACTAATTTTAAGATTGTTCTTTAAAAGGATGTCTCCTTTTCAGCCAGAAGCTTCAAAAATTTTCTCAGCTGGTCTTTTTCTACAAGATTTTTTTCCTCTCATGCCCTTGTGGAGGACTTACCCTAAGCTTCCTAATTTGATTTCCATAAGATTAAAGTAGATACCTGTATTTCTTCTGTGTGTGGCTTTAGGGAAAAACGATGCAAAAAACCTTGGAACATTTATGTCACCTCCCACAAAGGTTGGAGAGACTATTCAGCTCATCTATTCAGATGGTGATGCCTGTGGGCAAAACAAGAAAATCGAAAGCATGATATCCCTTATATGCAAACCAGGTGAGTAAATCCATTTTTTTTAAAGGCTGATCCAGTCTTGAACAGCTATGTTTGACGTTTTGAAAAGCTTTGAAACCAGTAGCAGTAAGACTCAGGGGTCTCACCAGTCTCTTTCATATGAAAGGGACTGCTTTTGTTACTTGGCGTGGAGCCCATCTGCTACCCTAAGCATGATAAAGCCTCTGTGTTGTTTCCAGTCTCACTTGTGGTAATACATCTGTATGTACCACTCCTTCATATACGTCACTGGTGGCCTCTTCTGTTTATCCAAACAAGGGAGTGTGGCAGAGTGGCAGGTGGGTGTGGCCCATGTGACTGTTAACCACTGTTCTGTGTCTTGTCTGGACTGATGATCCCCCAGAGGGTGATCTGGATTCCACAATGCTTCCATATCACCTCTGATTTAATTAAAGTTTAGCATGAAATGTGTCTTTCTGATGCAGATAAAGAGGTTGGGGAACAGAACTCAGAAGGCTGAATTATACTCCACTCTTACAAGTCCTTTGTGGTGCATTTGAGGCTGTCTTCACAACAGCATTGTGAGATGGGTTACAATGAAGTTAAGTGGCCAGAAGTCAGCCAGGAGCTTTTATGGCCATATAAGGATCTGAACTGAAACACAATCCTAGCCCCTATACCAGCCTGGTTTTCTTCTTATGTAGTAGTTTTCTTTAGGAGTTTATCTTTTTCTTCCAGTTTATTCCACAAACAGCAGAATGCAGCAAGCTACTGAGCCAAAGGTTTCCTCAGGCTGCATATAGTCTGCCTGAACTTATTTTCAAGCTATAGATTCTTCTGGAAATTCATACAATAGTGTATTTTCTGGCTGATCCATATTGGTTAATAAGATAACATTACAAAGGCAAGGTAAAGAAGACCATATTTGCTGGGAAATGATGCCAATCCTACATGAGGAAAGGCTCATAGTTAGGGTTCTCTTGAGTAAGAAATATTATAGGATTCAACATAAATTTATTTATCATTGGGAGCAAGGGGAAGTGTCTGCTGTCAGGTAATGTAAACATTCAGCTCTCTTTAAGTTAGCAAGGCTGTTACTGAAGCAAACTCATTTCTCCATGTATGCTCTCATATTGTCTGTTGAAAGCAAAATAAATTTAAAAGGCCACTCTGTTCCCTACCCCCCTGCTAGCCTCTTGAAAATGAATGTGGTTTTCAATTCAGTGTTACCTTGCTGTTCTGTTACCAGGTGATCTGGAAAGTGCTCCTGTTTTGATGAACTCTGGGCATGATGAGTGTTTCTATGAGTTTGAATGGCATACTGCTGCTGCCTGTGTCCTGTCTAAAACAAAAGGCAACAACTGCAAGGTTTCTGACTCACAAGCAGGTAAATAGTCTACCAAAGTACTTCTAAATCTGCATTGAACTTAGTATGTGCAAAAATCCTCATTCAGCTGCTTTTTTCATCTTTCATTTCCTAGCCATAGTTGTTTCCGAACTATATTTAAATCATACCTGCTCAACCAAATTAAACTAGTTCAAGCCTTTTCTCAGCACTCCTTGGTGGAAATTGTTGTTGGTTCTGAATGTGAATCAATTGCTGATCATGCATAGTTAACTGTAAAGCCCTGCAAACATCATCTTTCACTATTTTCCTAAGTTCAGCTGGATGCTAGAGCAGCCCCAGCTGAAAATTTAGTCTTGTTCCTTATTAAATGCACAGATATCGCTAAGTGTAGTGAACGCGTATATGTCATACTTAAGAGTTTCAGTAAGCAAACGATTGTCTGTAGAAATAGATATGATGTATGGTCCACACTGTAACATGAAAAATTTGTCTGGTGTGCACAACCACAGTTTGATTGCCTGTGCATTTCATGAAAAATCCCTCATTTGGAAAGACCTTAAATCAGGTTCCAGTGGGCTGTGATGTCCAGCTACAGGCACATGGGCAAATAGGAATTTGCTTCCTCATGAACTAATCTGCGTGAGAGGGGACTCCACCTTCCAGGCACCAGATGCCACAGCAGATTCAAGCTTAATTTAAGGCTTTCCAGATCAAAATGATTGCAGTTGTTCTCTGTGTGAGCAGGTGGGGGTTTGGAGGGAAGCATGCAAGCTCAAGAACAAGCTGAGTCACTGAGGCTTGTCATGCTTCTGAATCTGGTCATTGGCATCTTATCAAATTTCCTAAGGTGTATATTACCTCTTCTGAAAACTTGCTGACTTGATGAGTCAAGTGCGTTCGTATAGCTTCTATACTGAACAATGCATTTTTTCCCCAATTGGATTTCTGTGTAGGATTTTCCTTTGACTTATCACCCCTGAGGACAGATAAGGGATATGCAGTAAATACAAGTGACTATAGCTTTTATATCAATGTTTGTGGCGCTTTGCCAGACATGCTCTGTGGACAAAATTCAGCAGCGTGCCAAGTAAAGAGAAGGTAAGATGTCTCATTTATGCTTTTGTTTTCCTAATGTATATGTGTGAAAGAGTCAGTGTTATGGATGACTGAGGCTGTGATTGTAAGTGGGCTCACTCACTGAATGACTTGCTTCTGAGTAAAAGATGCTTAGGCTCAGGTGCTCCTAAACTGCATAAGATGAAGGCTGTTTAAAAGAACATATAAAAAGATTGTCTGAAGTGCAAAAAGTTAATTGAGGGGAGCCCAAGATTTGCACCCATCCAGGTGGATGCTTCACTTTGAACAGAAGATTCTCCTTTCAATGCCTTGATGAAACTGTTTGAGTAACAGTCTCTCATCTGTTGCAAAAGACTTGTGCCTTGCAGCTTTAGAAGGTGGGATGAGTACTCAAAAAACTGAAAGTCTAAAATCTACTTTGCTGCTCAGAGCTACTTCAGCAGCAATCTGGATCTTTGCCATTATGTTAAGTTTCTCCAGTGGGAGAATGCCTTTCAGAAAGATTTCCTTATGGATGAACATGACTCTTGTGATTTTTACAATTATGCTGAAGTGGAATTACTGGGTTTAGATGCAAGCGCTGAATACTGGCCGTATGACAGATTTCATGCCTCTGTCCCTTCTCGGTAGTGCTTGAATCCAGCTCAGTGCGACAGTGAATTCTAATGGTAGCATCTGAGGGGCTGCCTGCTGCAGCAATGTAGGACTGCTGTACTCTGGTAGCATAGTATAAGCAGATGTTTCTCACTGGGGTGACTTCTATATGAAATATATAAAGTTACATTCCTGTTTACTTTTAGTGATGAAGGTAAATGGAGCCTGGGAGTTCCCAGTTCTGAGCTGTCCTACTATGATGGAATGATTCAGTTGGACTACAAAAATGGCACAATCTACAATAATGAGGATCACACTCATCGGTCTACCCATATAACTTTCTTGTGTGATCATGAGGCAGGCATAGGTCAGCCTGAGTATCAGGTAAGAAGTGAATGTGGATAATTTAATCTTCATCATTGTGTGTTCTGTGCAGTCCAACCACAGGCATTCCAAATCTCCAAGTGGCACAAGATGCTTGCCTAGCCTTTTCACATGCTTTTCTCTCAGGCACGGCTGTAAGGATCAGGTCCGGGGCCTTTTTAATATCTGATTTACCTTTCTGTAATCATGCTGGAGAGGCAGGAAGAGAAGGGCAATTGAACGGTAATTTGCTTTTCCTTCACACCTCTCATCAGATGCTGGAAGAAGCTTGGGATGAATTTATTGTGTGTTGTTCTAGCCTTTAGACTCTGTCATAAAATCCAGGAGACAGTCCTAAATCCTGTGAGACGAGTTCTACATGAGAGACATGACTGAAGGGCCTCCTGGCCATGGCAGCCTAGGGGAGAGGCTGTGTTTAGGGGAAGAGTACAAAAGGAGCAAGCAGCCCTTTAGCTAGTACTGCTCCAAGTGAATCCAAGGACAGGGGGTTGTGCATGGTAGGCCTTCTACCCCTTCTTAGACATTGAATGACCCATCTAAGTTAGGAGATGAATAAGGGTCAAACCACATGAGACAAAATACACTTGAATTACACTCGAATTATACTCAAATACACTGGAATTACAAAATACACTCAAATTACATGGGTAACTGAAGTGTATTTTGTCTCGTGTGGTGAGACCCTCCGTTACAAGTTAGACCAAGAGCAACTGTTTTTCTTTTCTTTTAAAGAGCTGCAGAATCTTTGGTGACAATCCTATTTTCCCTTTCTTGTGTGCTCTTTCTCTTTTGGTAGTTTGCTGTAAATAAAGACCTTTCTTGGTTAAGGTAAAGTTGTTTCAGCTCTCACCCACGACTGGCCACCTGGTCACCTACCAGCACTTTGTGTATGCTTAAGACACTAACCAGCTATCCCCAGCTGCTGGAAGTGAAAAGCCTGGTTCCTAGCTGGAGTAGTGGCACTTTACCGAACTCCCAAGCATCAGGGAGAGGAAGGAAACATTCCTCCCTGATCTACAGTCAGGGTGAGTGGCTCCCTTCTTCAGGTCTTCTTTTGCCACCACTGAAGGACGTCTCTCCTCTCCACTCCTTGGATCCATCATGCTTTATGCGAGTTAGGGCCTTTGGTTCCATGATGTCAAAGGCCCTCTTCAAGAAGTGTTCCTGTTGTGGGACGAAGATGGCCCAATCGGGTGGGCATGACGAATGCCTCTTTTGGTTGGGCAAAGGCCTTGACACCTTGTGGTGTGCAGTTTGCAAACAATTCACAAGCAAAGCGCGCCCTGAAAGGGCATTGCAACTCAAAGTGGCTCTTTGGGAGTCAGCCCTGAGGGGCTCTACCAATTCTGATCACAAT
Organism: Eublepharis macularius; assembly: GCF_028583425.1. Classification (NCBI taxonomy): domain Eukaryota; kingdom Metazoa; phylum Chordata; class Lepidosauria; order Squamata; family Eublepharidae; genus Eublepharis; species Eublepharis macularius. The sequence continues at coordinate 135,881,658 of NC_072790.1, forward strand.
GCTGCAGATAAAAGAACTGCAGTGCCCAGAATGGGCCTTCTTGGTTCCACCAAGATGTTCAGCACCTAACATGGCTCAGAAGAACCAGTTGTTCCAGCCATATTTTCCTCAATGCCAGTCAAAGCCGCCTGCTGGCCTAGGAGTCAATCACCAGGAAGCTTCGGTGTTGATCATTGTCAACCAAAGCTATTGTCTGGTGGTCAAGGCAACTCTTCCAAACATCCCACTGCTGCCCAACCCTCATCCTTCCCGCATCCTGCTTGTAGAGGAAGTGCAGTAATGGTTAATAAAAGGAGCCATAGAACTGGTTTTATCCATTTGCATGGATGGAATGTTTTCCCGGTATTTCATTGTGCACAAAAAGGGGGCTCCACCCCATTTTAGACCTTTGTTTCCTAAACAAGTTCATAGTGTACAAGATATTATTAAGAGATGTTTTACCCCTGTTGAAAGTTCTAGTTTGGTTCACTACTGTCAGTTTAAAGGATGTATATTTTCATGTTCCAATAAATATTAACTTCAGAAAGTTCCTTTACTTCCCATGCGGATCTGAAAAATACCAATACAAGGTTCTTCCTTTCGGTCTCTCCTCTGCCCCATGTATCTTTATGAAAGTCATGGCAGTAGTGGTGAGCCACCTTAGAGAAAAAGAGTGTACCGTTTGTTCCTGTCTTGATGATTGGCTTCTAGTGGTTGAAACGAGAGAATCTCTGTCCTGGCACATATCTCTGGTTCTTACCATCCCTTGACCAACTGAGCCTCAGGATCAATTTGGAGAAGTCATCTCTGGTTCCCCAGCAGAACGTGGTATTTGGGGTGGGGGCAGTCCTAGACTCCCCCCAAGCCCTTGCTTTCCCCACTTCAGTCAGAACACCAAAATTTCTCCTCACCTGGAACAAAGTACTTTAATACAGGCAGCAAAGTGGAAAACAGATTCAAAGACTGTTAGGTTTTATGGCCTCTCTGACTCTGATAGTTCTGTTCACCAGGCTGAGTCTTTGTCCCCTTCAAAACTGGTTCATCAGAGTCTTCCATCCACACCGCCAGAACCCATACAAGCAGTTCTCCATCCCAAGACTCATCCATAGGTCCTTAAAGTGGCAGAGCAACAAACAGAACCTCTTAATGGATGCCCCATTTGGTTCTTCCCCAATACAAATCTCAGTCAACACAGATGTCTCTCTGTCAGGTGGGGGAGCTTATTTTAAGACCATCGAGGTAAAGGGAACATTGTCCCCTCAGGAATCATCTATGCATATCAACCTTCTTGAACTCAGGTCAATAAGGTATGCTCAGAAAGCTCTAGTTTGCTTAGTAAAGGGCATGAATGTACCATGGACAATACAACTGCCATGCACCGCTTAAAAGGACAGGGGAGTGCAGTCTCCCTAGCTCTCTCCCGGAAATCCTCACTAATATGTGAATGGGTTATCCTGCATCAAATCAGTCTCATTGCCATACATATAGCAGGCTAGGACAATATTCTGGCAGATGCCCTGGGTCAATCCAAAACTCCAAACTATGGTATATCCACAAGGGAAAGACTGCTCTTGGAGACATCTTTCAGATTCCTTGGTCAGGCACTCTCCTGCATGCATTTCTCCCTCTCCCTCTTATGACTCTAACACTCAGCAAGAAGATGAGGGAAGGTTGCTCGGCAATCATAATCGCCCCTTACTGGCTGAGGCGGGCCTGATTTGCCACTCTGTTTCAAATGGCACAGGGCAGAATCTACCATTTCCCCTTAACTCCAGACCTGCTGCAGGAAGATGTGGTTCTCCACCATGACCTGGCTGCTCTAAAATTGACAGCCCGGCTTGTCGGTCCCCAGAATTAGTTTTTTCCTTCCTGGTTCAAAAGGTCTTTAGAAGCTAGGAAACTGTCCACCAGGAAATCGTATCTAGCCAAATGGAAAAGATTTTCTCTTTGGGCCAAGGAAAACAATCTGGACCCTGTCTCTTTCTCGTTTCCTTCCATTCCACACTCTTTGGTCCAGTTAAAGGACCAAGATTTGGCTAGTTTCTCTATTAAGGTCCACCTAGCTGATCACATGACAACTATCATGACAACTTAAGTGGGAAATCTCTCTTTGCCCAGCCAGAATACAAGTCCTTCCTTAGAGGTTTGGCAAACATGTATCCTCCATCATCCAGACCTATTCCCCAGTGAAGTCTCTCCTTGTTTTCACCTCAATCATGCATAAACCTTTGAGCCCCTAGCCGCCTGCTACTTAAGGCACTGACAGCTAAAGCAGCCTTTCTGGTGGCCATAACCTCAGCTAGGAGGGTGAGTGAATTGCAAGCCCTGAGTTATGACCCCTCCTTTCATTAAGATGTTTTCAGATATGGTTGTTCTCTGTCCAAGCCTCCCTTTTCTGCCAAAGGTCATTTCTGCTTTTCAGTTGAACCAGGACATCGTCCTACCAGTATTCTTCTGTACACCCTAGATGCTAAACGTGCATTGTGCTTCTATTTGGACAGGACAGCTCCTTTCCAAGAGGACTCTAATCTCTTTGTCCTGTTTAAAGGGCCCCCAAAGGGCCAGAAAGTCTCCACACAGCCTATTTCAAATTGGGTAGTGTGGCTCATTAACGCTTGTTATAAACAATCTAAACAACCATGCCTGTTGCCCATAAGAACACATTCTACCAGGACTCAGTCCTCCTCCTCCTCCTCCTTCACATTTGGCACCCCTCTAGTTGAATTGTGTAAGGGGGCCACCTGGTCAGTGCCGTCCACATTCATCAAACATTATGCCATTGACAGACTCCAGCTGTTGGTAAGGCCATCCTTAAGAGTCTCTTCCATTAAAGAGCTTCATACCCTCCTTCTGGGTAAGTTAGTTCACTAATCTCCCATGTGGGACTGAAGAAGACAATGATGAAAACAAGATTGCACTTACCTGTAACTGTTGTTCGAGTGTTCTTCTGTGTAGGTACACATTCCTTCCTTCATCCCCACATGAGCTCTTTTTTCTTGCCTTCCTTCTGCACCGGTGGCTTAGAGTACACTTTTTATGGTTGTGCCTGGAGGAAAAGTGCAAACAGACTAGGTGAGTGTCTCACACCTCTAGGACCTTTAGAACATTGGTGGCTAGCTTGTGCATGTGCAAATTCCATAAATGCCTGCACAGAAGACCACTCAGTGAACAACAGTTACAGGTAAGTGCAATCCTGTTTTCCGTGTTCTGTTAAAATATTTATATCCAGCTAACTACTAAAGGTTCTGTACGAGACAGAGCCCTCCTGTTCCCATTCTTGGGCACTGACCCATAGCCACTCCAAGACCCCTAGGAGATAGGAAAGGCTCTGTTCCTGTTTCTTTTGATGCTTTTCATCTTCTTGGTTCACTCTGAGGGAGTTCTCACGTGTAATAAGCAACTTTTGGCACAGGCTGAATAAAATATGATAGGTTATTGAGTATTTGCAGAGCAGAAACCACTCGAGTCAGACAGTAGGCAAGCGAAACAGATAACACTATCGCTAGCTTAAACATCTGTCTGTCTAAATACTTAAAAGCTGGCTAACATGCTTCTCTGACATGGCTTCTTAGTTGGAAAGTTCTTACCAATAGGCTTATTAAAGGAGTCCATTTCCATGCCATGCAGCTCAAGGCATCCTGATGGTAGAAAGGCATGGAAGCAAATCTTCTCTCTCATGGTGGTGAGGCAAAAGTGAATAGAGAGATTCTACAGTGTACCGGGCAGCCCGGTAGGGTTGCCACATTCAGGTTGGGAAATTCCTGGAGATTTGGGGAGTGAAACCTGGAGAAAGCAGAGTTGGGGGGGGGAATGACCTCAGCATGGTATAATGCCATAGAGTCTACCCTCCAAAGCAGCCATTTTCTCCAGGTGAACTGATCTCTGTGGCCTGGAGATCAGTTGTAATTCCGGGAGATCTTCAGCTACCATCAGGAGGCTGGCAACCCTAGACAGCTTCTTTTCTTGGCCTGCCTACGTCAGCCCATGGTTAAGAGCCAATAAGGGCTTACTTAGTTAATTGGCGTTGCTAGTGTGAGAAATCAGGGGAGCACTGATTAGGAACTGAGAACACCAAATACCCAAGGCTGAATCCCTTAACAGCAGAAACTTGCTGGTGTGGTAATTAGCAAGCCAACACATTTTTCCCAGGCTAGGCCAGAACTGGGGCTACGAAGACCCGGAGCCTGAACTAAAGTTCTGTGATCTTAAGAATTTTAAGGCTTGATTGTACATTTTCCTTACAGGTTTGCAAGACAATTTACAACTTACTTTAAAAACAAAAATCTGTAGGTTAAAGCTGTGGTGACAGATTCCTAGTTAAGCCTCTAATAGTCCAGTGCAGTGGAGGCCTAAACCTCCACAAGAATACTTGGAGTGGGGTACCAGTGCTGAAGAGGTGTGTTGTTGCGTTTTAGGCTTAGAGGTTGGACCTCATGTCTCTTCTTGATTCTTTGCCTAAAGTCATCCTTGCAGATTTCAGTGTGGATGGAAGGCACAGAACACTCTGGATTAGTTTGCTCTAAAGTAGCCTTGCCGTGGGCTTGCATCAGTTTGATTGCATTTCTGGGATGAGGAGTTATGTAGAAATTTAGGTACAAAGATTCTTGAACACTGCTGTTAGCTAATACAATATGGTGTTATCTAGAACAGTGCTCCTCAGTGGCTCAGGAGCCACATGCGGCTCTCAGCCTCTCTCACATGCCTCCTGTGTCTCTTCTGAGCTCTGTTTCCAAGTGTGAGGCCTGACTCATGTTCCAAGGCCTTTGCCTGTTGGGGCTTGTAGTTGGCAGGTAGTTCCCTACACACCTTGAAACCGCTGCCACCAGAGGAATGGGTAAACTACAAATCTCATTGAGGACCAGTCCTCATGCCAGGAATGGAAGTAAGTGGCTCTTTTGGTTGATGGTAATTGTGAATGCAGCTCTCCATGAGCCACTGAATTAGTACTACTTGTCTAGAAGGGTGAGCGAGCAAGTGGATTTCAGTGGACTTTCTGGATTACAGTTACTGAGAGTTTAAACTGAATTGCTTCATGCGAGAGCAAAACAACACATTTTATAAATCAAAGCTTTCACCTTTTCTTAATGAGCCATTGGGTTGGGATCCTGCCTAGCTTTCTGCAGGTGCAAGGTGGAGAGGGAGATGTTCATCAATTGCTCCCTCCCACAGCAACCCAAGGCACACCATGAAATGCTTCTCAGGAGAACATGTGACTCCCAGTAATAGCTTGGGGAGAATAGGAGGTGTCCCATTGGAGGTAGGGGGTGGTGTTAAAAATTGCCCCCTCCTTGCTCTCATGAGAATCTAGTCAGCTTTCAGGCATGCTAATTCTTCCTTTCTTTTTTGAATTCTGTGTGGTCATGGTAATTTAGGTGGAAGACAATTTCACATACAACTTCAAGTGGTACACTAGCTATGCTTGTCCAGAGATACCCATAGAATGTGTTGTAACAGATCCACAAACCATGGAGCAGTATGATCTTTCAAGGTAAACAACAAAAGAATATACGTGTAAACCTTAAAATATAGGTGAAAGTGCTTGGTTCATAAGTTCTTACTGTCCAAAGTATGTTTTGCACTTAATGCTTTCATGTGTGAGTTGTACATTCCTGTTTCCTCCTGCTGCTACAGTCTACTGAGCCACATTAAATTTTCTCCTGCTGGTCAGCAGACCCTCGAACAGCATGGGGGGTGGGGTGTCAGTTGGCAGAAATCATTGTTCTGTCTTCTGATGCGCTTATGTGCGCTTTAGTTTTCAAAACTGTGTAGCTGAATGCATGCCACTCTTTCCTGCACAGATAAGCAATGTTGTCACAGTTCCCCACAAACTCGAAATAAGTGAGTCATAGAGGAGAAGGGAATGTTATTCCTAATAGTTGTTTGTGTTGGACTTCTGGTTGAAAGAGTCATCAGTATACCTCGGGTGAGGCGTAGACTGTTGCACTTTTGTTATGACGTAATCAAACAAAGTCTCTGGCCAGCGTAACTTGTAATGTTTTAGAACGCTTGTTAAAGGAGGATGCACACATGGAGGAGTGAGCAAGTGCTGTTCTTCTTCTGTGTGAATTTTGCTAATTGTACTATTTTGTTGTGAACCAAAATCAGAACTCAACCTATGCATTTGCCAATTGCAGTTTATCATTATATGGAGACAGAAAGGAAAACTGGTTTGCAATGGACAACTCAGAGGAGGGTGCACGCAAAAAATATTACATAAATATCTGCCGCCCTTTGAACCCAGTCCCAGGCTGTGATAGACGGGCATCAGTCTGTGAAATGACATACAAGAATGATGCTGTGAGTATCTCCAAGATAATGCCAAAAATTGGCAACAAATTCTTACAATTTCTGAAATTAGAGAACCAAGTAGTCATGCTTAAAATGCAGATCTTTTCAGTGTCGTCCTATATTCTGGAATATTGTGGAAATTTAACTAAGATCATTTCTTAGTATTGTGTGGAGGCAGCCATCCTATATAAAACACCCTCACTCACTCTGTCTCTCCTCCACCCCGATACCTTTTCTGATTATTACTGATTATTTAACAAACTGATGCAATGTCAGTGGAGAGATTATAGTCCCTCTGCCAACTGCTCAACTGTGGATGAGCATTGGTAGAGAACGTACCACTGACATGTCACCCATGCTATCTCCAGCCAATATTCAATAGTTTTCAGCAGTATGTCTTCAAAAGGTAGGTCCAGGTTTGAAGCACCACTCTGCCATGAAACTTGCTGGATGATCTTGGGACAGTCTCTCTCTCTCTCTCTCCCTCTCCTCTCTCTCCCCCCCCTCTTACAGAATAATTGGAATATGTGGTCTCTAATCCATAATATTAATGCTGGAATAAAATTGTTAGTTCATAAAGTACCCTAAGACTCCTGTCTGTATTTGCCTCAGCAATCTAACACTACAACCTCCGTGGAATTATGGAATAACACACCCTTTGTGAACTTTGTCCTCATTTTGACTGACAAAATAAACAAGTAATCTCTGGAGGTGTGGGTGTGATGACTCCTGAGTTCTTGTTGCCTACTTTTGGAGGAGATGCTGCTTACACAAATGCTTTGTCATTTACTTTCCCTGTTCATGTCAAATATATAAATTACTACTCATGTTTAAAGTTGTTGAGGATCTTTTTTCACTGACTTTCATTATATACTTCCACTTGATCATTCTGTTTAACTTGCCTTGTTCAGTTGAGCATTTTGTCTTTGGTATTTGCTAAACTTCACTTTCTTTTATATCATCCTCTGCGTTAATGTATCCATCTTTATCTCTGCCTTTGTTTAAAGGAATTTTTAATTTTTCTTTCTTATGACCCTTTAAATCTGGCTCAAAACTCACAATGTGTGAGTTTCCTTACTTCCTCTGTTTTGTTCCCACGTTCCCATTTTAGCAGGCCCGTTCCTGACTTTTGGTCAGTGGTTTTTGAACAGCAGCCCCTGTATTTAAAATACTGTTATGATGTTGATCTAGTTTAATTTAACTTAGTCCTCATAACATGGCTGAACATGTGGCTTTTCTCCTCTGAAAACACTCTCTTTCTGTATTGTATTTTACCTTTAGACTGGTTCCTCTGAAAACACCTCTATCAGCAACCTTGGGATTGCCAGCCAAGGGCCAGTTATCGAAAGGCCTGGCAGAATCCTCCTAAACTATACCAATGGATCTCTGTGTGTTGATGACCAGGCTGTACCTTTCACAACCCTAATCCATCTCATCTGCTCCAAGGGTACTACTGTAAGTGACTGAACAGCTTTATTTATTTATATAATTTATAGTCTGCCTTTCTCACTGAGACTCAAGGCAGATTATACAGCGCGAGTTAGAACAGATAGTTCAATAAACATAATGAGTATAAAAAAGAAAATTTGCAAAGATTTAAACCAGCAGAAATAAGAAACAGTTGAAAAAATGCTGTGCAGAGACTGGAATACTCAACTATTGGAATAACTGGAATATTAAACTATACAGAACTACTCCGTAGGATCATATTTAAAGCAACAGATAGCTCATAATAGCACCTATGGCTTCATAGGTAATCTGATTGGCAGTCCCTATGTAATGGCAGTCAATATATAAGGGAAGGTGCATTTGTAGGTACATTCTGGCTTCTTTCTTGAATCTTTCTAGATATGGTTTGCAGTTGTAATGCCAGAGATCTTATTACTGAAACTTTCAAAGTTGAAAAATGCTGTACATATGGCTCATCTGTGAGGATAGTCTGACAGTTTTTATGACTGAGGTGATAGGAATGGATTTGGGTTTGCCATTTCCTGGAATAAACTAGTTTTAGATGGGGTTCTGATAATTATTGGGCTCTTATCCAGGCTGTACTTGGTATTGGTACTGGAAAGGTAGGAAAAACTAAATTGTACTAATCCTCCTTAGTATGGTGTTTTACAATCGTTTTCCTGTGATGTCGTCTTTGTTTAAACAAAAGGGCATTGCCTAATACCTGTGTACCGAAGGTGAGCGGTTATTGGCCTGTGGTCAGTTCTGGCACCATAAATTGTTTCCCCCTTGTACACCTCTTAATTTGCAGCAAAGGAACAAGCAACAGACTTTTCCAAATGCCTTGCTTTAAGTCATGGCGGGGGGGAGGGGGCACGGAATCAGCCACAGTCAGCCATCAGGGACATTCAGTCTACCCAAGTTGTGACTGGTGGGCGATGAAAGAATCACCTGCCTCAGGATCTCTTCACTCCCTGGAACCTCGTGCTGCTCCCCCCCCCCCCGCATAGCTTGAATGTTACTGATTATATATGATGAGATTTGGCAGCTGGTCTCTTGAGTTGTGGTTTCATCTCTCAACTCCATTGTCACAGTGGCCTTCCAGGGGGCATGGGGACTAGTTGCTGGGCAAGAACGTCAAATGGAATACTTATAAGTTGAGAGAAGGGGAATTTCCAGGTTCAGAAATCAAGTTTCAGATTAAACTGAACTGATCCTAAATTTCAGAATGCACTGGGAGCCTGTGCTGCATGCTGGTGCCTGTAGTTCCCAGAATGCACTGGGTCCATGGATACCACATGTCCAATTTGCTGTGTTGGGAGAAGAAGGAAGGAGGTGGCAAGAATTTCCCTCTTTTCAATAGCTTGTGGGCACTGCTACATCATTCTTCTGCAGCAGTACATATAAGTTGAGGTGGTAGAAAGGAGAACCCCTAGAACTTTATGGCACTTCTGATAACATCATAGGATAAGCCATAGTGGTGTTAGCTCAAAATCAACCTTAGGGTAAAAGTACTTGCCAGTTTGTCAACAAATAGCATGATTATCAGAGGGCAGTTCTATGGAGAGCTTAACTCACCTATTTCTAGTTAAGTTTGCTTGAAGAGGGAGAACATTTTGTCTACTTAAATGGCTGCCCAGTGTAATCAAGTAGGTTACATGGCATACACCATACACTGAAAGACAGTTTGATCCAATCCACTCAACTGTTTTGTTCAGCATTTTAAACATCCAAAAATGGGATATTGTAAGTTAGAAGGTTCAGACCCTGTCCTTTAGTATGTATTTTAGTGTTATTTGTTGGTATGAACTAGTTTGTGTATACTGCATTAGTGATGACATTTTGTGAAATATCAAAAGGGCATTGAGGTGAAAAAGATGCTCTTCTTTAAAAAACTGCAGCATCAGCAGTTGAAAACATATCCCAGAATGATAGTAGCAGAAATTGCAGCAAACTGAGTAAGTCCTTGTGGTTTTTATGAAGCTGGGTTGTCCTGAGCGTTGCTTGACTTGACTTCCTTATCATGTGTATTTCCAGAATAGCAGCCCAAGGTTCTTGATGATTAAACGATGTGTTGCAACATTTCTGTGGGAAACAGAAGCTGCTTGTCCAATCTCTGTAACAGAAGGAGACTCTCAGGTGAGGAGCAGAGAATGTAATAGACTATCTTGTAGATTTTGTACATATTGTATGTGCTTAAGTCATCTAGAATCCTTACGGTCCAAAGCCTGTACGTGCTTTCTTGGAGTTAGTCCCACCAAATTTTAGAGGAAAGCAAATTTATAGTCTGCGACATGTACAATTGCAAGAACTGGCTGTAACTTCCAAAGCACTTTCTCTTTCTCCCCTATTCTCTAACTACAGAGAGTTAACTTTTGCAGTAACCAGTAATTCTCCTTTTATTGAATTCTACAGATTTTCAAAGTGATAATAACCCATCCACATAACTTACTTTAAGGGTGGCCATTATGTAATTTAGTCTAAGTCTTTGATTTCAGTGTCATTGTCTGTAACCTGATCAATATGGAAGATGTCTCTTCCTTAACCTGTGCGCTTCAAATGTGAAAGTACCTTGAATGTTTAAGTTTTGGTTACAACTCTTCTCTTCCTGTCTGATCTTTTATAATTTTTTTGCAGAGTTGTTCGGTAAAAGATCCCAACAGTGGCTATGAGTTTAACTTGGAATCACTAGCATCAGAAAATGGATATCTAACAATGGGCATTGGGAAGGCATACTTGGTAATATGTTTTTTTCCTCTCTCCTATTCCAAATATAGAACTTCATGTTGCCAAGATTTATGCCTTTCTGCTGTATAATTACCAAGTCAACAGCAGTTCATGAGCAAGAAATACAAAGCACTAATTTCCTTAATTCGTGTTCATAAAAAGAACCTTAAGTCTAGTAAAACCAAATGATCAGATAGAAAGCCCGATGAAGTTTAAAAAGCAATACAACCAGAACTGTGTTAGGCTTCTAAATCTTTTTTTTTTTTTGCTAGCAAACAGAGACATTACATAATGTGTAGTTATGAGTTCAGAGGGCGCCACGAGGCACTTTGCAAGTGTATTGATAGCAACACACAAAATGCGGCAAGTGCATAAAGAATAAATGAATGAAAAAAGACAGTCTGTAATTAAGAAGCTAGGCCCTCTAAGAGAGATCAGAACAACTAATAAGTACTATGTGTTGAATCTCATAGTTAAATATTTGTGGACCTGCAAAAGACTGTGGGATGATTAGTGGTGGTCCGGCCGCTGGGTGTGAAACGCACGATCTGAAACGCATTCGTTTGGTGGAACTGAACAAAACGCTTCAGCTCTCGACAGAAGGATATCTGACACTTAAGTACACTGGTAAATTTCCTTGGAATTATGTGGGTCTGCTTTATCCCTATCGGCTACTAATGACTGAAGCTGCAGTGCCAATATTTGAAGAGGTTTATTTCAGCTCCTCCCGACAAGCTGTAGCCTATATTATGCTAGCTGTCATATTTAGAGAAGGCTAGGTTAGGAGGCTTCTGCTACACCTTCAAACCTAGGAAGTCCAGATTGTCTACATTAGTTGGAGTTTAGTAAACTCCGGGCTTGACAGTCAACCCTCCAGGGGCTAAGGTTAAGATACATTACTGTTATTCCTTCCCTTCCTGCAAGCAGCTGCTTAGGGCAGCATGCATGGGCATCTTCCCATTGTAACCTCTTCATCTGCATAACAGACTCTGGCTGATTGAGGGGCTTGGACCCAGGTCTTCTTGGTACTCATTGACGTTGTAGCCACTGCACAGTTTTTTAAGGTGCACTTAAATTGCAGAAGGGTACAGCAGCACTTAATTTTTGTAGGCTCTTGGTAATGAGCCTCAGGAGTTCCATAACTGCCTTCCCTTTTAATTTGAAGGATTTTGACATGGGGGGGGGAAGTGCTGGGAAGGCTGTGGTGCAGTTGTGCTGCCATTTATTCAGCATTCATTTTGGCCACTAGTTTGGCTCATTCTGGAAGCTGCATGAGAGTTCATTACAATGCTGATTCCCCTTATGCATCTTTTTACACCCTGATTTAATTCCATCCCATTTTACAAATGAATCAGAAAACTAAGCAGTTTAACATGGATGCAAGCGTCATGAGAATAGGGATGTGGGAGGCAAGTGTGTATGTAATTTTAAAGGGGTAAAAGGCTTTGATTTTTATTTAGAAGCTGCTGTTTGATATTTTTCTTTGAAACATTTTCACTCTTCAGGATCTGCTGATAGTTTTACTGTGACCTTCATCTGCAATGATTCCTACCCTGGAGAACTCAAATTTGTGCATGAAGAAAAAAATTCTGCACAAAGCTTTGATACCTACTTTGAGTTTCATACAGCCTTAGCCTGCCTGCCTGCCCCAGTAGACTGTCAGACTACTGGTAAGTAAACTGAAGTAGGAAGGTTTTCCAGAATGCAGCAATTCTATTTTTAATAGAGCAATATGCAGAGCACGCACTTGTATCCAAACACACACCTGAGAGTTTGCGTAACTAATTGGCTTTAGACTCTTAATGTTTGAGTTGTATTATAACGGTGAGTCAGTTATGCTTTATAAGCTTTTTAAAAAGACTTCTCCTTTGGTGTGTTCTATATGTTGATTTTCTGCCTCGTCTTGAGACACTCAGTTTAAACAGTTCTAAAAGGTATAAGATATTATTATAGATCTTCTACTACCAACAACTAAAACATCACAGATCAGTAAAATAACAAACAGCTAAATCAGCTTAAAGGTCTTCTGGAACAAAGAGGTTCTTCATCTCCTGCTGCAAGCCTGAAAACTGTGCCAATCTCTGGTGAAGGAGTTTCTTTCCTAGAGGGTGGCAGCTGATAAAGCCCTCCCGTGAGTCCCGGCCCACGTAACCTCAAATATTGCAGGTTGCTTCAGGAAGCATCAACAATTGATCTTAAAAGCTTGGGCAGGTTGGGATGGGTGGAGGCAGTCCTTCAGGTACTCAAGCCATTTAGGGCTTTAAAGATCAAATAGAGCATATTAAAGATTGTGAAAGTGTGAGGGGAGAAATGTGGAACTCTCTAGGGAATGAAAATTATGTGTCCCTTTTGTTTTATTCATCGTTGGTTCATTAAAAGCACATATGACATCTTTAAAAATAGGTAAAGCTTCCCACACATCGCTTATATGAACAATTGGATTGCTTGTTTTCTTCATTGCTGTTTATTAGATGACCTAAACTTATAAATTGACAGTAGTAAACATATGTAACAAGGTACAGCAGTTTTGCATTGAGCCTTTGCTCATCAGGGATCCAAGATGAAGAAATGTTGAGAAGGAATGAGCTAGCTTGTTTCAACATTCCAAGCAGTAGCACTGTAACTTGTTTGTAAATTAGTTAGCTAAATAACATGTTTGTAAAATACCTAGCTAAATTATATTTTAATTCTGTTCTATGCTTGAATAACTTGTCAGTAAGACATTCATTCCTGTATCTTGTGGCTACTGGACTGTTCTTCTGTTGTTTGTGCATGGTGGTAGTTGGGCTATCAGTCTCTGGTGCTTTTATTCTGGAAGGCCAAGTAGTCTCCTTTTGCCAAAGTTCATACCACTCCATAATCGTAGTAGGGGACAGCCAACCTCTGCCATTGACATAGTCAGTAGAGTCCTAAAGTCCCTTTCTACCCAGTTACTCTTAAAAACATAAGAAGAGCCCTGCTAGGTCAGGCCAGTGGTCCATCTAGTCCAGCATCTTGTCTCTCACAGTGGCCAGCCAGTTACTCTGGAGGGCCAATAACAGGGCAATAGAGGCCAAGTCCTTCCCCTGATGTTGCCTCTAGGTACTGGTATTCAGAGGTTTGCTGCCTCTGAATATGGAGGTTCCTTTTCATTACCATGGCTGGTAGCCACTGATTGACCTGTCTTCCCTGAATTTCTCTAAACCCCCTTTAAAGCCATCTATATCTGTGGCCATAACTATCTTCTGGCAGTGAATTCCACATTTCTACTCACTCATTGACTAAAGGATTTCCTTTTGTCGTGAATCAACTTTATCTTTGTGTGCCCCCTAGTTCTAGTATGTTGGCAGAGGGAGAAAAAGTTCTTTCCATTCCTTGGATAACTTTGAAACTTCTTTTGTGCCCCCCCCCCCCCCCGCTGTCTTTCCCAGACTTTTCAGCCTTTTTACCTAGGAAAGATGCTTGAACCCCTTAATCATCTTGGTTGCCTTATTCGGTACTTTTGCCGCTCTTTTGATTTCCAGGGACACAAGTGAGGGAAGGAAAGAAAAGCCCTGAGGTCTTTGGGTCCCGGGGCTCTGAGGCTAATAGTGTGAAATCAGAACTTTTGTACTAGTCTCTCCTTGACAACCTCTTGATCAACTCACTAACCTTACATTATTTTTATTCATGTTTTTATTCCTTTATGTCATTTATAGGCCTCCTTTCTCACTGAGACTCAAGGCAGCTTACATAGTGTGAGATTAGTACAATCAGTGTCAAGGACATTTCCATAACCAATGTCATAGAATTTTACAAAGACATAGCATTAGCAAGGATCCAATACAGAGTTGAAGAGTTGCTGAAACAGAACATAATCAGTTCTAGGACTGACATTAGATAACATGAAGCACAGGTAGTATATAGGAGTACATATTCAAAGCAACAGATACTATGCAAGACTATGTAGTGGTGAAGTCTATGGTCCCTAACTCATTAGTGAAGCATCTGAGACCATGTGCAGGTTGGCACCTGGAAGAGAGACTGTTCAAATGAGTGAAGCTGCCGTGGAGGGACATTAGAAGCTACTTGCCACTTCATTAGGAACGTGAATCTTTCATAAATGAAAAAACCACATCATGCTCTTCAGAAGTAGGTGGCTACAGTGACTAATCTATGAGTGTGGGAGTTGCTTGGCTGGAGGGTGTTTAATCGAACTTTCTTCCTTCTTGGTTTTCAGATTCTGCTGGCAATGAATATGACCTTAGTGACTTGAGCAAAGACAGTGAGCCGTGGGTTGCTTTGGATACTTCAAAAGATGCAAAAAGAAGAACTTTCTATTTGAACATTTGTAAACCTCTTCCCTACATACATGGGTGCCCCAGTAAGCATATTAATTTATGATTTCTGTAGTGGAATTGGTTCAGAGTCTACCAGTACAACAGGCCATGTATATGGGGGTTTTCCCCCTCTCTATTGTAATATCTCTGTTCTGCTGATACCTTCACTTGAATCTCTTCCTCTGTTTGCTGGTGGTCTGTGTTAAAGTACAGGAGAGATGGTACAGTTTCTCTGGCCACCACTGATTTAACTACTTTTGTGTCACAGCTTTGGGTGAGGCACCTGAGTGCTCGGGAGGTTTGGAGTTCAAACTCTCAGGCCTCCCAAAGTCCATGGGCAATGTATGGCAAATCAGACTGGTAGTTAGTGGCTAGGCCATAATGACAGTTTCAAATGATATTATGGTGATAAATTTTAATTGAGCTGCTTCTGAAGCTTTTGATTGACAAAGAAATTGTGCTAACTGCTTATAGTAGAGAGTCTGTTTAGCATAGTGGTTAGATTACTGGAGTAGAATCTTGGAGACCTAATTTTGCCATGAAGTTCTGAGTGATTTTTGGCTGGTTACATACTCTTAGCCTAACGTACTCCACAAACCCATGAAAAACTTCATAGCTAATAACAAGCACCTGGAATTGAACCCAGAAATTGACTGGTAATCAGTAGAGTGACTGCAGTATAGGTGTGATATACATGTATCATCTGATTTCTGGTAGTAATTGAGCTGCAGTGTTCTGTATCAGCTGAAGTTTCTGTGTTAAAGGCAGTTCCATGTAGAGCATATTACTGTAGCCTAACCTTGAGATTACAGTATAATCAGAAAGAGTGCAGTAGCACCTTTAAGACTAACCGACTTTATTGTAGCATAAGCTTTCGAGAATCACAGTTCTCTTCGTCAGATGCATGGAGGGCAAGAAGAAACTGGTCAGATATAGAGGAGGAGAGGGGAGGGAGGAGTAGATGCAAACAGCTCCTTCTGATATGGAGATCAGTTTGCTTCTGTAAAGGAAATCAGTTACTTTTGATAATGAGATAACCATTCATAGTCCGTATTCAGTCCCAGCTTGACAGAGTCAAATTTACATATGAATTCCAATTCAGCAGCTTCCCGTTGGATTTTGTTTTTGAAAGGTTTCTGTTGAACTACAGTGACCTTTAAGTCTTTGATGGAATGTCCTGGTAGATTGAAGTGTTCTCCCACTGGTTTCTGGATGTTGCCATTTCTAATGTCAGATTTGTGTCCATTTATTCTTTTGCGTAGAGGTTGGCTGGTTTGTCCAATGTACAGAGCAGATGGACATTGTTGGCACATGAGGGCATATATCACATTGGAGGATGAGCAGCTGTAAGAGCCAGAGACAGTGTAGTTGATGCCATTGGGTCCTGTAATTGCATTCCCTGGGTAGATATAAGGGCAGAGCTGGCATCTGGGTCTGTTGCAGGGCCTGGTACCTGTGCTGGTGACTCTGCTAGCCGATTCATGATTGTGGGTGAGAAGTTGTTTAAGGTTGGGGGGCTGTCTGTAGGCAAGGAGAGGTCTTCCACCCAGGGCTTCTGAGACAGAGGTATCATTTTCCAGGATGGGTTGTAGCTCACTGATGATACGTTGGATGGGTTTGAGCTGGGAACTATAGGTGACAACCAGTGGTGTTCTGCTGTTAGTTCCTTTAGGTTTGTCCTGGAGCAGGCTATTTCTGGGTACTAGTCTGGCCCTGTTGATTTGTTTCCTCACTTCATTTGGTGGGTACTGTAGCCCCAAAAATGCTTGTTGTAAATCTCTTAAGTGGGAGTCCCGATCAAGAGCATTGGAGCGGATACGGTTGTAACGTAAGGCTTGGCTGTAGACAATTGACCGAGTGGTATGTTTAGGGTGGTAGCTGGAGGCATGTAGATATGAGTATCGGTCTGTGGGTTTCCGGTATAAGGTGGTATTTATCTGTCCATTATGTAGTTGTACAGTGGTGTCCAGGAAGTGTACCTGTTGTGTAGAGTGGTCCAGGCTCAGGTTGATAGTAGGGTGAAAGTTGTTGAAGTCCTGATGAAATCTCTCAAGGGCTTCCTTCCCATGGGTCCAAATGATGAAGATGTCATCCAAGAATCTTAAGTATAGTAGTGGTTTCAGTAGTGGTTGCTCCAAGTTCGCCATGAATATGTTAGCATATTGTGGTGCCATGCGTGTGCCCATGGCTGTGCCATTAACCTGTAGATATAAGCTGTCACCAAATTCGAAGTAATTGTGAGTGAGTACGAAGTGACAAAGTTCAGTGGCGAGGTGTGCTGTGGTTTTGTCTGGGATAATATTCCTTATGGCTTGCAGTCCATCTGCATGTGGGATATTGGTGTATAAAGCCTCCATATCCATGGTTGCTAGGATGGTGTCATCTGGTAGGTTGTCAATGGACTGTATTTTCCTGAGGAAGTCAGTGGTGTCCCGTAAATAGCTGGGTGTGCTGGTGGCATAGGGGCCTTACGTTACAACCGTATCCGCTCCAATGCTCTTGATCGGGACTCCCACTTAAGAGATTCACAACAAGCATTTTTGGGACTACAGTACCCACCAAATGAAGTGAGGAAACAAATCAACAGGGCCAGACTAGTACCCAGAAATAGCCTGCTCCAGGACAAACCTAAAGGAACTAACAGCAGAACACCACTGGTTGTCACCTATAGTTCCCAGCTCAAACCCATCCAACGTATCATCAGTGAGCTACAACCCATCCTGGAAAATGATACCTCTGTCTCAGAAGCCCTGGGTGGAAGACCTCTCCTTGCCTACAGACAGCCCCCCAACCTTAAACAACTTCTCACCCACAATCATGAATCGGCTAGCAGAGTCACCAGCACAGGTACCAGGCCCTGCAACAGACCCAGATGCCAGCTCTGCCCTTATATCTACCCAGGGAATGCAATTACAGGACCCAATGGCATCAACTACACTGTCTCTGGCTCTTACAGCTGCTCATCCTCCAATGTGATATATGCCCTCATGTGCCAACAATGTCCATCTGCTCTGTACATTGGACAAACCAGCCAACCTCTACGCAAAAGAATAAATGGACACAAATCTGACATTAGAAATGGCAACATCCAGAAACCAGTGGGAGAACACTTCAATCTACCAGGACATTCCATCAAAGACTTAAAGGTCACTGTAGTTCAACAGAAACCTTTCAAAAACAAAATCCAACGGGAAGCTGCTGAATTGGAATTCATATGTAAATTTGACTCTGTCAAGCTGGGACTGAATAGGGACTATGAATGGTTATCTCATTATCAAAAGTAACTGATTTCCTTTACAGAAGCAAACTGATCTCCATATCAGAAGGAGCTGTTTGCATCTACTCCTCCCTCCCCTCTCCTCCTCTATATCTGACCAGTTTCTTCTTGCCCTCCATGCATCTGACGAAGAGAACTGTGATTCTCGAAAGCTTATGCTACAATAAAGTCGGTTAGTCTTAAAGGTGCTACTGGACTCTTTCTGATTTTGCTACTACAGACTAACATGGCTAACTCCTCTGGATCTTGAGATTACAGTATAGGTCTGCTTTCCCAGATTAGGATAGGAAACTGTTCTTTGGGAAATTAAGGTGGAAAGAAGAAAGCATGTTGCTTCTTAGTGATAATGGTAGGTCAGATATAACCCTTAGACCCAGAACTGACCAAGGGTCAGCTGAACCCCATCACTTGTGGGAAGCAAAATATCTTCCAAGGCCTCAGTCTTACCAGCTAGCATCACCTCTGTTTTGTCAGGATTTGCGGGGGGGGGGGGGGTATACTTTACATTTCTACTGACCTCTTTAAAAGAATGAGTGAGACTTTTTTAGTGAAACAGTATAGCGTCCAGATCACATGAAGGGATGGTATCACTTTACTCTGCTTAGAGTACTGTGTTAAGTTTTGGGCACCACAGTTTAAGAAGTATGTTTACAAGCTGGAACATATCTTAAGGACAGCTACAAAAATAGTGAGGGCCGGGTATAGAGACCAAATCATATGAGGAAAGGTTGGAGAAGTTGGGTATGTTTAGCTTGGAGAGAAGACAGCTGAGAGGTTTTATGATGGCCATCTTCAAATATTTGAAGGGCTGTCAAAGGATGGAGCAGGGTTGTTTTCTTTTGCCCCAGAGTGTCACACCAAAACCAGCAGGTTAAAATTAAGCCAAAAGAGTTTGCAGCGAAACATTAAGAATTTCCTGATGGTTAGAGTAGTTCCGGTGAAGCAGGCTTCCTTGGGTGCTGGTGGGCTCGCTCTCTTTGGGATTTTTAAGCAGAGGTTAAATGGCCATCTGACAGCAATGCTTGATTCTGTGACTCACTATGAACTCATGCAGATTCCGGTGCTTGGCTCTTGTGGCCCTTTCTTATGTGCCCAGGGTAATGCTGATGACCACTTTAGGGCAGAAAGGAATTTTCCTCCAGACCAGGTTGGCCAGGGATCTTGGAGGTTTTTTGCCTTCCTCTGGGCATGGAGCAGGGGTCACTAGGGGAGGGGGGAGTAGCTGTGAATTTCCTACATTGTGTCGGGGGTTGGACTAGATGAGCCTTGGAGTCTATTCCAGGTCTGTGTTTCTATTTACATAAAAGCACATTTTGAAATGTTCCTTCTTGGCTGCAGGTGGTACAATAGGAGCTTGTATGAAGAATGCAGACAAAGGTCAAAGCCTTGGTGTGATTCAGATAAGTCCTCAAGCAGCCTTAGATGGGTCCCTTAGTATTGTATACTTGAATGGGGATAAATGCAAAGGTAACCGGCGGTACTCAACACGAATCATCTTCCAGTGTGATCAGTCTATGGTAAGCTTTTGCGTATTGCAATTCCTCATTCACAGATGCAGTTGATCAGACTATTAAGTTTTTGAAGTTTGGGGCTGGTCTTCTACACCCTGCTTAAGTGGGCTACACTGCTGCAGCTTCACCTCCCTGTGCCTATGCAAGTTAGCATCTCTTCAGATGGGAAGAAGAATGAATGAGCCACCTGCATGCACTGTTCAGAACTATATCCCTCTTCTAGGCTCAAAGGGCTGGCAACCATCCATTTCTTGGTGAAAGTGAGACTCCGTGTGTGGAGCTGCTGTATGACTGCATGGTTTGCTACTCAAGTGCTCTCCAGGATGCAGTTGCTGCTCACTCGGCATATGGGGTAGCGCAGACTAGATGGGGTTGGATTCTGTGGGTCCGTTTGTAGCACGTGTGGAAAATTTCCTTGTTTGGTTTGTTTTCATATTGACTATCCTTCAACTTGAGACCAAGAAGCAAATCCCAAGTCCAACTTAGTGTTAAGCAAATGTGCAGCTGTCTTGCCGCATGTGCAGGACCTCCTAGCCCTGCGCTCAGTCACCTGCGTGACAAGCCAGCCGCCCCAGCGCCCGCCCACACCACCAGCTCTGCGGCACACCGTGCACTGGGGTGTCCGGCTTGCCACGAGGGCGGCTCAACACAGGGCTAGGAGGCCGTTGGCCCAGTTCGCCTGCCCCGTGCCGCCTGTGTGGCAAGCTGGCCACCCCAGCGCATGGTGCACCGTGGAGCTGGCAGTGGTGGCGGCAGCGGCACATGTGTGCACTGGGGTGGCTGGTTTGCCATGTGGGTGGCTGACCACAGGGCTGGGAGGTCCTGCGCACATGGCAAGCCAGTTGCCCCATCGGCGGGGCAGGTGAGGGCCTCCCAACCCTGCACTCAGCCTCCTGCGCGGCAAGCCGTGGCGCGCTCCTGGCAGCTGCGCCCCAAGCTACCCCCCCTGCCCCCCTCGATCCGGCCCTGTACATAGTTATAACTGATAACCAATCCTCCTCCGTCCAACACAGTGCACATTAATAACTCAGTAGAAGTTGCAAACCAAAGAAGCAGTAACTCAGTATAGCCAGTAAAACACATATACATTAATGGCAGGGATGTATGCATTCCTGACATGGATTCAGGTTAAAGGATGCTTTTGAGAGATGGACATCTATTGGACTGGGACCTGCACATCTGTGGGACTGTCTCTCCCTGTACATTCCCCAGAGGGACTCTGTTTAGGGCACATATTCAGCAGTGTGCTGTGTCAACTACACTGGCTTCCCATTGAATTCCACGTCAAGTTCAAGGTTCTGGTTCTAACCTTTAAAGCCCTTTGCTGACTGGGACCTGCACATCTGTGGGACTGTCTCTCCCTGTACATTCCCGGAGGGCATCAACTGGTGATCCCTGGCCCCAAGGATGTTTACCTGGCCTCAACCAGGGCCAGACCCTTTTTCACTCTGGCACTGCCCTGGAGGAATGCTCTCCTTGTTGAGATCTGGGTCCTGTGGGACCTATTACAGTTCTACCGGGCCCACAAAACCGAGATGTTCCATCAGGCCTATGACTGTGATTGAGGAGCTGGTGAACTATCCTGCTGGTCTCTTGCCTGGTCTGCTTCACATCTACTGCCTTAATTAGATCTACCATACTTGCCCCACAGCAAGCTTGTGACGTTAGTCTGAGAGCTGCATCTTGGAGGTCCTGTGGACTTGTGTTCCTTCTTTTTATACTATATTTTAGAATCATAGGGTTGGAAGGTACCTCTAGGGTCATCTAGTCCAACCCCCTGCACATGCAGGAAATTCATAACTATCCCCCCCCAACTGCCCCAGTGACCCCTGCTCCATGCCCAGAAGATTTTATACCATTTTATTGTTGTTTTAGGTAATATTTATTCTTATTTATGATATTGTGACCGCCCTGAACCTGCTTGTGGGCTGGGCAGGATATTGAATGAATGAATGAATGAATTCCCAGTGCTCCTGACTGGCTCCTGTCCCAGCTTCTCTATCTGCTGCTTCCTCCTGTCCCCTGCTGGCCTTATGCCGCTCTCCTACCACAGAGCTTGCCTCAGCAGGGCTGAACCATTTCATGCTGCAGTCCACTGCCCTATTGCTGCTACCTGCTCTGCCTCTGCAGCTACCTGATTTTCTCTGCCTCCACTCCCAAACTCCAAAAGAGCTGCCTGTTTTTCTCTTTTTTTAAAAAATTTTTTTTTATTTTTCAGTATACTACACAACACTACAATAACACTACACAAGACTATCACAAGGGAAAGGAAAAGATGAAGAAAAAGGGAAGGGGCGGGGAAAAAGGGACAAAAAGGGAAGGATAACCTACAATCAACACTACACTTCAATGTTTTCCCTTCATACTGCCATAATAAAAAAAAAATAGCTCAATAAGATAATGATGGGGTGGTTAATCATACAGAATACACATTTCAGATTCTAATTAAACTTTCCTCCCCCTTCTGGGTCCCGGACGCAACTCTCTCTGTGCAACCGCAGCTGCGGTGCTCTTCTCCTCCCCCCCCCCCCTCAGGCTTCTCCTTTTCTTCGTTCTTGGTGCACTGGAATTCCGGGTTTTTATCCTCAAAATCCTTTAGTTGATCTTCTGATAGTATCTTATAGGCTTGATCTTTATGTCCAAACCATATTCCTTCCGGAAGTAACCATTTATACTTTATTCCATGGTCCCTCAGAAGAGCTGCGAACTTTTTGTACTTAAAACGTCTTTTCCGGACTAGAAATGGAACGTCCTTCAAAATCTTGACTTTAAGACCCATAAAATCCAAATCCGCATTGTATGAGTTATATAGGATAGTGTCCCGAATCTTTTTAAATGAAAAGTCAATAATGATCTCGCGAGGCAGCTGTCGCTTTGTTGCATATTTTGAAGAAGCCCGACGGACCTCCAAAATGGCGCTTTTAACCTCTTCTTTAGTTGTCCTCGCGGGTGTCGCCAGTAGTTCCGAGACCAGATCCCACAGATCCTCATTTTCCTCCTCTTTCACGTTTTGGAGACGCAAAATTGTCTGCGTTCGTTCCACCTGTAGCCCGATCAGCTGGTTCTCCACCAACTTCAGCTCTTTTCTCGTAGCCTTCACAAGTGACGCACTTTCCAGAGCAGACTTCTCTGCCCCCCCCCGCTACTTCCTTGATGGTTTTCACTTCACTTTCAATTAAGCCCACCCTTTGATCAGTTTCGTTCAGCTTGTCAACAAAGGGTTTTATGGCTTCCACCACCGCCCTGCGCACCAACTCTTCGAGCGACTCTCCCTTCTGCAAGGTAGCCGAGATTGACTTACCCAGAGCGGGACTTTGCTTCTTTGCTGCCATTTGGGGGGGGGGGGGGCGCCAGCCAAATTCTGGAACTCACCGAAGGGGAAGAACGAGTCTTCTTCAGATCAACCTCTCCTTCACAAACGCTTGTAGAACAGAAGGGATTCGCTTGTTTACAGGCTTCCGCCTGTTTCTTTTATTTGCCGTTTCTCGTTGCCCGGCGGCACTCAAGGCGCCGCGCACGTCTGCCGGCCTCCATAGGGACAAACGGGCAATTCCCCCCCTGCATTGATTTCGGGGGGTTCTTCCCGCAGCGTCCCGGACCCTGCCTCCCTAACTGGGAGTCCTGGGGGCTAATCCTTGCAGATCAGCCGCCCGGTCAGGGTGCCCGGGCGCTTCCTCCCGGACCCCGCCGAGAGGAGCGTCCGGCATGGCTGAGAAAGCGAAACCGAATCAGAGCTGCCTGTTTTTCTCCACCTTCACGCCTGCTTAACCCACTTCAGTTCAGGATTCTCTGGTTCGACATTGGTTCCCTTGCTGTAGTTTGGTACTGTTGGACTTTTTTTTGGTTTAGCTTGCATTGGGAGTGGGACTTGCATTAGGACTGCATTTGCTTAAGGTTCCCCTTTGCCTGGAAAGCCTTGGAAATATTTCCTCCACAGGAAACAATGGAGAGTGACTGGGGGCCCATAGAACTAGACTCCAGAGTCCTGTCTTCTGAAACTTGGGGTGTCTTTAGTGATGGGAAGGGGTAGATTCCCTTCCCTGCAAATTTGGTGGAGTATGCTTGGAAAATGCCCTCCCCCAGCTCCCCAGATAGTTTTCCCCACAGGGAAGAATGGCTTGATGAATTTGGGATTCCCTAATCTTGCCAAACCGACTTAGAGAATCTGACCTGGATTTCAAGGATACTGAACTTTTTGGGGGGGGGGGCGGGGGTGCACACTCCTAATGTGAACTCGAACTCTTGGGCTGATGAATTTTCCTGCCAGCCTAGCGGCCCTTGGAAATTAGATAAACTGGAGTGCTAGTTGTATATCATAACACTGGCAAGTTGGAAAGGTGGTTTACAGAATATGTAAATCACTTTTAGGTAGGGGTGGGTAGAATATGATGCATATCAGTATATAAAACTGGCCAACCCCACTCCCCCCCCTCTTTCATTTTTATGCTGTAGGGATCACCAGTCTTCCAACATGAAGAGGATTGCGAGTTTGTGTTTCTCTGGCAGCATGTGGCAGCATGTCCCGTGCGTAGAGCAGAAGGCAAGTATGGGTGTTCAGTATTTTTTTTTTAACCTGCACCTCTAAAAGCTCTTGTGTAGAAGTACTCTATAACAAGTTCCTTGGGTTGCAGGAGGTGATGACAGAATTCAGGAAGCTTAAATTGCACAGATTGGATCATACCATCATGTGCTGCTTGACTGAGCTCTTTTTGGACTCCCCCTTTCTCTTGGGCACATCCCCAAACCTCTGATGGCTATTCAGTGGATGTCCATGGGCATGCTACACAGAACAGGGAGCTGCAGTGAGAGAACGGAATCAAGCACGACCTCTCTGCCTCTACCCCAAGCTGCTCCTAGAGTAGCATGAAGGGGAAATCCTTGGAGGCTCCCTCCCACTGCCGCTCCTCTGGGTCTGGAAGCAATATGGCATGCTGCTCAAATGAAGAATGCAGAGAAAGAAGAGGGATTTGACAGAAATCGTCCTTATTTTTTTAAAGATAACAACATGTACAACGACATGCTGAAATGAATGACTGTAGACCTTTAATGAAAATGTTTATTTCAAAATCTTTCTTCAGTATGCTGACCTTGTATAGGTTTTGCTCTAAATTTATGCATAAGAGTTAAGTTCTGCGTGACTTGCGTTTCTTCTTTTTTTAGGTGAGAATTGTCAAGTGAAAGATCCTAGGTACGGTTATGTGTATGACCTGACACCACTTTCTGGAAAGGAAATGAAAGTAACCACTGATGAATATGATTACTACTTCAGCGTCTGCCGGGGACTGAGAACAATGAAGTGCAAAGATCCACCCCCAAAAACTGATGTAGTATCATCATGTCAAATAAAGAAGCAAAAGACATCTCTTACAAAAATAGCAGGTAAAGTCCTCCTGGGATTGACTGAATCGATTCTGCCTGTGGAGGGCTGCCTGGCTGTGAAGGGACATGCTCATGAAGAACCTAATAAGTTTCCAGAGTGGTTGCCTAAATGGTCCTTTCAAACTTAAAGCCTGTATGTGTCTGTTGTTGCTCTGTAGAGGGGTGGCCTCTCAGAAGCTGTTGTGTAGGAAAAGGCGCCGTGCTCTAAGGTCCATATCTGTTTCTATTTGACCTAGGAATGCAATGGAAAAAGTGGAGAGATTTTTAAAAGCCCTTCATAGTTTAAGGCGCTGTTATTTTTGCAAGTGGATGTATTTCATGCATCTTCACCAAAATTTAAGGTTAGCCAGAGCACTGCGGGATCTTGCCCTGTTAATCCCGCTCCAGGGAACTCAAAGCACCATATGTGGTCCTCTTCAGTTTATTTTCACAAGTGAAGTGAATAGGCTGAAAATGAAGCTGGTTCATGGTCACCCAGTGATCTTCACAGTTGGCATTTGAGTCTGCGTCTTCCCAGTCTTAGCTTGACACTAAGCACTAGACCATCATGACTGACGTCACTTGGCATTTATAGAATGTCTGCCATTTTCGAAGTACTCTACATATATTGTCCCAGTAGCCTTTACAAATGGCCTGCTAAGGTAGGCTTACATAGGCACACTGAAAGTGGGCTATATAATGCCTGGCTGTGATTTCTGTCATGGCTAACTGCCCACTGAAGTTTTGACTCCAGTGCCTTCAGAGTGAACAGTTGCATTTCCTTTGATGGTGTCCTTAGGAGAGATGCTGCCATTGCTGATGGCTAAAATATGGGGTGGGGAGAGTTGCAGTGTTGAGATCTCAGCACCACAGGCCAGGGCCAGGATTGTGCACTTGTAAACTATTTTTCTCTTAAACCTAGAGTTATCCCCTTTATAGAAAAACTGAAGCAGAAAGATCAAGATGATGCAGAATTGGGGTGCTTATCTGGGAATGGAATTTCTTTAACATAGCCCAGTTGTATTCACTCCTGTTCTGAGAGCCACATTCACAATTACCAGCAACCAAAAGAGCCACATGATGACTGTGTGACCTGTGTGCAACCCCACCAAATACACACATGCAATAATAGAAGATTTAACTTTTATATCTTAAGTTACATACAGCTTATATAACATAACTATTAATACTAAATACATAACTATAACTTTTTATAATAATAATAATAATAACATTCGATTTATATACCGCCCTTCAGGACAACTTAATGCCCACTCAGAGCGGTTTACAAAGTGTTATTATTACCCCACAACAATCACCCTGTGAGGTGGGTGGGGCTAAGAGAGCTCAAGAGAACTGTGACTCGCCCAAGGTCACCCAGCTGGCTTTGTGGAGGAGTGGGGAATCAAACCCGGCTCTCCAGATTAGAGTCCTGTGCTCTTAACCACTACACCAAACTGGCTTTTAAATTACCATAATACTCTGCGCTTGTAGGGTTTTCTCTCACCAGCACTATTGAACTTTATGCTTTACTTCCTCGCTGTATTCTTGCTCTCTCCTTAAATGCTTAGGTGAGCGAGAGGTATCCAAGGCTACCGTGCCTCATGCCAGAAGAGAGAACAAGAAGGTGGGGGGGGGGGGAGTACTTGTGAAGCTTTTTGTTTCAAGAAGCCAGTACACCTTCTTCTTCCCTCTAGAAGAAAGGGAAGTAAAACCACCACCACCCGATGTGGCCAGCTTGCTCTTCTCCCAGGTAGCTGCGGTGGTGGTTTTTGTTTCTATTCTCTGTAGCCAGGTTGCTCACTTCTTGGTAGCCAACCAGGCACTGGGATGAGAATATTGAGGCTGCAGAGAAGAGTGAGGTGTTGTTAAAGAAATACTTTACTTTTCTCCCTGGCATGACACCTGCACCTCAAGGAAGCTTGCAGTTTACCTCTCCTCCAGTCCCTCCAAAAGCAGCTGCTTCAAGATGAGAATTGCCTGCCAACCACAAGCCTCACCAGGCAATGCCTACCAGACCTTGATCACTTTCCTGAAACATGGAATAGGTGCTGTGTGGGGAGCAGTGTTCAGAAGAGCCACAGGCAAAATGTCAGAGAGCCACGTGTGACGCCTGAGCCACTGGGTATCACTGACGTAGGTCAAGTGTACAGTGTGCTCCGCCAACCCTGGCCAGCTCCACCTACCATCCTTTTTTCATTCTGGGAATTGGCCAGCCCCATCCAGCAGGAAGATTAGAGAGACGGTGATGGTTTTCCCAAATCAGATTGGAAACCTAGGAGCATGTGTCATTTTATCTGCTCATTCCCCAAACTCTGAATCAATCCCTGCTCCAAACCTCACAGCCTTCTGTCATTGGTAGCCAAGTTAGAAGTAGACACGGCTACCTTCTCATAAGGAACTGACTAAAATGCATCAGAAAGCTTTCTGGTGCACTGCCAAGGCCAGCAGTCTCCTGCATCCCTAATTAATTAAAAATAAATGAGTTAGACGCTACAATGAGATCAGATTTTGTCAATTCATAATTATCTTTAAAGCTGGATTTTCTATGGTATACTTAGCTGAATACTGGGAGATAGAATAATCCTTCCAACTACTTGTAATGCTAGCTGAAATCTATTTTGCTAATGTTTCCAGTTTTCCCTTAATACTACTTTTAAATATTTTACTATTAGGATTGTATACCACAAAGCTGACTTATGAAAATAGATTGATCAAAATTAATTACACTGGAGGAGAGACGTGCCACAAAATATATCAGCGGTCAACAGCTATATTTTTTTATTGCGATCCTCATGAAGGTTTGGAGGTAAGCAGATATGGAACTCCCATTTTTTCCCAAGTCAATGAATATCACTGACAATGGGTTGAACATAGCCAACTACCAGCAAAAGATGCTAGTGAGTGCAGATTGTCCCAGCAGTCCCTTTCGACGCTGGAGCTCTTTGAGCAGGTTGGGGGTGGAGGGGCTCTTCCAGGTTCCTCTTTTGTACTGAGTCCTGCAGTTCCAGGCATCTTTTTGGGAGATGAAAAGCAAATTTTCTGGGGGAAGGAGACTGGAAAGAAAATCCATGTGTATTGCTCTGGGATGCAGATGGGATGCAGCTCTACATCTTCTCATATCTGTCTTTTCCCAAAGAGACTGAAGTTGTGTTCAAGTGTAGCTCATATAGAGACTGTGTTGTGGGAGATAGGTGTCTGAGAGAATTGCAAGGAAAAGAAACAACTGTCTTTTAAACTGAACTTGGCAGTAACCACATAAAGAGGAAATATTATTCTAATCACAAGATGACTTCTTCACATTTGGAGTTGTAATGAAGGACAGTTGCAAGAATAACCTGACCTGGTGCTAAATGTGGTGTTCACCACTACATGAATGACAGAAGTATAATTGGCCATGCCAGGTGCATTGGTAGATTGTCCCCTGAAAGCTGATTCTTATCAGTGAAAATAGTTGTACTCTGTGCCAGAAAGTTCAGGTTCAACAAGAATTAACTGAAAATCATGCAGTTCTGGCAGGATGCCGCTTGATTTGTCATCGGTAGCATAACAATTATTAAATATGTTGGTTTAGTTGTTTTCCTGAACTTTCTGTTCAAACATGTTGATTCCTTAATAGTTTGGGTGTTGTTAGTATTTTGAGCAAAATAGGTTTTGTTCACTTGTCTTGCCTTATTCTCACTTGGTAAGGGCCGCAGCCACTTTATTATTGAATGACAGATAGCATCTATAACTCACTTTTCTTCCATCGTGGCTCTCAAGGTGGCTCAGCTAGGATTTCCTAGTAGTCTTCCATCCAGGCACTAACGAGGCCCAGGCCTACTTAGCTGCAGCAAGGTGGTGGTTTTTCATATACCCCTCAATAAAACTAAGTGAATAGATCTCTTTTTAAAAATCTGTTGGGGTTAAAGTTCGCACGGGCTGCTGGAAGCAACTTGTTCCCTCACTGTCCAATTTTTATTCTGGGATACCATTTTTAACAAGGAATTATGTTAGGTATAAGCAGGGGTCATTTTGTAGAAAAAGAGCTGCAGGAATTCATTAGCATAACTCATTAGCATATGCCACACCCCTCAATTGGGCCAAAATGGCTGGGATTTGGCTGCTGCCAGTCGGGGGAGTGTTCTCCCACCTGGCAGTGGCCCAATCAGGGCCCTTTTGGCCCCAATCCAGGTTGAAACAGTCCCAAAACGGCTCAAAATGGCCATTTTGGGCACGTTTTGGCCTGTATCGGGCCCCAAACAGCCCAGATTGGGTCAGTGCTGGGCAGGAGAGGGGTCCACCACCAGGCACCAACCCAATCCTGGCAGTTTTGGCCCTGATCCCAGCCGAAACGGGCCCCAAATGGCCAAATGGCCATTTGGGGCCCGTTTGGGCCTGGATCAGGGTCAAAACAGCCAGGACCAGGTCAGTGCCAGGCAGGGAAGGGTTCCTCCACCCAGCACAGACCCGATCTCGGCCGTTCTGGTCCCGATCCCAGCGGAAATGGGGCCCAAATGGCCAAAAATGGCAATTTTGGGGCTGTTTCGGCCCGGATCAGGGCTGAAAAGGCTGGGACTGGGTCGGTGCCGGAAGAGGGAGGCTTCCTCCATCCGGCACCAACCGAATCCCGGCCGTTTTAGCCCCAAACCCAGCAGAAAAGGGCCAAAAATGCCCATTTTCAGTCATTTTGGGTCCATTTCAGGGTCAAAGGGGCCCAGTGCGGGGCCAAAATGGCCCGGATCAGGTCTGAGCCCGGCGGGAGAGCCCTCCCCTGCCTGGCACTAACCTGGTCCTGGCTGTTTTGGCCCTGATCCGGGCTGAAACGACCGGGGCCAGGTCATTTCTGTGTGGGGCAGGCTTCCCCCGCCCAACACCAACTCGGGCCCATTCGGCCCAGATCCGGGCCGAAATGGGCCCAAAATTGCCAAAAGTAGCCATTTGGGGACATTTTCTGCTGGGATTTGGGGCCTACCCCTCACCTGGCATCAACCTGAAATGGGCCCACAGTGGCCAAAAATTGCCATTTTGGGGCCCATTTCGGCCTGGATCGGATCGGTGCTGACCTGGCCCCTGTTGTTTCAGCCCCAAACCGGGCCCCTTCAACCACGAAACGGGCCCAAAATGACCATTTTGTGCCCATTTTGGCCCGGATTAGGGCCAAAACGGCCGGGACTGGGTTGGTGCCGGGTGGGGAAGCCTCCTCCTACCTGGCATCAACCTGATCTGGGCCATTTTGGCCCCGATCTGGGCCCCTTTGACCCCGAAACGGGCCTCCAAATCACCGAAAACAGCTGTTTTCGGCACGGATCGGGGCTGAAATGGCCAGGACTGGCTTGGTGTCAGGTGGGGGAGGGTTCCCCCACCCAGCACTGACCCGATCCAGTCCTTTTGGGCCCAGATTTGGGACATTTTGGCCCTAATCAAGGTCTAAACGGCTGTAAAGTCAGGTGGGCGGGGCCACCTGACTTGGGGGAATTGCCGGAACTCCGGTGCGTTCCCCCTTGAAATGAGCCCTGGGTATAAGAGCGAAGCTGCAACATCCCAGATTCCTTGTCTGGTTATTTAAAGCTAGGACTGTCAGCCACAATAGTGCTTCACTGAGTACATGTCCCTACCTGGGTGAAATGCTTGCTTTATCATCAGTCCTTGAGCTTTGGAATTAAACAGCTGGAATACCAACTAACAAATGACTATGTAGAGCTTTCACTTTTGTGGGGGTTTTTCTCAGAACAGTTAAGCAGTGTGTTAATCTTGGTAAAATAATTATATAGTATTGGCATAATTATGAACTTAGATGTGTTTGACAAGAAAGCTGAGTTCAAAAACAGCAAAGAGAAGCTCTAGCTTTTTCATTACATATTTAGGAACAAAAGATAACAGTGTGCAGAATTCTCCAACTTTCCATGCAGTTTCTATGGTTAAGATGGATACAAAAATGATACAGAACACATTTGTAGCTTTACAGTTAAGACAGATTGTGCAGTAGTCTTCATTTTTTGTTTTGATTGGAAACGGGTTTATTCTGTATAATGAGTTGCTCATAACATGATTTCTGCTGTGATAGCTAAATGTAATAGACTTACTTTATTTTTCAGCCTGTATTTTTGAAGGAAACTGAAGATTGTACTTATATGTTTGAGTGGCACACCCCCTTTGCCTGCCCACCCTACAAATCCATAGACTGCTCCTATAAGTAAGTTGCCTTTTCCAGTAGGGTTTTAAAATAAATTACTTAGTTCTTTCTGTCCTGTCCAGAAATAATAATGCTCAGCCCATTCTAGCAGTATGTTGTTATATTTGTAGGAACATGAACTTATTTATTCACCTCCATCATCCCTAAAATAAAAGCAGGCTTCCCTAACAACTGGAGGGTGTCAGAATTAGACATGGGCATGAATGGGGGAAAAAACCCGAACAGGATGTTCGGTGTTCGTTCCTGACAACGAACACGAACAGCCGACCGGAATTGAACATGTCCCGTTACCGAACATGTTCGGTGTTCAGTGTTCGTCAGAGCCAGAGCGGCCCCCTAAGCACTTAGAGAGCCCATATTCACAGGAAATATGCAGCAGGCTCTTCTCCAGCCATCACCCAAGTTTGGTCAAGATTGCAGTATGGATCTCAGAGTTATAAGTTCCCAAATTTGACACCCCCAGGAAACTCCCATTCAATACAAACGGAGCCACCCTCTCCAGTCCAGTTCACTTTGGCCCTGTGCAGTGGACCTGAAGGCAGGCTGTCTCCCCTCTCAGGGGCAGGGGGGTCTGGCTGCTGGCCAGCAGCACCCCCCCATGTGCCCACCCGCCAGACCTACGTACGGGCGAACACTTATCTGCTTATGCAGCAAGGTGGTTGTTGACTGCGGCTGCTGGGCCTGGCGGGTGCAGGGAGGCGGTGGCATGTCTGGCCGCTCACTGGCAGCACCCCCATGTGCCCGCCTGCCAGGCCTCCGGGTCGGAGGCGGACAGATTATCTGCTCGCGCAGCAAGGTGGTTGATGACTGCGGCCACCAGGCCTGGCGGGCACGGGGAGGGGGTGGCGTGCCACCTCCCCTCAGGAGGCGGGGGGTCTGGCTGCTCGCCGGCGGCACCCCCCATGTGCCCGCCCACCAGGCCTCTGTGTTGGAGGTGGACAGACTATCCGCTTATCTAGCAAGGCAGTTGATGACTGCGGCCACTGGGTGGTTAAGAAGAGGGAGACCAAGGGGTTCTGGCCGCGGCGACAAGCCGCACCTGGAAGATCCTGCGAGTGGGCCTGGAAGACCCTGATCCATCAGCGGCTGCTAGCATCACCCACCTCCCTGCCGTCACGGAAAGGAGGGGAGAGACAGAAACGGGGCAGCAGCAGCAGCTGACATCGGCCACCTTCCTGCCTTTGCAGGAAGGACATGAGTCGAGCGACCCATTCCCCCCTGCTCAGAGGCCTCAGCGTTTGCGATGGATTGGGGCACCGTGCAGCTGAACTACATGTGCAACAGCTCCTGAGCTGTTGTGCAAGTGCCTAAAGGAGGTTGCCGCCAGCATCGGCCACTTTCCTGCCTTCTCAGAAAGGAGATGTCATGATGATATGGCTGTGTCAGGAAGGCCTAGTAAGGCCTCAGAAGCCTGTCAGCAGTGGGCCTGGCTAAACCTGACCCAAACATGCCAGCTCTCATTCGAGATACCTGCTGGACTCGACGGGCAAGGGTGCATGGCGACGGCATGGAGAACCAAGGGGCAAGATGCTTTAGTAGCCTGCGGAACCCCACGCACTCCATGATGGATATGGGCAATCCATGTAGGGCAATCATCTCTGCCAAGAAGCAAAGGCCCGCCTCCTGAGCCCTCAACCTCGCCATTGTAAGCAGTGCTGTCCTAGACCCCAAAGGGACAACCTCCCCGAGCGCGGGCTGCCTGAGCGCTCCCCTCCCACCAGTGTCAACCTCAGAGCAAGGATTCTTGCTTGGGGTGGATTGTGGTGACCCTCCCACTGATCCCCGCTCAGAAGAGCTGGTCGCCCCCTTTCTCCCCGCAACGGATGTTTCGTTGGGCGAGAACAGAGACCACAACCTCGGGTGGTGCATCTTCAGGTGCCTAGTCAGGGAAATCGATGACAGATGCTTCGGGTTTTTGCTCCTGCACACCAGGACGTCACAGGCATGTCACCGCAGCACACAGGGGTCATTAGGAAGGGCCTGAAAGTGCCTCCTTATGGAGGCGTTGAAATGTGGACCACTAACTGTCCCAGGGGAAGGAGGACAAATGGTCACAGGCTGCGCTGCAGAGCTGGCCATGGACAACGGAGTGAGGGGTAGACTGCAGGCGGGGACACCACAGAGAGTTTGGGATGGGGACGGGAGGGATGTTTCATAAAACACAAACCATTCCTCCAGGGATCTCTCACCCACCCCCTCCTCAAAATGTTGAGAGAGATCCTCTCCCCCAGCAGAAAGACCTCTTTGGCCTCCTCCACAGCCCCCACAGGTGAATTGGGGGAAGCGGGAGTACTCTCTGCTGCCCCCGAGCCACACCAAGTACTGCTTTCCACAAGTAAACCAGGAGGATTGCCTTTGCACTTCACCCCACAACCACCCGTGGCAGCCACCACAACCTCCATAGTTCTCTGACGAAGAGAACTGTGATTCTCAAAAGCTTATGCTACAATAAAGTTGGGTAGTCTTAAAGGTGCTACTGGACTCTTTTTGATTCATAGTAATGAAATCAAAATAGGGCAGTGTTGCAGCTATCTAAGCTATGTATTTGGGTTCTGAGACTAGAAGCAGGTGTAATTCTTTGGTAGCCCTGAGACATACTCCCCTGCTTATCACTGCTACACAGGAATTGCTCTGTTTATTTGCAAGATGTCTTTTTTAAAACATATGTATATTTACTTTATTGCAGAGATAGTGATGGCAACTCATATGATCTCTCTTCTCTTACACGGTATAAAGAAAACTGGGAAGTAATTTCAGATGCTGGCTCTTCACAGAAATACTACATTAACATCTGTAAATCTTTAGTGCCATATCCAAGTGCAGGTAATTAGGCAAAATACAGTCCTTATCGAGAAATCTTGTGGGTAGGGCAAGATGGAAATCCGTATGAATATTCATGTTATATTGCCTGAAGGAAATCTAGATCCTATACCACAACGTGCTAGCAATTTATTGTGTATAAACTATGGCTTAAGGAGGGGAGGTTACTTTACAGGGATTTAAGAACAGCCCCAGGTACTGGATTTCATTAAAACTGAGCAATTTTATGTAGTTAAAAAGTAAGTGGGTGTCTATGATGAATTCTGGGAAGGCTAAACAGTTGGGGAAATTCTTTCTACAAGTATCACAATGCTGTTGAGATACAAGGCTAGAGAAGTAGCTTCTGCTCAAAGAGATCAGATGGTCCAGTTTCTTAGGTCATAGTTGTTGTACTGTTGCAGAGCATAGATGAAAGATCCGGTCAGGATTAAATAATCCACTTGGAGTGGATGTGGATGGACAGTGCCCAAATCTTGATGAATTAGCAGAGTAGGATGAATCTAAATAACTTACATAAAGTTATGTAAGGAAGGGAAATTCCTTCCTGGTGAGCTAACCTTCCTAGGCTCCTACAGAGTCCGACATACAATAAAATCTGCATGTGAATTCCAGTTTAGTAGATTCTTACTAGAGTTGGCAGCTTGACCTGTTGCTGTTTTGAAGGCTCTGCCAGCTGAATGTAACTCTTCATGTATCTGAAGATGTGGCTCTGTCTTGGGAAAGCTAATGCCACAGTGACTTAGACCATGTTGCCAGAAGTAGACTTACACTATCTTCTTCCAGTGTTACGGAAATCAATACGTATAAATGTGAATTGTACAGTTTGCATAGTTGATTCATACTTGTTCCTTGAGTCGTTGGAGAAATTTCATACTGAATGAGTCAGGGCTAGCAGGTTGCTGCACATACAGAATGTTGGAAAATGGCAATAATTATTGTAGAAGGATGAACATCTGAGCAGTTGCCAATTTGTAAAGTAGGCAAGCATTTGTGTGCACAGTGTGACTACACTAGCCATTCTTTTTTTGTTTCTTCCCAACCTGTAGTCTCCAATTGCTTGTCTGCTTATGACACTATTTCTATGATTATATTTTATGAAACAGAACTCCCAAGTTCCCAGGAGTAAGGGAGGTGATGACAAGGAATGTTGATTCCTATCTAGTATATAAAAAGTCAGATGTGGGAAGTTTAAGTAAACCATGTAGATGTAACTCACCTGGAGGAATTCAACCAAAGATTTAAATACAACTACAAAAGTAATCAAAAGAGGGGATCATTCCTATAAAGACTCATACTTGCCATACTACATTAGACTCTTATTTTGTTTTAGAATGTTGGTTAGTCTTGGGTTCTTTCTTCCTGTACTTCCATTAAGCCATAGGAAAATGATGTGTCCCACAGTTTCTGCTTAATTTGGCACAGTCCCTGAACAGAAGATGGGGAGTAAGGAGCTTGCCCTAGTCCTTGGAACATCTCAAGTTCTCCCCTGTGGTTGGGAAAAAGGCCAGATTTTATGAGGAGGCCTAAAATGGATTGTAAAGAAGAGCTATTCTTCTGTGAAAGCTGGCTTAATTTAGTGTGCCTGGCATGTGCTGCATGTTTTCCTGTGTTTAAACTGC
Source organism: Eublepharis macularius (assembly GCF_028583425.1). Classification (NCBI taxonomy): domain Eukaryota; kingdom Metazoa; phylum Chordata; class Lepidosauria; order Squamata; family Eublepharidae; genus Eublepharis; species Eublepharis macularius. The sequence goes on from NC_072790.1 coordinate 135,917,159, forward strand.
TAGTGGAAATGATTTATTCACATGTATGGGAGAGAGATGCTGAAAGAGGCAAAACTTACATGCTTGCTTGACTCTATCAAATGGTGACTTGTCTCAGTAAGTTATCTCAGAGCAATCCACCCCCATTTTAAAAAGCAGATTGACAAGATAATACTCTGTCAGCTGCAAATGATGCATATATTAACCTTCCCTAGGAATTGTTGAAGTGTCAGAAGGAGCCATCAGTTTGATGAATGCTGAAGAGGATGTTAACCCAAGTTCCAAGTTGGAATTCCATAATGCATAATAGATGTCCAGAACTATAACTAAACTTGCTTAAGCGATGAGCTGTTCTGATTTATACATGGAAATGGCACAAAGGGCTGATTATGTATATAGCTTGTGAAACATAATACTTTTGCATACATACGCAAGGATAGACCAAAGTTGCTCCCATGTGAAAGTCTCTCAATTTAGTGTGCCAAGAAGTCTTGAATGCATCTTCTCTGGAAGTGAGTAGGTTATTTTCAGAAGACTAATTCTTTCTCACATAAAAGGACTAGACCACCTAAAATGTTTATCTGAGTGAGCTTTATGTGTGATGGAGAAAGTAACAGTGCAAAACCTTTTTTCGTCAAACCTTAGGCTTCTGTCCACCAGATACTGCAGTCTGCCTAAAGAATGGATCCCAATATGTCAACTTAGGTGAGGTGGCAGAAGGACTACAAATGGAAAAAGGTATCTTGGTTCTTAAATACATCAATGGAGAAAAATGTCCAGACCAGATTCGTAAGAAGTCCACAATAATACGCTTGCTGTGTGATGAAGACAGAATTGTAAGTATGTCCCAATACATGAGGTTTTACAATAGTAGAAGGAATAACAGCTGAAGGGGAGGGTGGAGGATACAAAACCCTGAGTCCCGTGCAGATGACAATTTTGGCATACCTCTGAACCTGACATAACCATTGGCAGAATAATACATATAACCAAGCTATCTTGGGATATGTGCTTAACATAGCATTGCCGATTTATGAGTTCCCTGTGTATGAAATGAGGATGAGAACTGACATGATGATGATGAAAGCTCCTCTGCAGATAATCTTTCGGGTGTGCACGTGTGTGCTGCTCTTTTGAAAATCAAGTGCAGATAGCAGGGATGTCCCAACTTGGACCAGGACTATGGTGCAGAAGCCCCTTTCCATGGCTCTTGTTTACGCCATGAAGAGAAGCTTCCCCGTGTGGTTTTTCCTCCTTGAAGCAAATCTCTCTAATAGGGAAGATCATAGAGCGAGTTGAGTGAAATGATGAAAAGGGGATTTAAGCCCTTCTTTCCCTTGGTACCCCTTCCAGCTGCTAATTACAGATTAAAATAGCACGGAATCAGTTCATGGCTCTTCCCTCATCATATCTATGTAATTTCTCAATGTTTGCCACAATCACTTGGGAAGGACTTAAACTTCTGTTACGGGCTGTTTCATTTCAAGGGAAAGGGGGGGGGGCTCCTCTTTGGCAGCAGCCACTACCACACTTTGCAGCTTTATAAAAATCGGCCATACACTTATGCAACAGTTTTTCTAGCATTCATTTTTTCCTAATCATTTTGTTCAGGACTCCAAGCCAGAACTAATAACGGAAATTGAGGAATGTGAATATACTTTTCTGTGGCGCACTGCTTCTGCTTGTCCTCTGAAAAGCAATGTACAGAATAACTGCAAAGTAACAAACCCTCTTTCAGGTAACTTCCTTTTGGCACCAGTGTGGCTCTGACAGGTAATAGCTGGAAATGGGCACTGACCATTCTGTCAGTGTGACTGCAGAAGTATGTTTTGGGCTTTGGTTACTCGCCGCTGGTTTTATTTCATGCCCTTTTGCTTAAAGAGAGATCACCAGTGGTACTTTGAGCATCTTCTGTCTTTTGATAAAAGAAGGCAATCTTCTGATTCTTGCTGCAGGATTGTTAACATGTTCTAATCTTTATCCTCATCCCTTCCATTTGATTTACAGGGCACCTCTTTGACCTTAACCCTCTAAAGAGGCAGGGTGGCTATACTGTCCATGACTTCAGGAACCGGAGAATAATCCAGCTGAGTGTGTGTGACGAGACTAAAAGCTCCTGTGGTAGTGGAGTTGGTAAGATTTCCCCTCCTCTCAGCAGCTTGTTCAATGATGATGAGCCTATCAAAAATACTTCCCCCTCTCCAGTGGAGTTGATTTTTATCAGCAAACAGTCTTTACCTCAACCCTGTCTAATTGGACAAAATCAGCAAAAGCTAGTTTGAGATTAGCAAAAGTTCTGTTTATAGTCTTGGTTAAGATTAGGGCTACATTCTGGCATCATGCCAAGCGGCAATTAACCTCCAGTTTAAATTAAAGAGAACTTTTTTGTGCCAGTGTTTTCCTGCCCCCATCCTTCCTTCCTCACTTCCTTTTGTGTAGAATCAGATCATATTCTGCACACAAATTTGATTAAATTCTGATTTAGAATTTCAGCTTGGCGGAGGGGGGAGGGTAGACTGTACCCAGTACTGGTTTAATTAGTTTTCCCCACAAAGTTCTGTGATAGGCTACGATTACTCTACCATTACACCCTTATTTATAGATTAGGAACTGAACTCACATAACTGCCCTAAGGCAATGAGTTACTGAAAAAGTTTAATCCCCTCTTGATGGATCCAGTGCATTCTCTTCATCACTACTTTCAGGGTTTTGTCCAAAGATGCTCTTGGGTGAGCAGAAGACAATTTTGTTCATGCAACAGAGAGTCTGCAGCTTCCATAGATTCCCCACAGAGGGCCGAGCTACAAGTGACGAGTTACACTTGAATGGCAAGTGAACAGACTCACATGTATTAAGCATAAGAACATAAGAACATAAGAACATAAGCAAAGCCATGTTGGATCAGGCCAGTGGCCCATCCAGTCCAACATTCTGTCACACACAGTGGCTAGAAATCCAGTGCCATCTAAAGGACTGTCAGTGAGGCCAGGACACCAGTAGCCCTCCCACTGCCTTCCTTCCAGCATCAAGACAACAGAGCACCACCTCCCCACAAAGAGAATACCATCTATCTCCTGTGGCTAATAGCCACTGATGGACCTCTGCTCCATATATTTGTCCAGTCCCCTCTTGAAGCTGGCAATGCTTGTAGCTGCCACCACCTCCTGTGGCAACGAATTCCATGTGTTTATCATCACCCTTTGTGTAAAGTAGTATTTTCTTCTATCTGTTCTAACCCGACTGCTCAATAATTTCATAGAGTGCCCACGAGTTCTTGTATTGTGAGAAAGGGAGAAAAACACATCTTTCTCGACCTTCTCTAACCCGTGCATTATCTTGTAAACCTCTATCATGTCTCCCCTCAGTCGTCTTTTCTCCAGGCTAAAGAGCCCCAAGCGCCTCAATCTTTCCTCATAGGGAAAGTGTTCCAACCCTTTAATCATTTTAGTTGCCCTTCTCTGTACTTTTTCCAGTGCTATGATATCTTTTTTAAGGTGTGGCGACCAGAACTGTACACAGTACTCCAAATGAGGCCTCACCATCGATTTATACAGAGGCATTATGATACCGGCTGATTTGTTTTCAATCCCTTTCCTAATAACCCCTAGCATAGCATTAGCTTTTTTTATGGCAGTCGCACACTGTGCTGACGTTTTTAGTGAGTTATCTATCATGACTCCAAGATCTCTCTCTTGGTCAGTCTCCGCCAGTTCAGACCCCATCAACTTGTATTTATATTTTGGATTTTTGGTTCCAATGTGCATTACTTTGCACTTGGCTACATTGAACCTCATTTGCCACATGGATGCCCACTCTTCTAGCCTCGACAGATCCCTTTGGAGTGCCTCACAATCCTCTCTGGCTTTCACCACCCTGAACAATTTCGTGTCATCTGCAAATTTAGCCACTTCACTGCTTAATCCCAATTCCAAATCATTAATAAACAAGTTAAAAAGCATTGGACCCAATACCGACCCCTGTGGCACCCCACTGCTCACCACCCTCCACTGTGAGAAGTGCCCGTTTATACTCACTCTCTGTTTCCTATTAATTAGCCAGTTTTCGATCCACAAGAGGACTTGGCCCCTTATCCCATAGCTACTGAGCTTACTTAGGAGCCTTTGATGAGGAACTTTGTCAAAAGCTTTCTGGAAGTCAAGATAAACAATATCTATCGGGTCTCCCTTGTCCACTTGTTTGTTCACTCCCTCAAAGAACTCTAACAGATTGGTGAGACAAGATCTTCCCTTACAGAACCCATGCTGAGTTTTCCTCATCAGCTTTTGGTCATCAATGTGCCCACTAATTTTATTTTTGATAATAGTTTCCACCAACTTACCCGGTATTGACGTCAGGCTGACTGGCCTGTAATTTCCCGGATCTCCCCTGGAACCTTTTTTAAAGATGGGGACAACATTAGCTACCTTCCAGTCCTCAGGAACAGATGCAGAGTTTAATGACAGATTACATATTTTTGTGAGGAGATCTACAAGTTCACACTTGAGTTCTTTCAGAACTCTTGGATGTATGCCATCTGGGCCCGGTGATTTATCAGTTTTTAAATTATCTAGCAGTCGCATAACCTCCTCTCTCGTCACCTCAATGTGACTCAGGTCTTTCAAAACCCCTCCCAAAGTCAGTGCTTCCGGAGTGGGCATGCACTTCTTATCTTCCACAGTGAAGACCGAAGCAAAGAACGCATTCAGCTTCTCGGCCATTTCCCTATCACCCTTTAGTAATCCTTTTACGCCTTGGTCATCCAAGGGCCCCACTGCCTCCCTAGCTGGTTTCCTACTTCTAATATATTTAAAGAATTGTTTATTGTTTTTCTTTATGTTCTTTGCAATATGCTCCTCTTATTCCCTTTTTGCCTGTCTGATCACAGACTTGCACTTTTTTTGCCACAGCTTATGCTCCTTTTTATCAACCTCACTCCGACTAGTTTTCCACTGCCTAAAAGAATCCTTTTTACCTTTTACAGCTTCTATTACATTGCTTGTTAACCATGCTGGCCTTTTCCTAAACCTATTTGTGCCTTTCCTAACCAGCGGTATATATTTAATTTGAGCTTCCAGGATTGTAGTTTTAAATAGTCTCCAAGATTCCCCAAGTGTTTTGACCTTTTTTACTTTCCCTTTCAGTTTCTTCTTCACGTACCCCCTCATCTCAGAAAAGTTACCCCTTTTGAAGTTAAACATGGCTGTGTTGGTCTTATTTGGCAATTTCCTATTTATACATATGTTGTACTCAATAACATTATGGTCACTGTTCCCAAGTGGTGCAATCACATTTACATCTCTCACCAGGTCTTCAGCATTACTGAGGACCAAATCCAGGATCACCTCTCCCCTAGTAGGTTCTGTAACCATCTGTTCCATAGCACAGTCATTGAGACAGTCTAGAAACTCACTTTCTCTCCCCCGATTCGAACACCCATTGGCCCAGTCAATGTGTGGGTAGTTAAAATCACCCATTACAACACATTTTTTTTGTTTAGCAGCCATCTTTAATCCTGTCATCATTTTATAATCCTCCTCTATTTTCTGATCTGGAGGGCGATAACAAACTCCCACAGTTAAGTTTCCATTTGGGCCCGTAATTTCAACCCATAGCATTTCCAGAAGCGAATCTAATTCAGTTACCTTCTCAATCTTACTGGAATGTATACCTTCTCTGACATATAGAGCCACCCCACCACCAACCCTTCCCTCCCTATCCTTCCGATATAATTTATATCCAGGAATCACCGTGTCCCCACTGATTTTCCTCATCCCACCAAGTTTCTGATATGCCCACAATGTCTATGGATTCGCCCAACACTAAACATTCCAGCTCCCCAATTTTACCTCGGACACTTCTAGCATTTGTATATAAACACCTGTAACTTCCCCGGCACACTTTGCCTCGAGACGTAGTTAGGTCATCTGCACTGTTTGTCTCCATCTCAGTTGACAACTCTAATCTATCTCCCTGTAGAAGTGTTATACCTAGCCCTTCATCTCTCTGAGATGAACCATCCTGAACCAGAGACACTTTATCTCTTGTCGGCTTTCCCCTAGCATTTAGTTTAAAAACTGCTCTGCCACCTTTTTGATTTTAAGTGCCAGCAGCCGGGTTCCTTCTCGGGACAAGTGGAGACCGTCTCTCTTGTACAGCTCCCGCTTGTCCCAAAAAGAATCCCAGTGCCTAACAAACTTGAACCCTTCCTCCCTACACCATCGTCTCATCCACGCATTGAGACTCCTGATCTGCGTTTGTCTCTCTGGCCCTGCGCGTGGAACAGGTAGCACTTCTGAGAAGGCTACCTTGGAGGTCCTGGCCTTGAGTCTCCTGCCTAACAGCCTAAATTTTTGTTCCAAGACCTCACGACTGCATTTCCCAACATCGTTGGTTCCAACATGGACCACGACCGCTGACTCTTCCCCAGCACTATCTACCAGCCTATCTATAACACGCGTAATGTCCGCTACCTTCGCACCAGGCAGGCAAGTCACCATACGGTCAGAACGCGGTTGTGCCACCCAGCTATCTACTTGTCTAAGGATCGAATCACCAACTACCAAGAGCCTCCCTCCCGCCCCACCCAGGGATGGTTCCTTGATGCGAAAGGAAACCTGCTCACCAACTGAAGAAGAGGTCCCTTCTGAGGGCATGTTCCCCTTATCCTCAGTACGGTGCCCTGATTCCACAAGATCCTCATTCTCCTTGACAACAAGAACGCTGCCATTTTTAGAGTGGGACACATCTGTCCTGTCCCTGAGAATCTTGTCCTCGTGCCTATCTAACTGTCTCCGCTTCTCCAGGTCAGCCACCTTGGCCTCAAGGGTACGTACTCGTTCCCTGAGAACCAGGAGCTCCTTGCAGCGGGCACACATCCAGGACTTCTGACCAGAAGGCAGATAGTCATACATGTGACACTCAGTGCAATACACTGGAAAGCCCCCAACCCCCTGCTGGCATTCTGACTTCATTATTCTGTTTTAGGAATAACACACTAAGAGGAAAGAAAACGGCTACGATCCCCCGGCCAAGAGCCCTTTAGCTCTCGCCCTTCGGCTCGCGCCAAAGGCTCGCGCCCCTGCCCAGCAGTTGCCTTTTCAATGCAAAAGGTCACTTCCTGCTAAGCACAGGAGGTGAGCACAAAGGGGGTGTGTGGCTTGTACTCCAGCAACCCCCAGCAGCCTTACAAACACACTCACCCTCAAACACAATCAAGCCCAAACACACTCAGCCTCAAAACTACACTCAAATCAACACAAAACTACACACAAAAAGCCCCAAAGCTAGAGAGGACCACCCTTAGCTTCTCAGCTTAACCCACCACAGCCAAGAAAGGCAAAAAGCCCTTACCTCCTCTAGCAGCTGCAGACCATGTGCTCCTGAGCCCAGGTGACTCTGCTCCCTGTTCCTCCCTGTTCACTTGCACTCCATACGTAGTGATCGAGTGGAGTGCAAGTGAACAGGGAGGAATACATGTGAGTCTGTTCACTTGCCATTCAAGTGTAACTCATCACTTGTAGCTTGGCACTCACTCCCCCTCCTCAGGAGTCGTGCCAAAACTCTGGAACTGTCTCTGCAGAGACACTCACCTGCCCCCTTCTGTTGCCGTCTTCCACCAGCAGATTAAGACTTTTTGTTTCATCTGGTGTTCCCTCAGTGATCCCTTCTTCCTGTCCTATGTTTTAATTGTTTTTTACATGTGTGTATTTTATTTTATGTATATTTTAACTTGTCTTTATAATTGCTTTATTTATATGTTTTTGTTTGCTTTTAATGGATTTTAAGATGTGTTTTTATGATGTTTGTTTTTAACCTGTCTTGATAGTTCTGAGCATAGAAAAGTGGAATATACATTTTGTAAATAAAAATTACTTTAACAGACTTCTTGAGTATTTTAAAAAACACTAATGTTGCGTTCTTGGCCTTGGTACTAGGGGTCTGCCTCACTGCTGGCCAGCAGCAAATTAATGCTGGAAGACTGAGCAAAATGTTAACTTATGAAAATAAAGTGCTAAAACTTGTCTACAAAGATGGAGATCCCTGCCCTGCGAATCCTGACTTGAAATACACAAGTTATTTCAGCTTTCTGTGCAGGAACAATGCTGGGCTCAGTAGCCAGCCTATCCTCGATGCCTTTGATGAGACAACATGCACTCATGACTTCTCATGGCACACTGCTTTAGCCTGTGAAGAGGAGAAGGTGGTAAGGGAATAGAAACTTTATCAAGTTCTGTATAGAGAAAACCGTAACAAATGAAATGGTACAGTAACAATTCTGCCTGTGGATTGCATTTTATATTTGGGGGAGGGGGCAAGTATTGTTTAGATCTTTCAAAGTTATCTACATTTGTACTGAATTTGTACAGATTCATAACAGTACATTTGTGCTGCCTTTTGCTTTTGTGGTTTTTTTGTAGAGGGATAGATGTGTTCCAATTAGACAGCACTGCAGAATGTCTTTAACAGATCATTTTAGCAAATACCTTAAATAGAGTTAACTGTAGTTGGATGCCATGTTGCACTGCAAGGGGGAACAGGCAGTGGGAATTTGCATGTAGGAGGCAGGGGGTGGGTACTGAGGGAATGTATGACCTCATTGCACAACTACATAGCCCTGTCTAGCATTGCATCTTTACTGGGCCTGTGGGTATGCTGTGGTACAGAAGAACAAAGCTGTGAAGAGCAATTTTTCATGTTAATCCTTAGTGTGTCATTGTGTTCTGGGAAGTATGTTGTCTAATTAATTGAAAACTAACCATGGTGTCTGAGCAGCAGCAGCAGCAGCAGCAGCAGCTTCCTTGAAATTGGACTGTTATGGTAAGGCAAGGACTGTTCAGCACTTAGCTCTGGTCTTTACAGGCAGTGACAGCAAAGTAACTCCTGTAGATGTGTTTGCAGTTGCATTCATTGGACTGTACTTCCAAATAAGTATGTTTGAACTAGAACTTAAGACAGGAGTGCTGTTGGTTGTGTTTGCAAGAGCACAGGAAGATGGAAATAGGCTGAAGGTGGGATAGTATGAAGTGTGTAAGAGGCCATGGTGAAATACTGGAGAAGCACAAAGAAGAACAAGGTCCCTTGCAACAATTACATGGTTCAGGGTTGCCAGCTTGCAGGGTAGGGGCAGGGATCCCCTGCCTCCAGGTCCCATTTCCCTCTCTTGCTTGGAGCATCAGCAAAAGAAAAATATTTTAATTATGGCGGTTGGGCTGACGTGATATCACAAAGAACAGGGTCCCTTGCAGCAAGTATATGGTTCATTACACTTGGTGTAGCTGGATGGTTCTCAGCTAGTAAAACTGATGGGTGTCAAGTGCCAGTCTGTGATGTTTCCTGTTTTCCCTCCACAGATTGAATGCTCTGTTGCAAACGGCAGCACAATAATTGATCTTTCTCCTTTGATTCATCGAACGGGATCCTATGAGGCATTTGATGAAGATGACATGATCAACTTTGTCCCAGACTTCTATATAAATATTTGCCAGCCTCTAAACACGATCAAAGATGTCAACTGTCCACCTGGAGCAGCTGTATGCATGGTTCCAGTGACTGGCAATCCTGTCGTAAGTCCCACAGTCATTCCTGTTCAGCAAAAAGACTTCTGTTGGAGTGCAGACGCTAATGTATGTAGACCCTGTCTAACAATAATAGGCAGAGCAACTGAGGACTGAGGCATGGAGAGAAAGTTATGATAATCCTCTCTCCACAACAGCACTTATTTTTGACATGCAGAGAGAGGCGGTATTCGATGTGGGGGCATTTTTTGGTAAATGCACCCCCCCCACACACACACACACACTCCTGCAGTCTGACATGCTACAGCACAAAGACTCTGCCCCCTCAATCTGTGTTTCTTGCAGAACAGCTCTTCAGTGAATCTCTTTATTTTCAACCAAACCACCACTGCCCTCATCTGCACAGCCCAATAGAAATGAATCCCTCTTATGCTGTATTATTTCTTGTGCAGAGCTTTTAGGCCTACCCTGGTGCTCACTGACATGAATGAAAATCATACTAGTAGTGAAGTGTGAAATAATCATAACCAAAGTAACCAATTTTGTCTTTGCAATTAGGATATTGGGCACATCCCTGCAGTTCCCAAACTCAACTCTGCAACGAATGAAGTTTATATTGCTTATAACAGTTCCACTCCTTGTTCAGCAAATAATGTGCTAAACTATTCTTCTCGCATTGTATTTCATTGCAACAGAGGAACAAATCTGGTAAGTAGTATCATGTTTTGCTCATGGACAACTGCTCATTCTTAAAAGAACTATTGAAGCATAATAGAGGAGTATAACCTTGCAAGTTATACTGTTGGAATAGGTCTTACGTACGTGTCTTGGTTTTGCTCTGTCTACTTCCGTAATACCCTCCCATATTTTGTAGAGTTGAGCTATTTCTACACAGATCTTTCAGTCAAGTGGGTATACCTCTCTGTGTGTTACGTTTTATCAAGTGGCTTCCAACTTATGGTGACCCTATGAACGAAAGATCTCCAAAACGTCCTACCATTAACAGCCTTGTTCAGATCTTGCAAACTGGAGGACATGGCTTCTTTTACTGAGTCAAGCCATCTCATTTTGGGTTTTCCTCTTTTCCTACTGCCTTCAACTTTTCCATTATTGTCTTTTCCAGTGAGTCTTGCCGTCTTATGATAGCCTGAGCTTTGTCTGGTACTCTTCTGCCCCATCACTAATAGTTGTTAACCTAGTAGCAGCCTAGGATAGTGATGCTTACGTCATAACAAACCTGCTTGGACAGATGGCCACCCCTGCTTCTCCTCATATAATAAGATTTGCCTGATAAACTATAACAGAAAGTGCTGACCACTTTGAATGGAAAAACTGAACCTTCCTAGGTTGGAACTTGATACCATAGCCAGGCTTTGAATGTATACTTGGGTTTTACAAAGTGAACACTTTAAGGTTACATTATTTTCTATTCTTTATCACTTGCAAGAAGATCTTAAATTTTTGAAAAGGAATGGGGAGAAGGAAAGGTATGACGATTAGGGCTGAGGCATGGTATGCCAGCTTTGGGAGAAGTTACAGGCATTGAAAGAAAGCCCTTCTCTGAAGCAGGGTGTGGGTGTGACCAAATTTATTGCAACTGTGAGATCTAGGAACTTGAATGGAAATTGAGGGTGCCCTGTTTTTTTGGATTTGATTATCTGGAATTCTGTATATATTTGGTATTCTCAATATTCAGGTTCAAAAATACCAGTACAGTCTTTGGATAAGAATTCCAAATATATTCAGCTCCATTATTCTTATGAGGAGATCTTTCTTGGTGGGGAAAGAGCTGATGGGACCATTTTTCAAGCAAACTACACCAAAATTGCTGAGAACTTAGTCCCATGTGTCAACTTAAGACTCCACAAATGTTAAGCAAATTGGACCAAAGGTCCAATTCTGCAAGCCCTTGAACAAGACGGCCCAGGCCATACTCTGTTTCCTATGGGTGGGTGGGTGGTGGCTTTTCTCCAGGACACAGGCAGCTTTAGTCAAACACACGACAGCAGCACTGCACTGACCGAAAGCCTTCCAATGCAAGCAGAACTAATATCAAACCAGAGAATCTCAGCAGAATCTGGGTCATTGTTCCAAGTGCAACAGAACCCAATGTCAAACCAGAGAATTTCAGCCCCCAACCTGGCAAGCCAGTACCAAAGCAGCCAGCCAGACCCGGCAGAGGCATATGGCAAGCAAGCAACGCAGATGCACACTACAGTAAAACTGCCTCCCTCCTCCTATTGCCTGAGAAACCTGCAAAGGGAGGGGTGGAGGGAAAGGTGCTGCAACCTTTAAAATGCAACTCCTGGATATTTCCAAATATATCTGGATTATTTGGATATGTAAACACTGGTTTATCCCAATATACTTGAATAAGACATCCAGATATACCCAAATAATACCAAAAAAGTATTTTTCATGAATGTTTTTAAACTGGATATAATGAATTGCACTATCTGATAGTCCAACCCTTAAACCATTTCTATTTCTTTGTTTGTGCTTTGGTCATAGGGGAAGCCAAAAATGATACACAAAATTGATTGTGAATACCTGTTTGAATGGAGCACTCCAGTTGTATGCCCTGATGAAGTGGATGTTTTGGGCTGCTCAGTGACTGATGATCGGCTACACTACACGTTCAACCTATCCAGCCTGTCCAAAGAGTCTCACAAGGTGATATGACATGGCTAGTATGGGAGCTCTATACTTTTAAACTAAGTTCCTGGTTTAGTTTCCATTATAAATTTCTAACTTCAGTTAGTAACTGTTTTTATGTACTGCTGTTTTAGGGAGATTAATGTCCCAGTCAGAGCGGTGAACAAAGTCAATGTTGTTTAATTTAATTTAATTTATTATATTTATATTTCGCCCTCCCCACTTTCGCAGGCCCAGGGCGGATAACAAAATACAAACATCACCCACCATTAAAACATTTAAAAGCATTAAATAATACATTTAAAAACATTTAAAAGCATTAAATGTTACGGTTCATACTGCACAGCAGTTCATACATGCATCTGTGTTCACATAGGGGTGATGGTTTAACCCCCCCCCTCCATGGGGGGGGGGCACCGCCCAGCGTCAGCCATATGCCTGGCAGAATAACTCTGTCTTACAGGCCCGGCGAAATGCAAGCAAATCTTGCCAGGCCCTTGTCTCGCAAGACAGAGCATTCCACCAGGCTGGGACAAGGACCAAAAAGGCCCTGGCCCTGGTCGACGCCAGGCGGGCCTCCCTAGGGCCAGGGACACTTATTGTTGTTATTATCCCCATAATACTGAGGAGCTGGGACTGAGAGGTGGGCCTTGGGTAAGCCGTTCCTAATGAACTCATGGCAGCAGTAGTGGGATGCAAATCAGTAGAGTGCTGATTCACAGCCGAACCACCTTAACTGGTTTGGGGACCAGAGTGGCTGTTGATTTGTTTAGAATGCTTTTGTTCAGTTCTGAAAGCTTTTGAAGGTAATAATGGAAGTTCCAGTGCCTAGTGTCTTTCTCTTAGTGACTCCACAGAATTCCTGTAATCCCAGAATGGAAATTAAAACTAAAACCTCCCCTGTTTTTCTGGGATGTACAGGAGAAATACAGGGGAAACTCCAGGAGTATCAGCCTTTTGTTGCATGGGAACAACCCTGGAGCAAATTACTGTCTCAAAGCAGCACTCCTGTTCACAGCACCAGAATTAAATATATCATGTATGACAGTTTCCACCAACCTTCCCCTCTGCTCAGCAATAATGTTGAGCTAGGTTTCTGGTCCTAATCTTCTTTCCCACCACTCTTTGCATATCGAGGTGATCCAGCATCTTCTGTTGATCCTCTTTGCAGTTCAATAATGGCATGGTATTGGCTTCCCACACAGGTTTCTTCTGGGTCCAGGAACTATCATGTTGGGGTGTGTTCCCATGCAGCTGAAGTGCCTCAAGGAAAATGCAAAAATGCAGCAGTATGTTTGATCTCCAGCAAGAGTGCTGCCTCATTTGGTAATGTAAAGGAAATGAAGATGGACTATCGGCATCAAGATGAAACTATTATTTTGCAGTATAAGGGAGGAGATAGGTGCCCTCCAGGTAAAGCCACCCCATAACGTATTTACACTTGCAGTTGATCAGCTCTGAAGACCCAAGACATGCAATACTGCTTCCTTAGCTCCTTCCTTCTCACAGTATCGAAGTAGCATTTATCATTCTCAAAGCATGAGAGAGTATATCCAAGGCTACCTAGAATAAAAGAGCCATTGGAACGTCCTCTAGTAAATTTTGGGATTGTTTTAGAGTGCATTGGGTTACACAATCTCTCAAGGGTTGCTTCTGACATTTCTTGTCCCTTTGACCCCTTATTTATTTATTTATTTATTTATTTATTTATTTATTTATTTATTTATTTCAAGTTTGTATTCTGCCCTCCCTGTGAGCGGGCTCAGGGCAGATAACAACATATTGAAAATACAATTAAAAATTCATGTTCATTAAAAACAACACATTTCAAACAGGATGGTGGACAGCCTAACCTTAAGAGATGTAGAGGAGAGAGATGATCATATATTTTATAATGATGAATGTCTGATCCATGCATCTTGCAATCTGTAATTGGGAGGTTGGCAAGGAGCATATTCAGGCTTGCTTCTGATACTCTAAGGCATTTCAAAGCTGGGAGAAGGAGCCTTTCCCCCCTCCCTTCCTTATTTGTTTGAGTTCTAAATTCTAATCATATGTGTAAAGGAAAGGTAACCTCCAAAACAACCACAAGGGAACTAAGTTCGCATGATAATCTGAAATTCCTCCTAAGCAAGGGAAACTGGTCCTTCCAGGCACAAATTCCATTGTTAGTCATTATGAGCCATTGCCATCCATCCCTTTGGGTAGTTGATGAGTGATGGGTGCTTGTCTGCAGCACTAACCTGTCTGTCATAGTATTGATTTGTATAACCATTTATACAAATGGTGCCTCAAAATGTTGGTATAATACTTTGGCCAGGAAAAAAAGAGTAACATCCACTCAGTTGGTCTGTTTTGGTAACAGTGGGATATCCTTCATTCTTGTCTTTATACTTTGGCAAACAGAAGGCTGAATTAAATATATCTTAGTCCTGTTCCATCAGGACCCCTCTTAAAAATCAGCAGTGCAGCATCTGCTAATAAAGAATGCAAGATTTAACCCTCAGCCTCTGTACCATCTGTGCACATTATCTCCAAACTTGTACATAATTATTTAATTTATATCCCAGTTGTCCATAATACAGGACAGTTGATAAACCAATACATTTTCACTGTTGCATCCTGCAGACAGTGAGTGATTAATCTGAGGGTGATTAAAATCTGTGGAAGTTCTGGTTTCATTTAAAATGAAGTAGCTTTAGGTGCAAACAGTATATTTTATTGATGGAAGCCTCCTTTTTGTTTTACAGTGACTGAATTGGGTGAGCTTTGTGTCTTCCCTTTCCAGTACAAAGGCAACAGCTATGACACATGCATTCAGGAAGGACATGAGCGGCCATGGTGTGCTACCACTGATGATTTCCAGAGGGACAAAAAATGGGGATTTTGTGGAAATGGTAATGAATGACTTCTCTTATTTTCTGAAAAGTTTCTTATATGCTTTTTGAAGTGTCAATTATCTTGATATATTTTGTTTCTTGTACTGTTTCATTTGCTAGTGACAAATATAAACAGCCCAGTATGTTATCTAGAACACTGGGCTTGTGGTGTGTGCTCACTCACCCTTTGTTTTGAAATAAATGGGATGTCCCATATAATGTAAAATAAATATTTTGTAAGCCATCTCTAACAAATTTTAGAATTCAGTTTTGAAACCATCTACACTAGTGTTTCAGTAAATGGGAAGTATTCTATGGAACATTACGTACAGTGGAAAGCTAGTTTAACTAGTTCCACTGGATTTGGAGGTGATGTAGACTCGGATGTTGTATTCAGACATTACCAACAAATCTTAGTTTGTTCGTGATACAGGTAAGTCTGGCTCTATTCTCAGACTTCTGTGCTTCCTGTCGTATGCCTTTGTGCACAAAATTAAGATTGAAGACTTCTTCAAACTACATTTTTAATGTATTTTATTTTTACTAAACAGATAAAGGGATACAGAAAGGAAAAGGGGGAGGGGAGCAAGAACTACAAAAATTATAATTAAAAGAAAATTAAAGGTATGCATTACAAGGACTATCAAAATGCAGTAACCATCTAGCCTTTAAAATATAGTTTTCAGATATATAACATAACCATATTCAAAAATGTTTCCTCTTTCCATCCTGCTACATCTCATTATTAGATCATCTATAAAATATTTTACATTACATTTTAGAATACTTTTGCAACAAGATATCTATCCAAAAGATATGCTAATCATATTAATCAACTTAACTAGCCTATATATCCATATACTATGTCAAGAACTTAAAACGAACATCATTATAGCTTCTACAGATCAAAACCTATAACAAAATTATCTATATTATTTATTTCCCATCTCTGTCTATAATAGGAATAGTAGATTTTCCATTTCTTTTCAGTTCTTTAATTGGTCTTTCAGACCACAATTTGGTGTGATGTTTTTAAATTCTTGTTCCTCACACGGTAATTTTAAACTGAGATTAAACTCTGGTTTAAAGCCTTTGACTTTTCTCCCAGGCCATCAGTGTGCTAAATGTGTGGTCAAGCACAGCGTTATCCAAATCGCTATACACATGGAGGCCATGTAACAAATACTTGTTATGGGGGATTTAAGACAATATTTCAGGATCTTTAACCTGTATATAAAAAGGTTCAGTTTCAGAACAGCATCTGAAAGAATGAGGGAAAGTATTCTTAAAATGAAAGGGTTTTTTAATTGGATCAACACAAGTCAAATTAAACAACTGTTATGAAAATGGAAACGAGAGAGATTTTTAAAACTGCAAACCAAAAAACCTTTCCCTAACAGCTGCCTGTTTATATGGGGAAGCAAAAGAGGTAGGGGGAGGAATAAGAGCATGCAGCCTGTCCTGTAGAGTATGGAAATCCTGTAGAGTCCTGATGTGGAGAGCAGAAGAGAGGAGCGCAGAGAGTCTAGAGACAGAGACCAGCTCATATCTCCAAGGACCCTGTGCCAAGTCACACTGGGGCAGTATTAGCTTGTCAATCAAGAAAAAACTGCTGTGAAGTATTGGTGATTTGGCGGCTATATGTATACTATAAAAGTATACTATATGTATATTATAAAAGTATACTAAAAAAATGCTTGGAGGTGCTGAGAAGAGGTTGCTGCTTGCTCAGGATTGGGTTGGAGCCAAAAAATTTGAATTCAGGCAGGAGAATGTTCAGGATGGAGCTGTCAAATACGTGCTGGTCATAAGGTGAGGCAGTGATTAGTGAACAGGAGACTGGGAGTGACAGATGGCTGTCTCTGGGAGAAGGATAGGTTCATGATAAGGCTGAACACCTGCTAGATCCTGCCCTGCATTAAGGCTATCAGAAGACCTAGTTCTGCAGAATCACTCAAATTTAAAGTGTGGGGGAGGCTGATAGGATTGCTTCTAGGTAGATGGGCACCTCTAAGCAGATGGGCAAGCTTGAGTGACAAAATTGTGTTAATATTGCAAAGGGGAGTTTTTCCTGGTTTGCAGAAAAACATAAACAGGGGAAACTAAAAATAAAAGTATGCTCCATTGAGGAGGCTAGGGAAGATAAAATCATGGCTGAGCAATTGATAGGATCAGGGGAGGGCAGGAATGAGCAGGCTGGCATCTGTCCATTGCTTATCATTTGGGGATCTGAGTAATTCATTAGCGCCAAATTATTCAGGGAGGAGGCTCTGTAGCCCTAGTGGAGATGGCCCTCAGATTTAATCTCTTAGGATGGGCTTTTGCATGATTGATGGATGAGCTACTTGGCATTCCATTATGCCCTGACTTGACTCACAGTCTGTTGCTGCCTAATGTGGCACTTGATATCAGTTTGAGGCAGACTCCGGGCTAAGCTACAAGTGACGAATGACACTTGAAAGACAAGTGTATTTCTCCCTGTTCACTTGCCCTCCACTCAATCCACTTGCTGTTCAAGTGTCATTCGTCACTTGTAGCTTGGCCCTGTATCTCTTATTCCTAGGCCCATACTGAGACAAAATGAGGGATCAAAATAAGAGTCCCCATGAAGCAAGGGTCCTGGGGGCTACAACTGTACACTTTGTATATGGAAAATTACCTTTTGTGGGCTTATTTGCCCCTTCCATATTCATGCCTAAAGAACTTCAGTTTTCCTTGTTCTACTTTATTGAGCCCAGTGAGTCACGTGAGCAGCTTTTATATTCTATGTGTTTTCCTACTGAGACCACCATGAAAGCCACTGTTGCAAAACATAAATGTTCTGAATAGCAGTGCTGGTTGTGATCACAGAATTTCACCACTGGGAACTGTATACATGTTTCTCAAGTGCATATTGCTGCACACTTCAGTCCCACATGGTTACATTCAAAAGTACTGAAAGTATGTATTTACACCTATCTATTAACAAACCTGAGCTGTTGAAGCTAGTAACAGATTTAATTTCTCACAGTGGCAAATGTTTGTCCCTGCCTTACAGTGACTGGGCGCAGAGAGTCGACCTTTATTTTCAAGTGTGATGACAGTGCTGGTAATGGAAGGCCTCGGCTTTTAAGTGAGACCCTTGACTGTGCTGTAACATTTGAATGGAGAACTCAAGTTGTGTGTCCACCCAGGAAAATGGAATGCAAGTTCATTCAAGAGCACAGAACCTATGATTTGCGAGTGCTCTCCTCTCTCACAGGATCATGGATGTTTGCTGACAAGGACAGCTTGTAAGTCTGTTTCTATATATCTCATGGAAACCTTGCCAGTTAGTTCAGTTTGTTGGTTCATTTTGGTTGGAAGAGTCATACCTGCTTTCTTTGTAAGGTGGTTGGATATTTGATAAAGATGGAAGAGTGCATTGTTGAGAAAGCTGACTTGGCTTGTATTTAGGTTTGCGACCAGGGACACTAAAGCACAGGTAGCTCTGGCTTTGCATATCTAGGGAGTCCTCCTGTATACTTGGTCACAATAAAATAATGCATTCAGTGAACAGGCCACTGAAGATGACCTTGGGAAGGTTTATAAATGGCCAAGGGGTATGCATTAAGCAGAAATACCAGCGCTCTTCTAGTTGATTCTCAACATAGAAGGTGATGAGGGAATACCATGTTCAGTATGACCCAGAAGCCACCAAACTAGAAATAATACTGCCAAGAACAGTAAAGGGTTATAGAAGGTACAAGGCAAAAGGTATGAGGGGGCTCATGGATGTTGGATCTCTTTATCACACTCTTTGAGGGAGTGTGATAAGATTTGATGGTAGTTAAGAAATGCTCCAAACTCTAAGGGCAGTCCAGCAACTTAACAGTCAGCACAGAGGGTTACTTTGAAGTTTGCAGCAAGGAAGTCCCCAAGAGAAAGCAGAGGAGAATATTATTTGATAACTAACACTGTTGAGTATGTGTATTTGCAGGGGGGAGGGGTTAGAAAAACAAAATTATCAGAGGCTGGGTTGCTATGGAGGCCAAGAGGCTAGGCAATTAATGTGTTGCATTGCTTTCAAACAAGAGAGAGCTTGGTGTAATACCTGTTGGCTTGGGTTTATAGCTTAAATTGATGCTTTCCTAGGAATCCAATCATCCCTTTCCTTGAACTGAAATTATTTCAAGTGCTGTCCTGCAGCAAGAAGGGTTAAAGTGAAAGAATCTAAGTTCCTAGAGAGGCTTTCCTTCCTTAAGCATCCTTCAAAACCTTTCCCAATGTGTTTTTTGGGGTGGGGACATTCTCTCCAACTTGGGCAGGAAGACCTGTATGCATGTGTGGTACAGTCAGGCTTGCGCTTCTGTTTACTGTCTAGCTCATATGGGAAGCAAAACCCTACCTAAGTATGCATAGGTTGCAGTGCAAATTTTTAGTGCCCTGCAGACTTCTCTACCTCGTGCTCTAACAGAGAAATACCAGAATAAAAAAGCCAGGGACCATATGGAAATATGCTTCGTTTGCATAATTTATCAGGGCTGCAGAATTCAGCTTTTCTCAGTATGCATTTTCTTTTTAGCACAGAGTACATAGATTTGTCAGAGTGAAATCCTATATTTGATTGA
Source organism: Eublepharis macularius (assembly GCF_028583425.1). Lineage (NCBI taxonomy): Eukaryota > Metazoa > Chordata > Lepidosauria > Squamata > Eublepharidae > Eublepharis > Eublepharis macularius. Next base: position 135,936,776 of record NC_072790.1, read on the forward strand.
TGGGGGGCTTTGTTCGTGGCGCAGTGCTGAGCTGCCACCTTCTCTGATTGATTTTTAAACAGCTACTACATGAATCTATGTCAGAGAGTCCACGAAGGGCCCTCTGGCTGCCCCGAGCAGGCAAGTGTCTGTCGGAAGAGTCATAGTGGGACTGTACAAGTTCTGGGCCTGGTGCACACACAGATGCTGAATGTGATGGGTATAGTATACTTTTTGAACCCTTGTTATACCTGACCAGTTTTCTGTAGTTAACTGTATATGCTTTTAATAACATGCATGTTACCTTTATATTGAAAAGTGATTATCTGCCTCAAACATCTGAAATCTGTGTCATGCTTCTTTTGTTTTGGTCCCCGTTTCTCCACCAAGTCCTGTCAGGTCGACTTCAGATCTAGATTCTAGTATGAGATACCCCTAACTTTTAGCACCTGGAAAACAGAATTACAATCCATTCAGATCAGGAGACATTCAGCTGTCAGGCTTGAGTGGGGTATGGATTGTGCCCCCCCCCCTGCCAACTACTGTGGCTTTTCAAGAGTTCAGTTAATACTAGGAAAACCTAACAGGTTTTTATTTTTATTTTTTATCCTTGTGGAAACACTGACTTGCCTTATTCAGCTGCACATAAATATTATAAATGGTATTTGTGAGAATGGCCATATGGTCCAAACGCAATCAGAGGCTTAGCAAAATTTCTGCCAGTAAGCTTTTAAGAAGTAGAACCAACAAGCAGAGAACCCAAAATGCAGGGACATCTCATTTCCCTCCTTCCCCACTATTTCCTCTTTCCCTTCCCTGAAAGCCCCCATAGCGTCTCCTTTCCTCCTTCCTTGTCTTCCTCCCATCCACCAGTAAATCTACCTCAGTCTGCAGCCCTGTCTTCATCTCTCCCTCCTTCCCTTCCCCAGCAGACAATCTCTGGGGAAATTCTGAATGAATTGCACAGTGCCAGTTGCCAAATTGAGACCGAAAGTAGTTTCATCGTTTTCCTTGCCTCCATTTTATTTTCACTACTTTGAGGTAAGTTAGTCTCTGTGTGTGTAATTGGCCCAAAATCTTCCATTGAGATTCCACAGCAGAGTAGGGGTTCAAACCTGCGTCTCCCAGATCTTACTTTGAAACTCTAACTGCTACAGCATACTGGATTTTTGGAGTGGCTGCTGTTCAACAGTAGCAAGCAGCCAGTCCTGAGTCAGTCATTCAAGTCACCTTGTGGTTGCTGCAAGGCCTGGCCCCCATGAGGCTAAAATAGCCCTGGAAACGGACTTGCACCCTCCACTTTTCTTTTACTGACAGAATCCAAGGTTTTGAGTTCTGGCGATACAGTTGTGATTGCCTAGCATTGGCCGCTGAGGGCATTATTTTCTTAAAGGTACTGGAGCTGCTTCTATCATTTGGATTTTCTTAACCCCCAATGTACTTTTTAGATTTCAGATTTTTTTCTGCAAACCTGGGTCTTTCTTCAGGTTTGTAGAAAGATCTATCTTGTCTGTCCGCAGTTCCTGTCTCTGGATTTAACTACTGCTTGAGAAGCAAATAAATGCAGCTGCAAAAAAAGGCCTTCTCACAACTCAGACTAGTCTAGAAGATGGTCCCCTACCTTTACATTGCTGATGTGGCCCTCTGGATTCATGGCACAGTAACATCAATCCTAGACTACTATAATGCACTCTACTTAGGTCTCCCCTCAAAGTCAACTCAGACTCCAGCTGGTGCAGAACACTCCAGCTTGTTTACTCTCAGGAGCAAGATGGCGCCTGCATATCACTTCCATTCTACAGTCACTCCATTGGCTACCAGGCTCAATTCAAAATCATGGCTAGCACATTCAAAGCACATATCTGTGCAACTGCCTCTCCCCTTACGTTCCACCATGACAGCTTTGCATATCTGGTCAGGGCCTTCTGCAGATATCACCTTGCAGTTAGGCAAAATCAACAGCTACCAGCACACATGCTTTCTCTGTGGTTGCCCCCACCTTATAGAATGGCCTTCCTTTTTTGTTGTTATATAAAAATTTTATTTAAAAAAGAATATAACAATAGAAAATGCATAAAAGAAACATACAGCAATACATTTGGAATTGATTTGAGACTTACACAAACGTATACAAACAGCACATTTGAAATTAGTTTTAAAACTTATACAAGCACTACATTTGAAATTAGATTAAACTAATAGAAAGATACAGTTGAAATTTATAATTACAAAACTTAATGACATAATAGCTCTCTTTCTCTCACCTTGGTTACTTAAAGTCTACTGCTTTGGTTAGGCATTTCCTTGTGTTTTATCTTAACTTGTAATTCTTACAAGTTACCTTGTAATTCTTCTTCGTTTTTGCCTAAGTAGTCAAAAAAATCCTTCCATTTTCTTCAGAATTCAGCTATTGGTCTATTATGTACATAAGTAGTCAATTTGGCCATTGAGACATATTCATAAATCTTATCTATTCACTCTGACACATCAGGGCACATATCTGCTTTCCATTTTCCTGCGTATAGCACTCTTGCTGCTCTCATCATGTAACTGAAGAGGTCTCCTTATACTTTTCTGAGATTATTTGGTAGGATATTTAGTAACATGCTTTTTGAGTTAAGTCAAATCTAAGTTTGAAGATCTTCTGCATCTCTTCATGTATTTTTATCCAATATTTTTGCACTTTCCTACATGTCCACCACATATAATAAAATGATGCATCCGTGCATTGACATTTCCAGCACTGTCCACTATAACCCTTACTAATCCTCACAATGTGTTTGGGATTAGTGTACCATGTAAAAAACATTTTGAACTAATTTTCTCTTAATAACTAACAGCCTGTAAATTTGATATCCTGTCCATAGATCTTCCCAGAGGTTCATCAGAATAGTTTCTCCAAAAATTTCCATTTATTTTATCATGCAGATTTTAACTTCTTCCATTTCTGTGTGATATAGCAATATAATTTTGTAATTTTTTCCTAATAAATGCTTCTGATCTCCAGAATGACCTTCCTGAGGTGGTCAGGAAAGCTCTCACTTTCCTGGCTTTCCACAAACTATGTAAAACTGAATTATTCAGGACTATGTCATAAGAAATAGCTCAGCGACACGTCTTGGTAGTAATGGGGACTAAATAACTATACTGTTGGGTATTGTCTACTGATGCAGAGATGCACCTGCTAGGGAGTTTCTGTGCTGCTAAACATGCCATGAAAATTAGTTATGCTTTGTTTCAGATCTCAATGAGAAAGTCGAACTATTAATAATAGTAGTAGTAACAGTAGTAATAATTTAAGTATCCACAGATTGGATAACAATGGAAATTCAATATATTGATAATTTTTTCCAAAGGAAATGCTTTCCATGTAAAGGGATACCAAAGTTAGAAGTGGAAGGGATAGTACAAGTGATTGTTTCAAAGCATTCCTTGCTTGCTGCACTTTGCAAAGACAGAGGTTTTTCTCTTGCAGGTGATAAAATTCTTGTCAATTACTCCAATGGCCATGAATGTCCACACAGAAACAAGAAAGCAACAACTGTGATAGAACTGAAATGTGCAAAAACCGTTGGCATGCCAGGACTGGATAGGTAAGTGTAGAAGCTGTTAGCTGGCCATTGCAGTAGGCTCAGAATCTCCTTGCACATTACAAGAGTGAACAAGTATATGTTGCTTATACTACATGGACTTCCTTGTCATGTGAAGGAAGGAAAATTTTCACCTTTCTCTTTGCTGCATGGCCACACCACTGGCTGCTTGGCAGCTCACCGTGTATTTAGTCTTTCCTTTTAGCATTGTTTAATCTTTTCATTTAACTCCATAATCCCGTGTTCTAGAATTTTTGGACCAGATCCCAGGATTCCATTCCACTAAGGCTTCTTCTGCTAGCAGAACAAGCTCCTTGTTTCAAAGGAAGGCTGTATTGTGTAACAGAACCTTTGGATCTTTCAAGAATTACTTCAGACTTCCAGCTTCTCCAGAGCTGGTTCCCTGTCCCAGTTCTTCGTTGCAAACAGTGCTTTCCCATGCTGAGATACTCCATTCTCAGCCAGTTGGTTTCCATAGCTTAGAGTGGAATAGCTCTGTATAGGGCTGCTCTGTAAAAACTGCTCTTACTCTTTCTCCCCTCCTTTCATGCAGTGTTTTTTGTTTGTTTACTTCTGAGATGTGATGGCATAATCCCATTTCCTCAGAAATGAAGGATGCTATTTGATGGTGCACATGGGATGCTGGGTGGAAAAGAGATGAGATGCAGCAGTTCTGCATATTGTTAAGCGTCTCAGGTTTTGTAGAAGACTGCATCATGTCTACTCCATGACTGACAGGAGCTGCTCATTATAGATCCAATTACCGGGGTGTGTATGTGTTAATGTAGAGCATGTTTCCAGATGGAAACATCCTGTGGGGCTTCCAGGTTTTGAGGTATATGTAGGAAATACGTAAAGGCTGAAGTACACTACCTGCTAGATTATACCCTTAGAAAGTCATAGGCATGTTGTACAGTTCATAGAAAGTAGATCCACAACTACCACCTGTTCTATCGTTATTTGGTTTCTGTTGGAAAGTGATATATGTGAATGTATTGATAAATGCTTTTCACTGACATCTCAGTATTGTCTGTTAGGATTGATGAAGAAAATTGTACCTATTACATTACATGGGAGACTCGGGCTGCTTGTGCAGTGAAACCCCAAGAAGTAGAAATAGAAAATGGCATGATTAAAAATCCAGCAACTGGGAAGAATTTCAGTTTGGGTAATATATATTACAAGTAAGTAAACTGAGGAAGCAATATATGCAACTATGAAAAAGGGCTATAAAAATCCAACCAACTGGTAGCCATTGATTCCTGTTTAATGTATTGGCTTTAGTGTGTGGCACACAGGGATTAAAAATAATAGAGTAGCATTAAGTGGAAACAGAAGACCACATAAAATATGTGTATGTGTTATGTGCCGTTAAGTCGCCTCCGACCTATGGTGAGTGACCCTGTGAATGAAAAACCTCCATAACATTCTATCATTAACAGACTTGCTCAGATCTTGCAAACTGGAGGACATGGCTTCTTTTATTGAGTCAAGCCATCTTGTTTTAGGTCTTCCTCTTTTCCTACCACCTTCTCCTTTTCCTAGCGTTATTGACTTTTCCAGAGAATCTTGTCTTCCCATAATGTGACCAAAGTACGAAAGCAAATTCAGGCTTGATTTGATCTAGTACCCACTTACTTATCTTTTTGGCCATCCATCGTATCCGCAGAACTCTCATCAAGCACCACATTTCAAATGAATCATTACTTCCAGTTGCCATTTTGATGCCTTCTGCGGTTTCATTTGTAGTGCTGCCCCATGGTGTATCGGAGGGAAAAAAGTTCTTACCGATTGGATTTCAGCTGTGGAGCTCTTGGCTTTGTTTCCTGATGCTTTGCCTATGATTTGTTTATTTAGATCAGGCATTTTACAAGCTGCAATAAATCTTCATGGGGGAGAGGGTCGGGAGACTCACAAGTCTGCAGCTGCCATCCTGCTTGTCACTCTGCCCCCCCCCTTTCCACTTTAAATAGTGAACACTTATCAGTGTGGGAGGAAAGAATGCTTGAGATGACTGATAATGCTAAACTTTTCTTCTTGGTAAAATCAAAAAGAGTCCAGTAGCACCTTTAAGACTAACCAATTTTATTGTAGCATAAGCTTTCGAGAATCAAGTTCTCTTCGTCAGATGCCTGATACAGAGACTGGTCAAATACAGAAGAGCAGGAGAGAGAAGAGGCAATTAGGGGGGGAGGGGGAGGGAGCAATCAAAACATTCCTTTGCTAGTATATGTAAAAATCTCCTTTTAGTGTGTGTATCAGTTGGCTTCAAAGGAGTTTGCCCTGTTGGTTTGTAGAAGCCAAACAGCTAGACCATCCAATTCCAATGCAGTATGGGCCTTCGATAACCACAGCTCTCCCTGCCAGATGCATCTGACAAAGAGATCTGTAGTTCCCAAAAGCCCATGCCAGGTGCCACTGAGCTCCCCCAGACCCCACCTCTGTAAAGGAAATCTGTTACCTGTGGTGTTTACAAGATCAATTATGGAACTTTTATTTAAATTTGCTGTGTTTCAGATTATACACTGCCTCTGGTGATATCAGACCTAATGGTGACACCTATATTTACGAAATTCAGCTTTCATCGATCAATGATTCAAAGCATCAAGAGTGCTTGGGAGCCAATATATGCCAGGTTAAAACGTCAGGCACCATGTTTAGGAAAATTGGATCTTCGAGCAAAACGAAATATTATATTCAAGGTAAGTTCCTAGTTAATCTACTGATATGGTCTTACTCCATCATAAAGAGTGGTAGTAACATGGTATATGAACTACAAATTATAGTAAGCAAGTGTTTTAAATGTTTTTCTTTGAAACCTGCAATCTTGTATAACCAATATATTACTCCATGTATTTGCTATTTAATGTTTATTGTTTTTGTTTGTTTTATAATTAATAAAAGTTGTTTATTTAAAAAAAATAGTGGTAGTAACATAGATGGGGGAAGGGGTGAACATAAGAACATAAGAACATAAGCAAAGCCATGTTGGATCAGGCCAGTGGCCCATCCAGTCCAACATTCTGTCACACACAGTGGCTAGAAATCCAGTGCCATCTAAAGGACTGTCAGTGAGGCCAGGACACCAGAAGCCCTCCCACTGCCTTCCTTCCAGCACCAAGACAACAGAGCACCACCTCCCCACAAAGAGAATACCATCTATCTCCTGTGGCTAATAGCCACTGATGGACCTCTGCTCCATATATTTGTCCAGTCCCCTCTTGAAGCTGGCAATGCTTGTAGCTGCCACCACCTCCTGTGGCAACGAATTCCATGTGTTTATCACCCTTTGTGTAAAGTAGTATTTTCTTCTATCTGTTCTAACCCGACTGCTCAATAATTTCATAGAGTGCCCATGAGTTCTTGTATTGTGAGAAAGGGAGAAAAACACATCTTTCTCGACCTTCTCTAACCCGTGCATTATCTTGTAAACCTCTATCATGTCTCCCCTCAGTCGTCTTTTCTCCAGGCTAAAGAGCCCCAAGCGCCTCAATCTTTCCTCATAGGGAAAGTGTTCCAACCCTTTAATCATTTTAGTTGCCCTTCTCTGTACTTTTTCCAGTGCTATGATATCTTTTTTAAGGTGTGGCGACCAGAACTGTACACAGTACTCCAAATGAGGCCTCACCATCGATTTATACAGAGGCATTATGATACTGGCTGATTTGTTTTCAATCCCTTTCCTAATAACCCCTAGCATAGCATTAGCTTTTTTTATGGCAGTCGCACACTGTGCTGACGTTTTTAGTGAGTTATCTATCATGACTCCAAGATCTCTCTCTTGGTCAGTCTCCGCCAGTTCAGACCCCATCAACTTGTATTTATATTTTGGATTTTTGGTTCCAATGTGCATTACTTTGCACTTGGCTACATTGAACCTCATTTGCCACATGGATGCCCACTCTTCTAGCCTCGACAGATCCCTTTGGAGTGCCTCACAATCCTCTCTGGCTTTCACCACCCTGAACAATTTCGTGTCATCTGCAAATTTAGCCACTTCACTGCTTAATCCCAATTCCAAATCATTAATAAACAAGTTAAAAAGCATTGGACCCAATACCGACCCCTGTGGCACCCCACTGCTCACCACCCTCCACTGTGAGAAGTGCCCGTTTATGCTCACTCTCTGTTTCCTATTAATTAGCCAGTTTTCGATCCACAAGAGGACTTGGCCCTTTATCCCATAGCTACTGAGCTTACTTAGGAGCCTTTGATGAGGAACTTTGTCAAAAGCTTTCTGGAAGTCAAGATAAACAATATCTATCGGGTCTCCCTTGTCCACTTGTTTGTTCACTCCCTCAAAGAACTCTAACAGATTGGTGAGACAAGATCTTCCCTTACAGAACCCATGCTGAGTTTTCCTCATCAGCTTTTGGTCATCAATGTGCCCACTAATTTTATTTTTGATAATAGTTTCCACCAACTTACCCGGTATTGACGTCAGGCTGACTGGCCTGTAATTTCCCGGATCTCCCCTGGAACCTTTTTTAAAGATGGGGACAACATTAGCTACCTTCCAGTCCTCAGGAACAGATGCAGAGTTTAATGACAGATTACATATTTTTGTGAGGAGATCTACAAGTTCACACTTGAGTTCTTTCAGAACTCTTGGATGTATGCCATCTGGGCCCGGTGATTTATCAGTTTTTAAATTATCTAGCAGTCGCATAACCTCCTCTCTCGTCACCTCAATGTGACTCAGGTCTTTCAAAACCCCTCCCAAAGTCAGTGCTTCCGGAGTGGGCATGCACTTCTTATCTTCCACAGTGAAGACAGAAGCAAAGAACGCATTCAGCTTCTCGGCCATTTCCCTATCACCCTTTAGTAATCCTTTTACGCCTTGGTCATCCAAGGGCGTAAAAGGTGCTTTTGAAATATCTCTAAACTCACTTCTCTAGCATCTATGAAATGGAGTATAGCTACCCACAGTTCATATTACTGGTTTCTAAGCAGCCTAGTGACCTCCCAACCTTATCATCTCCAGTGGCCAAATCTCTGTCCTTCCTCCTGACCTAGCTTCTTTGTTAAAGGGTTGATTTCACATGGAAGTTTTGTGAAAATATTTGGATGGCATGCATACATGTGGTATGACAAAGTAAAAGTGGACTCGATGTTCTTGCACCACTATATTCGGAGAAGCCTCTTCACAGTCTGGAAAAAATACAAGGTTTACATGGAAGATGGAATTCCTTCATGGGTGGTTCCGTATGAAGTAATAGATCCGAGAACTGTCGACAATGAGCAGCAACGTCTAACCTACAAGGAGATAACACAAGTACAACACTCAACGCTAAGAGTAAAAACAGAAGAAGAGTTGTCTCCTTGTTATGGATGGTTTCAATATAGACAGATCAGAGATCTTTATAACTCGGGCTGCTTAAAAGGAGGTATAAGAATGGAAAATTCTGAACTAGAAGAAGTGATGTTACAAGAAGGCAAGAAAGAAATATCTAAGATTTATAAATTACTTCTGAAATGGTATACGGAGGATGAAACAGTTAAAACCCAGATGGTGAAGTGGGCATGCATACATTACTGTTATTTATTTCTTTATTTCATAAAGAGATAACAATGGAGGCGTGGGAACACCTGTGGAAAAATACACTGAAGATTTCAACTTGTACGAATATTAAAAAGAATGTATACAAAATGATCTATAGGTGGTACTTAACACCAAAGAAAATTGCGCTAGGGAATACGAATATGTCAGACAAATGCTGGAAATGCAAAAAGCATGAAGGATCATTGTACCATATGTGGTGGACTTGTGAAGTAGCTAAGCAATATTGGGGAGATATAACTGAAGTAATTAATGAGATTTTACAAATCCAAATAAATAAGAACCCAGAATTGTTGCTACTGAACTTGGGGATGGAAGATGTTCCAATGCAGAATAGAACATTGCTATTTTACATGACTACAGCGGCAAGACTTTTGTACGCGCAGAAGTGGAAAGTACAAGAAATACCAACTGTAGAAGATTGGATTTACAAATTGCTGTACATGGCAGAAATGGACAAAATGACAAGGAAGCTTAAAGATCTTGACCTAGGGCAATATATTGCTGACTGGGGGAAATTGAAACAATATTTAGAGAAAAAATGGGATGTGAAAGGAGAACTGTGGCAGTTTGAGAATTTCTAAAGGGCGGTGTTGTAAATGGAGGAGGGAAGTGACTTTACCATTAAGGGGGAAATTTAACTATAATAATCTAAGCTAATTTTATGGATATATTAGAAAATTTATACTATACACCATAGATAATATACTAGTGCTAGTATAGTATAATATAGTATGGTGCTAGTATATTATACTACATACTATATTGGGATGTTATGATAAATTATATTACAATGCATGCTACGTTATATTGTATGAAATAGTATATAACAAATACTATATTGATAGTATATTCGATAGAGTATATGTTTAAAAGAATTAGAATATGCTTAGAGTAAGAGATATTATGATCTATGTGTTGTAGAAAAACATAAGCGAAATAGAATTAAGTAAAAATAGGGGGTAAGGGTTGGAAAGCTGTTGGAAGGCAATAGGGGGGGAAGGGTAGGGAACAGAACTAATTAGATATGAAGGGAATGTATGTATTAAATTTGGGAATTTAAACTCACCAATAAAAATTTTTTTTTAAAAAAAACATCAACATACAAGTACTATACCCTTGTTATATACACACAAGTTCACACATAAGCAGGTATGTTAGTACATTTTATACCCATATGTATAGAACCAGAACCAGATGCATTTTGGCCCAAAGACCTTCCTCAGTTGGTGTATATTCATACCAAGAACCTCATCAACCCCAAAATCCCTGACCCTTTATGACAGACCCCCCCCCCCTTTCACTCCCCCACTGTGAAGCAGATTTTCCCGCCAAAATTCAGTTTTTCTCCTTTGGGTGAGTAGCCCTCAAGTAACATGTTAATCTTTGTGGAATGAAAGTATGTTTGTCCCACACTAACAGTCAGATATAATTTTGGCTTATTAGCCCAGCACAGGAACATGATGCAGAAAAGCAGGAGCCCGCTCCCTTTTTTTGAAATGGCACTGGAGACTGTATAACATTCAAAAGAAATAACAATTTTATTTTACAGGCAGGGATCGAATAATAGTAGTCAGGGAATGGAAGTGCTCAGGTAAAATCTTGTGGGTAGTACAGACTATATTTGAATAACAGGCAAAATAGTTTCCTTGAAGCTTTGTTTCTTATATTCTTGGTTCTTAGCAGTGAGAGGTGTTTTACTTAATACTTTAGTTACAGCAACAATTCACAAAGTTAACTATGACAGCTGAGGTTTCCTGAAGTTAGTTTAAAAACTGTTTGCCCTTCACAACAGATGCAGAGTCCTCCTCAGAGCCAAACCCCCTTTAACATCTGAGCAGGAGCTAATCTTCTCCTAAGAAGATATAACCCTTCCTCTTTTGGCTTGAAAGGGAGTCTCAACCTACCTCCCAATCCTCCTTGCCAAAACACACTCCCAGTTCTATGGTGTCTAGGTCAAGTGGTCTTCAGCTTCTGCTGACACTTATACTAAGAATTCTTAAACAGAATTATTCTTCAGAATAGTAATGCTACAGCTAAGGTGGAAGATTTCTCTTCCCTCTCACCGGAGGGGAACCTGTCTGACCTTCATCTAGTCCACCCCCCCTTAAGGGGTTGGACTAGATGACCCTAGAAGTCCCTTCCACCCTATGATTCCCTGTCAGACTTGTTCACAAAACTCCCCCAAATCCCTTAAGAAACCCACTGTCAACTGAGTGATCAGAGAGGAGGGAGCAGCCTGTCACTCAAGCTCTCTGTTCCAAGCAAGAGTTAACTCTTTCCCTCCCAGCTCTCTGACTGCTGCACTTAGGAAACCTGCTTTCAAGTGCACTCCCATCACACCTTGCACAAAATTGACTTAAAATGAGAAAAAGGGGAAAAATTATTATTGTCTAGTATTTCGTGGGGACCAAAACTAATGAAAGTGTAAAGTACATATGATTATAATAAATAAAATTACTCTCACAAGGATGTTTTATAAAAAAAGCCGTGGAGTAAATTTATTCAATTCCTCCTACAAAACAACTTAAAGTGCAGTATGGACAACACATCCAAATGAAAGATCTTTCTTTTGCCCATGAATCTTAAAATACATATAAGAAATAATGCTAAAGGAATCTAAATCCAAAATCTGTTTTTTAAAAGTATACCTAATTTTTAAAAATTAGATTAAAATATTTACCTCCTTAGGCCAGGTCAGAAACTGTCAATCAAAGATGGAGTGCTAAGCCATGACCAGAAATGAAACAATCCAGTCAACCCTTCTATTTACTTTGAAGGGGGGAGGGTGAACATGGTGCAGTAATAAAAAAAGGACAGTGAGGTGATCAGCAGAGCCTGACAGAAGATTGCATCAGCCCATAGAGTTATATGGCAGCCAACCATACCATAGATAATATAGCAAAAAAAAAAAATTCTGATCCTGAAAAGTATTTCCTTCAAACACACAATCAATATCTTTATTCAGATTCTTTGGTACCAGGGTTTCCAACGTGAAGATCCAGAACGTCTCCCTTTCTTCTGAAGCGGTTAAGAAGAGTGCAGTTGCAGTTTTTCTATGACCCAGAACTAAAGTTCCTTATCTGAGTGTCCCAAGGTCATAAAATGCTTTACAATAGGAGCCTGCAATTTCTTCAGTCTGGTGCAGCTGCTGTGTTCAGATATCCTTACTCTCATGGGTCAAGTTGTCAGACATACATACAATAAGTTCCATGGGCATTGTATGCAACAAATGGTGATTTATTGTCTTTTTGGAAAATTGCAGAAAAAATATCTTTGCACACAGTGTGGACAGCAAGGAGTGCCTTTTTGAAAGTCCTGCCCATAATGCTGTATTTTCTTTGCCTGGCTGCTGTTCTTCCACCACCACCACACACCCTTCTTTAGAGGTTTTTCAGGCTTTTATAAAACATGCAGTTGCTGGATCATTACACCACAATAATGTTAACTATCTGTTGTCAGTACCTCCTTGCTTCTGATTTCCCATCTCCACAACAAAAAGAGCTAGAGGCTGGAAGCTTTATTGCAGCTAGTAGAGTGTGGCAGTAGATAAATTGTAACTGGGCTGTAGTTTTCTAGCAATTCTCAAGTTTAAAAAAAAAAGTTCTGAAAGACCTCGTGTATGTGTGTGTGTCTGTGTCTGTGTTTGTGGCAATTTCAAAGAGTTTTGTGGCATCTTTAATGACTAACAATTGTAAGTGCATGTGGGCCCACAGCTCTTTGTCAGGTGCACAGACTGTTGTCCCCCAGTAGCCAAATAGAGGCATGAACAGAAGAGGTTGGGGCTGGTAGAATATTATTACAAAGTTAGGGTGGGAGGTTCAAGGGATAGCTGTACTACATTACTGTGCAAAATATTAGTGAAAACAAGGTCCAGGCAAAAGAGTAAATCTAATCTGGGGCGGGGGTGTAGACCACTCCCAGCTGGTGATGAATTGTCCGACTAGCGCTTCAGTTACCTGAAATTCAGAAGAAGTATATTTGATTGGGTTGGATGATCCAATCAAAACATAGTAGCAGTAACTTGACTTTGTCTCTTCTGTCAGTTTTCAGTCTTCAGTATAATAGATGAAAATGTGAACTTGTTGCAGTTGTTCAGTTTGTGGTGAAATCATCTGTCTTCCCTTCTTTTGTAGATGATGATTTGGATGTTGTGCTGTCTTCCAACTCCAAATGTGGTAGAGATGATACAAAGTTCGCGTCCTCGACTATTTTCTTCCATTGCAACCAGCAGGCCAATGAAGGCATCCCTGAATTCCTTCATGAGTCATCAGACTGCCAATACTTGTTCACCTGGTACACCTCAGCAGTCTGCCCACTAGCGTAAGTGAAACTTTTCTTTCTGATAACCTTCCAGGTCCACATTGGAAGTTTACGGCTTGCAGTGGAATGTGAAAGGAACCTCCAGATTCAGAGGGACTAAACCTCTGGAATGCAGTGCTGGGAGGCAACATCAGGGGAGGGCCTTGGCTTGTATGCCCTTTTGGTGGGCCCTTCAGGGCAACTGGATGGCCACTGTGTGAAACAGCTTGCTGGACTAGATGTATCATTGGTCTGATCCAGCAGGGCTGCTCTTGTATTCTTATCATAGCCAACACTTAATGGGGAAACTCAGTCAGGGTTGCCACTTTCTGGAAAGTCAGGGAAATGGAAATTGGCCAGGGGAAGTCAGGGAAATTGGTCTAAAGTCAGGGAAATTGTGATTAAAATATATTCAAGCAGTGGATTTTTGACCTGCCACTGCAAGAGCATGATCTGTTCTTGTGGCAGCAGGAATAGAGAAGTAGCAGAATACAAGTAAAAGTTAATGAGGCCCTTTCCCAGCTCCACCTTTTTCTCAGCTCCCAGCAAGCAGCCTAATGTGTTTGTTGAGCTCTGTCCCTGCATGATTTCCAAGGTCTGCCTGTAGCATTTGCAAAGCAAAGCTAGTTTAAACGTTTAGCAATATACAAACGTCAAACATCTAACTGTTTTCATCCCTACCTGCTAGAACTGCATTTAACTTACATATAAAGATAAGCTTGTTTTAGGGTCATGCTTGTGTATGGAATGGACATTTTGTCTCCTGCTAAACCCAGCACAGAGTTGCAAATGAGTTTTGCCGCTGTTGGACAACTAGCACTTTCTACTCTGCACCATGCAAAGTAAATTTTGCAAATGTTTTTTTTTTATATTTTTTATTTTTCAATATCTAACATACAAAACTACTGCATACATACATAACCTACAAGACAGTAACTACAAAAGACTACAATAGCACAAGGGATGGGAAAGAAGGGAGAAAAAAGAGAAAGGGAAGGAGGGGTGGAAAAAAGGGGAAGGTGACCTACAAACACTAAACACTACATTTCAATGCTTTCCCTTCATACTGCCATAGTAAAAAATAGCTTAATAAAATAGTGACGGAGTGGTTGATCATACAAATTACAAATTACAGTTCAAATTAACTTTTTCCCTCCCCTGGGCCTCGGGCGCAATTCCCTCTGCGCAGCTACCGCCAGAGCGCTCATTGCCTCCCCCCTCCCTTCAGGCTTCGGATCCTCTTCTCTTTGCTTGGTGTCTGGTCCAAATTCTGGATTTTTATCCACAAAATCCCTTAGCTGATCTTCCGAATTAATCTTGTGAGCTTGATCTTTATAACTAAACCCGATTCCTTCCGGGAGTAGCCATTTGTACTTTATATCCCGTTCCCTCAAGAGAGCTGCCAACATCTTGTACTTAAATCTTTTCTTCCGCACTAAAAATGGAACGTCCTTCAATATCTTGACTTTATTTCCCAGAAAGTCCAATTCCGCATTGTATGAATTATATAGGATACTGTCCCGGACCCTCCTAGATGAAAACTCGATAACAATCTCGTGAGGCAGCTGCCGCTTCGTTGCATATTTTGAAGATGCCCGACGGACTCCCAAAATGGCGCTTTTCACTTCTTCTTTAGTTGCCCTCGCGGGTGTCACTAAAAGTTCCGAGGTGAGATCCCATAAATCCTCTTTTTCCTCCTCTTTAACGTTCTGGAGACGCAAAATGGTTTGTGTTCGCTCCACTTGCAATCCGATCAGCTGATTTTCCACCAACTTTAATTCCCTGTTCGCTGCTCTCGTAAGTGACGCACTTTCCCGGGCAGACTTCTCTGCCCCCCCCCCCGCTGCTTCTTTAATGGCTTTCACATCGCTTTCAATTAAGCCCACCCTTTGATCTGTTTCATTCAGCTTGTCAACAAAGGGTTTTATGGCTTCCATAACCGCTCTTTTAACCAGTTCCTCAAGCGTCTCGCCCCTCTGCAAGGCCGCCGTAACTGACTTGCCAAGAGAAGGACTCTGCTTTTTCGCTGCCATTTTAGGGGGGGGGGGAACCGCCAATCTTCCGAGACTCTATGAGGGGGGAAAAATCCGAGTCTTCTAACCTTCAGACCCCACCACTCCTCACATGCGCTTGTAGTAACAGAAGGGATTCGCTTACTTGCAGGCTTTCGCCTAATCCTGCTCCTTGCCGTTTTCCATAGCCCGGCAGCACACTGGGTGCCGCGCTCGTCTGCCGGCCTCCATAGGGACAAACGGGCGATTTACCCCCTGCCTCGATCTGTCAGAGGGCTCTTCCCGCCACGTCCCGGACTCAGACTCCCTGCCTGAGAGTCTGGGGGCTAACCTTTGCAGATCAGCCGCCCGGTCAGGCGGCTCGGCCGCTTCCTCTCGGACCTGCCGAGAGGAGCATCCGACATGGCTGCGAAAACGAAAACGAATCCGTAAATTTTGCAAATGTGATTGCTTGTTCCTGCTGGAGTTTACATAGTACTAGGTCTCTCACCCTCTTTCCTGACTTCTCCCATGCATAAAGGTTGCAAATGAGGGTTGTCTGCTTCTCTAGATTGCAGAAACTCCACCTCCTTTCTTGCTGCCGATCTGCTCATTACACTTTCTGGAACTGGAAAGTGAAAGTGAAACTTTCCCAGCTTTGGAAAGTTCCTACTTGCCAGAAACAAATCTGTTAACATCTTGGTGTGAGGCAGGTGGTTCTGTGCACAGCTGTATCTGAAACCACATTTTGATGGCTTCTAAGAGGACAGTTTTTAATATGCAGTGGCTGGATTTCAAACTTCATCCTGACTTCATTCCATGCTGGAGACAAATGCAAAGGTTATTGTAAAGTGTGCTACAAAACCTTTGAACTAAGTAATATGGGAATTAGAGCTGTGGAGTCTCATGCACAAGGAACATTACATCAGAAGAACCTGAAAATTAAATCAAGTCAACAGTCCATCGCAGTATGTTTAGGTTCAAAGCCAAGTACAAGTTCAGATAGTAAAACCAGAGAGGGTGAAGAGACAGCCCCTGCGAAAACTGGAAAACATGATCAGAGTGATGAAAATGGCAAAGAATTACCCACCACACAAACTAGTATGGCTGCCTATGTAATCAAGGACTGTGTCAGGACAGCAGAGTGCCTGTGGGCTTTGCAACTGGTGATGAAGAAGATGTCATTTAACTCTTGTAACAACATCAGTGAGTTATTCAGACGCATGTTCTCAGATAGCCAGATAGGTCAACAGTTTCATCTTGGAAAAACAAAAACAATGTATGTTGTTGCTTTTGGCTAGGCACCATATTTCTCCGATTTTTTACTGAAACAGCTGAAACAATGCCAAACATTTGTTATCTGTTTTGATGAAGCTTTGAATATGGTGGTTCAAAAGGGACAGATGGATTTAGTGGTTCGTTTTTGGGATGATTACTGTCATAAAGTTTCTACACGGTATCTAACCAGTGTTTTTCTTCAAACTGCTACTGCTGAAGACCTTCTTCAGAAGTTTCAAGAAGGCATGTCTTCTTTATCAGTTGCAAAATTACTACAAGTATCTATGGATGGGCCAAATGTAAATCACCTTTTTCTGAGAAAACTAAAAGAAGAAATTAAAACCAACCTTGACTGTAAAGAAGAAGGAAAAGAACTGATTGACTTTGGAACTTGTAGCCTTCATGTTGTACATGGGTCTTTTAAAACAGGATTGCAAGCAGTGAAATGGGACCTGAATTCAGTCTTGTGCAATATGTATTATCTGTTCAAAGATTCCCCAGCTAGGAGGGCATCACTGCTATGACTGGACTGGCATACACTGCTATGACTGGAAGCCCACTATTTTCCCTGAAGTTTTGCTCCACTAGGTGGTTGGAGAATGTTAAGTGCCTTGATAGAGCTATGACTGTTTTTGACAACATCAAGAAGTATGTGGAAGAAGCAAAACTCCCCCACAGTAAACCTGCAATTTGTATAAAAGCTGCAATGCTAGATCCACTCATGAAGTGCAAAATGGCTTTCATGAAAAGGATTGCTGGAGATTATGAGCCATTTCTGCAAAGGTTTCAAAACCAAAAACCATTGGCACCTCTGGTTCCCAGTTGTTAACAATTGACGTGAAACTGTCTGAGAACTTGCTTGACAGAAGCAAGGTTGACATTGGCTTTGCAGCAAAGAAGCTGTTGAAAGAAACTAAACAGAGTGAACATCAAGTGGCTGAGTTTTGCTTAGGCCCTGGGTGTCAAAACATGGTAGTAGCTTTTGTTGAAAAGTTGATTGAGAGAAGTCCTTTGAACTTCAAGATGGTGCGTGGCCTATCAGCATTAGATCCTACTATCATTTTATACAAGCCGAATCTTGGAATCACCAGAATAGGGGCTGTTCTTGAAGCTCTACATGCAGCAAGTCAGATCAATGACACAGTAGCGGAAAAATCAAAGCAACAATACACTACTTTAACCACAGCAGCCCACAATGATTTCAAGGCTCAATTTCAAGCATATGTTGCGAAACAAAATGATGAAGTTGGACTGGATACGTTTTACAGTGGTATTTTGATGTCCAACAAAAGTTTCTCAGACCTGTGGACTGTTGTCAAAATGTGCCTTATCCCAGCGTTTTTCAACCACTGTGCCGCGGCACACTAGTGTGCCGTGAGACATTGTCTGGTGTGCCGTGGGAAAAATTCCAATTTCATCCGTAACATGCGGCTTCGGCTCACAAATAGACCAATCATTAGATTCAAATAGACAGGAGGAGACATCGCAGTAGATCGCCGATGCGCAGAAGAGCGCCGATGGATCTGGACTCTGGAGGATTATCGCGGACGCAGCACAGAAGAGCGCTGAGTGATGGATCTGGAGGAGACATGAGCAGAAGAGCGCTGAGTGTGACGGACAGCGGCTATCTGGAGGAGACAAGCGCAGTAAGTACTGAGTGACAGTGAGACAGGAGCAGATACTGCAGTGATGGACAAGTTTTTGAAAAGGAAAGAACTGGACTCTGAACAAAATTCGGAGCAAGATGAGAGCCCAAGTATGAGTGGGGATCAAAAGAAAGCAAAGATGGTTAGCTCAAGCAAATTCTCTGGCACAAGGCAATATAGCGAAAGCTATATTTCATTTGGATTTACTTTCACCGGAGATGCAAAGAAACCAACTCCACGGTGCGTGGTGTGTGGTGAAAAGCTATCTAACAGTGCTATGGTCCCAAGTAAACTTAAACGCCATCTCCAAACGAAACACCCTTCACTTCAAAACAAGAATGCGGACTTTTTTGTTCGCCTGCGTGAAAACACGGAGAAACAGGCAACTTTCATGAGAAAAACCACAAAGGTAAATGAAAGAGCTCTTAAAGCTAGCTATCAAGTTGCTGAACTTATAGCCAAGTCAAAAAAGTCGCACACTGTGGCAGAGAAATTAATACTTCCCGCCTGCAAAGCTATTGTAGAGGAGATGCTCGGACCTGAAGCAGCTAAGGAAATAGCCAAATTCCCTCTCTCAGACAACACAATTTCCAGACGTATTAATGACATGTCTGCAGACATCGAAAGTGTGGTTTTGGAAAAGATCCGTATCAGTGAGAAATTTGCATTGCAACTTGACGAGTCTACTGATATCAGTGGACATGCTCAACTCTTGGCCAATGTGCGTTTTGTGGATGGTGATGCAATTAGAGAAAACTTCTTTTTTTGCAAGGCATTGCCAGAAAAAACAACAGGAGAAGAAATTTTTCGGGTCACATCAGAATACCTTGAACAAGGAGGACTTAAGTGGGAAAACTGCACAAGTGTCTGCACCGATGGAGCTGCAGCCATGGTCGGGCGCACCAAAGGCTTTGTGAGCAGAGTGAAGGAAAGAAATCCAGATGTGATTGTTACGCATTGTTTTTTACACCGTGAGGCCCTCGTAGCCAAGACTTTACCAGCAGACCTAGTTCCTGTGTTGGATGATGTTGTGCGCATGGTAAACTTTGTAAAGTCACAACCCGTGAAAAGTTGCATGTTTGCAGCTTTGTATGAGGAGATGGGAGCGAAGCATAAAACCTTGCTGTTTCATACGGAGGTCCGGTGGTTGGCGCGTGGCAAGGTCTTGGTTCGTGTGTATGAGCTGCGGGAGGAAGTTAAAGTGTTTCTGACAAATGAGAGGTCAGATTACGCAAAGCTGCTTGCAAGTGATGAGTGGTGTGCAAGGCTGGCATACCTGGCAGATATTTTTCATCATCTGAATGAACTGAACACACGAATGCAAGGCCGAAATGAAAACCTGCTTACAAGTACAGATAAAATAAATGGATTCCGTTCAAAGGTGCAACTCTGGCATCAACACGTGGAAAGTGGCAATCTTGAAATGTTCACACTCACCAAGCAATGGCAAGGTGTTCACACTGCTGCACTGTGTGAGATAATAGTTAAACATTTAAAAACTCTCGAGGAGAAGTTGTCATTTTATTTCTCTTCAGTCTCCACTGAATGCCTTGACTGGGTTAGGGACCCCTATAGCTCAGCATCAGTTGGTGGAAAGGACATGACTTTACAGGAGCAGGAGGAACTAACTGAACTGAGACAAAATCGTGGTTTCAAGCTAAGATTTGCTGATCTACCTTTGGACAATTTTTGGTTGGATACTGCCAAGGAGTTCCCCGTTCTGGCAAACAAAGCTATTTTGACATTGCTCCCATTTTCCACTAAATATCTGTGTGAGATGAGCTTTTCAAGCCTGATTGCTGTGAAAACTAAAGACAGAGAGAGACTGAGAGCTGTTGACGAAGAGCTACGTGTGTGTCTTTCTTCGATTCCTGCCAGAATATCATCTTTGTGTCCAGCCAAACAGGCCCAGGTTTCGCACTGAATAAGTAATCAGAAAATTTCTTTGTGTTTATTTGATTTCTTTTGTGTCCATTTTGATAATAAGTAAACAGAAATATGAACAATTATAAAATAATGTATTATTATTTCATAATAAAGTAATTATAAAATAATTTCTTTGTGTTTATTTGATTCCTATTCAAGAGAATTACTTTATATATAGTCAATATAGGCACAGAGTTAAATTTTTTTAACATTTTCTAATGGTGGTGTGCCTCGTGATTTTTTACATGAAAAAAGTGTGCCTTTGCACAAAAAAGGTTGAAAAACACTGCCTTATCCTGTCTCATGGTAATGCTTCTGTTGAAAGTGGATTTTCAGTTAATAAGTCAATGTTAATTGAGAACTTGCATGAAGAAACTGTTGTCTGCCAAGGTCAGGTTTACAATGCTGTCTTGAACTGTGGAGGACTTGAATCTGTTGTAATTGATAGGAATCTGTTGCAGTCAGTCAGGCATGCTCATGCACACTAGACAGAGCACTTGGAGGCTGAACACCATAAGCAACAAGAAGAAATTCAGAAGAAAGAAGAAACTTGAGGGACAAATTAAACATCTTGAAAATGCTAAAAAAAGACTGAGAGAAGAAGCCGAAATGGGAAAGGAAACAATTGATGAGGAACTAAAAGAGTTACAAAATAAAAAGAGAAAACTGTAGACGTGATAGTTTTATATCTTAGATCTTCATTCTTTAAAAACAGATTACTTGTATTCTAATTTCTAACTTACTACTGCTATTTCAAAACTATACGTTTCGTAATGTGGCTTCAGAGAAACCATTTTAGATAGAACATTTATATAATTTTTAGTGTACCTTTAAAACAATAACAAAAATGTTATGTCATTTGTTAGCATTCAGAGTTTACTTGAAGTTTGTATCTTGGTGTAATTTTTGGTGCAGTTGCAAAACAGATGTTGCTGCAGTTAATGTTGAAAGAAGCTGGTATTAAATCTCTTACTTTGACAAATATTTTTGCAGTTGAGACTTGTGTAGTTGTAGAGTGGAACATTTCATTAAGCCTTGCATTCATGCAACACAACCTATTCATTTTTTAACTTGTGGTTATATTTGAATGGTGGTCAGGAAAATTGACAAATGTTGGTCAGGGAAAGTCAGGGGAATGAAAAATAAAATTTTAGTGGCAACCCTGTCAGTGGAGACTGTAGTTTTGCTGTCATTCTGTAGTATATTAAGCTGACAGAAAGTTGCTCTTCGATAAACTGTGACTGCTCCTGATCTACCATTTCACTTCCCTTTGATACAAAGATTTGTAAGTATCAAATGAAGCCTATATAAAAACAAAACTCTGTTGATGGAGTCCCCTTGGCATAAAGCTTAAGAACCACTGACTTCAAACATTTTCACAGATTACATTTTGGTCGGGTTCTTCCTGGTTTGTGTCCCTTTAAATCTGAGGTCAACCCTAGTGTAAAAATGAGTCCATTGGAATTAACCTGGCATCTGTAATGAACATTAAGTTGCCTCATTGAAAGCTATGGTGCAGGATATGTTAATGGGTCTGGTTAAAAGAACAGAGTTTTGCTGGCTAGCTCTAAACAGAGGGTTAAGCCACCAGTGTGAACATTATCATACCGCTTCAATGGTCCATTTTCTCCGCACGTTGCACAACAAGCAGCTTGACAGCCTGTTCCCTCACATTGTATATAATCAGTTAAAAAGTTTCTCAGGCACTGTTGCCTCCCTATATAACCTCAGTACTGTTTCATTTTCTGGCTTCAGGAATCCTGAGGATACAAACAGCAAAGACTATGCAGAAGATCATTTCCATAAAGGCCTTTCAGGAAGAAGCCAAGCAGTTGGTGCAGTGCTGAGTTTGCTTCTTGTGATTCTTACAGCCTGTTTAGTGGTCCTTTTGCTTTACAAAAAAGAGAGGAGGTAAGGCAGAGAAAGATTTGTAGGGATTTTATTTTTGGCATGACTTCCTGGTCCTTTTCCCCCACCTTACATTGCTTAGGGTATTTCTAAGAAGAGGCCTGTGAGAACCATTCAACTAGATGCTGATTGCTCGTCCATACAGACTAACACAATTGCCATGGCAATTGTGGTACACACGGCAGCACCAAATACCCCTAATGCAAAAAGATCTGTCTTCTGTAATGGCTACACTTTCTTCAGCTATCAGAAAAGGTGCCATAGAGGTGCATCCTTAGTAAACCTATGCTACCTGCATCCTTCCCTCAGTGTGACCTTTATGCCTTCTGTTGTGACTATACTTCCTTGTCTTCTTGCTCAACCATCAACCTACCTCTGTGATTTTTTTTCCTGGACCACCCCCTGCTACAATTTTACTACATGTAAAATTCGAGTGGGAAATTGTATAAAGGGGAATCTCAGGTTCATGATTAAGGATGCAACTTCCACATTTTCCCTATGCAAGTTTCTTTTCACTTTGGGAACAAGATTGTTGGTGGGACACTGAGTTGGGTCCTCTGGTAATTTCTTTGGACATAATGGGATTTCCATCTCTGGAGTGCAACTTCCCTCTCCTGCCACAGCCCCAAATGCTCCCTGAAATGCTGATCCTGGCAACAGAGGACTTCCAGAAACAGAATTAAAGGTCTGCCATAGGAGAAGGAAATCAGCAAAAATCACCCCCCTCCATTTTGTTCGTGGAAAGTCTCTGTGGGATCTAACTCTTTGAGTGGTGGAGGAGGCTTCTCCGAGCAGTTGCCTCATTTGGAAGTCCAACAAGCCCTCTTTCAGGATAGTAGAAATGTGACTCATGCATGTATACTCAGTGCTCTTCATAAAATCTGAAGCTGATTTTAGCTGATAGATTGACTAATTAATGGAGCTGAATGAATATACAGCTGGATGTGTAACATTCTCTCTGTTTATAGGGAAACAGTAAAGCAAAAGCTTGTCAGCTGCTGTTGGAGGACATCAAATGTTTCCTATAAGTATTCAAAGGTAATTGTTCCCATGTTTATATATGTATTCTAGGTTTTACTACCTTAAGCAGAGAAGTAATGTACTGTAAGCAGGTGTATGAAGTATAAAGGACTTCTATAGACATACTTATGGGGGGAAAGGAAGTGGTTTTCAACTAAATATTAGGAGAAACTTCCTAATGTTGAAAGCTGTTCAGCAGTGGAAGGGGCTGCCTTGAAAGCGCTAAGGTCTTCATCACTGGGGTCCTTAAGCAAAGGCTGGATGGCCTTTTTTCAGAGATACCGTAGCTGCATATTCCTGCATTGAGATGGACATTGGCCCTCGAAGGTTCATTCTAAATCTGTGATTCTGACACTTTATCAGTTTACTTTGCCAAAACTCCTGAGTAGAATCCCTGTTATCTGAAGCTTGATTATTAGAACATCCAGTTGTTAAAGTTCTCTACTCTCCCTATGCCTTCCCCCTCTAGAAAAATCCTATAAACAAATTTCAGGTTAAATAAATGAGTGGCCTTAGAGAATTATCCAGAACACACTGCAAATGGGTTGTACTTTTAAGGCATGTAAGACAAATGTGGGACTTGTGAGCTACTTTTCAGGCTCACAAGTATAAGTTAAAGATGAAGAGAAGATGCTTATATATCAAAAATCTTTCAGTATAACAGGACAGCATCCTGATCTGACAAGCATCACTCCTATGGATGTCCAGAGAGCTATATGCCACTTCTTTAGAGTAAATTGCTTTTTAGTGGTTTGTACTAACTGCTTTCCCTAGAGGGGAAGAATTTTATTAAGAAACACACATGCATGTTTCAGCATTTGTCTAATGATATTTATGGAGTGCCTTTCACCAAGAATGCTCCAAAAGTAGTTTACAGCAAAAACAAATTTAAAGTAGTTCAAAATATTCAATTTCCCCGTCTCCCACACTTTTAGCTGTGTTTTTGCTTTGTGGGGCCTCTTGAGAGAAGCAGGCTGTTTTAATTGTTCACAGCAAAGCTTTGTAGCACTGGATGTTGATCGTTCACTGAAGTAAGGCCTTTTCTCAGCTGGGTAACAACCTGGTCCAAGTTCCTCATGACACTTATGGAAGTGTGAGTATGTGATCAGTCCTCTCAAACCCCCCCCCCCCCAATTTCATCTGCTGCTGACTTAGTGTTTCACAAGGCCTGTGAAAATAGTCCCCCCACCCCACTCCCCCCCAGAGTGCATGTTTCCTCTGAAGAGTAGTTTATTGAGGCAGTTCAGGTTCACCATATTTTTAATAAATTGCTGTATGCTGAGGGAGCAGTTTTGCTGTTATGAAAAGAAAGAGTAAAGGGAGAAAAAAGGAAAATGTAAGCTTGCTTTTAAACAATTCTGTAGAAAGCCCTTAAAGTGTTGTTTACTAACTGTAACCCCTTGAACATGACAGATAAATACTGAAGAAGTAAATGAGAGTGAAATTGAGTGGCTCATGGAGGAAATTGCTTCACCGAATCAGAAGTTGGAAAATGAAGGGAAAGAAAATGGCCATGTTCCCAGTAAAGCCGTTAAAACTGATACCCTCCCGTCCCTTCATGTGGATGACATGGACAGTGAGGATGAAGTCCTGACAATACCAGAAGTGAAGATTCATTCAGCCAAGGCCTTCCAGTCCAAAGGCTCCCACAGGAGCACACATCATCAGAGGGCAGGTGATCATGCTGTCGTGCTTAATGGAGGCAAGAAAAGCAAAGGCAGCTCTACTTTTGGCCAACAAAAGCTGCAGAATTCGACAAATACAGCATCGTTCCATGATGACAGTGATGAGGACTTGTTGAACATTTAACTCTTTACTGTGCCTGATCTAAATTCCATGTATATATTGAAATGGGACAGCAAAACACTTCCAACCAAATATGAAGACTTTAGCTGCCGGTTACTTTTTTTTCTGGCTTTTTGTAAGGGAATGTTTCGAGGTGGGGGTGGGGGGAGATAAATGGTCAATCCTAGTTGTTTACAATGATCTGTTTAGTGATTGCTGGATTTCTAGCATCCAGTAAACTAAATTTTGGTAAGTCTCCTAAGCCAGGATTTGCACTCCTCCCCTCCCCTTCCTTAAATTGTGAACGCTACACAATGTTTTTGAAGGGTAGAATTAAATTTGAATGAACTCTCACTTCTAGATTCAAGATGAGACTTGAATTTTAACGCTCTCCTTTATTTAATTTATTGCTCTCACTACTCAGGTTCATGGGAATAATAAGAAGCATGTTCTTCCTGCAGGCAGGGTATTTGTTCTAGAGGCTTCCCTACCACATGAAGTAGAGACGAGGGGTTTTCTCTGTGTCAGCCGGGTTGGTTTGATGTACATTTTGGAACTGGTCTGATAAACTTGCCTGTAAATTTGATTTCTGTATCCTAACTTAAAATGGCTTGTTATGATTTGAAAACTGTTTTTACTGAAAGGTACATATCTCTAGAGCTTTAGCCTAGAACAGTGGCTGTTCTTTGCATGGTGAATCTCTCTTTGGTACTGATCACATGAATCCTTTCATCAGTATTTTTTAAAAAGCTATTAAAACGTCCATGGATCTCCTTCAGCTGTAGTTGGGCAAAAATATGGTCTCTTTTCAGATGAGCTTGAGTCTTCCATGTGATTCTTAAAAGGGCAGAAATTCACTGGTGCAGCTCTTTCCATCAGAGTGTTAGAAGGCTGCAAAGGGAGATTGGAGGGCAGTTCCTTTTGGAGTGTTTGTGCAGCTTAAGTGGCCACAGAGGGAAGCACTCCCATCATCTTCTGGGAAGTAGCCCTTCTAGATAAAGCTGGAAGTCCCACCATATGGATTCATTTGTTCCAGACCAAGCTATAGAATGAATCACTATAACATCAGCTTCACTGCCCTGGGAGATTATGGTCTGGTTAAAGCCATGGGCCACAGAAGCCTTAATTGCACGGAAACACATGCCTCTTTTTAGTACTAGGTTGTTTGAATCATGGTAGGCAAAACAAAAACAAAAAAACCCATCCAAACCCTTTGGGTAATATCTCTGAACGTTCCAGAAACTGTTACATGTTGGAACCATGGTAATTAAACAGTTTAGAAAAGCTGAATTAAGATTTTGCTATTCCTGCACCAGTTGGCACCTGCTCAAGTGTTTCTGAAAAGTATCAAGGGCAATGAGAGAGGTTCTTTAGACTATGTACCAGTACTTGTACTGGCCAGAAGCTTTTCCTCATTTGTACCTTTCCTATTTACATTGGTTTCCATTGGGGAATCGGATTTAATGTAATGAAGTGTTCAAACAATTTCAATAAATGATACATTAAGTTATTTTCTAGGAACTGGTAAATGATAAAAGTAGTTTTTCATCCTGTTAAATGTCTTCATAATGTTCCTTTTGAACAGGAAGAGGAGAATGCATTTTTAAATTACACAGATTGCAGAGGTGTAGCATCTGGCAAACCATTAACATGCTATCAGACTAAAAACTTTTCTGGAGAAATTCCACTGAATTCAGTCTCTATTGATAAGGTACTCTGGGCTGCTTCTAGTGGCTCAGAGGAAATGGAAAGACATTCTGCATATAAGATGCTTTTCTGGCCAGCTAGCATGTATAGTGATGAATATTCACAGATTAGCATCTAATATGGAAAAGGGGGGTTATTGTTCATCTGTAAGCCTTAGAAAAGAGGTTCCAGGCACTTAATATATTCTTATCCCATGCTACTTCCAAGGAGCTCAGAGCACTCTAAACGAGGTGGTGGTTACCTTGTGACCTCCCATCAATCTCCTATTATACTATAGCTAGTATAGATATAGTATACCTAGTATAGATATCTGATTTCTACTTCCTTAATTAAAAGATGCAGATGTAGCCTAAAGGAAATAGGACTTCAAAATTCAGTGCCCCAAAATGAAATTAGGAGGACCATCTGACATCATATTGCCCTGTGTGGTAGTGCCCAGCAATGTGCCTGCTCAAGGCTTTGCCTGGACGCAGAACTTTTTCAAGCGCCCCAGAATACAGAGTGGTGCAGTGGGTGAGACAAGGATTGTTGAAATATCTTTCCAGCATGAAGTTTACTGCATAGTGTTGGGCCACACACATACTCGCTCTCTCCCATGGGGCAGGAGGAAAAGGTCTGTATTTCTTTTGTGGGTTGCAAAAAATAAGATTTGGAGAGGATGCTTCTTTACCGAAGTTTAGTAATTTGAGGCCTTGATCAGTCCCATATTTCTCCTGCTTTGGCAATACAGGGTATCTTTAAGGCTTGCCTTACTGCGGAAGATATCTTTGTGCATTATTCTCTTCTACAGTGGGTCAGTAATTTCATGTTCTTTCATTGGATACCGAACAGATAACTTAGGAAGCTAAATCATTTTGAGCCTTGTTAATAGCACGGGAGAAATTTGATACACAATTGATGACATGTCTGAATCTCCTTCACCTTTATGAGATCATTTAATCATCATGGGTAAGTTTTTTTGTATAAAGAATTTTATTTAAAAATATATTAAAGTAATTGCATAGTAAAAAGATTATAAAGGGTAACTTTCCAATTGCACCACTCTAGTAATGATGCAGCTTATCTTCCCTCCATAGGAGGGAGTCAGTAAACTTATCAAACTCTCAAATATTATCCAGGCAAGATAGTGAACTTAGCTTTTATACACCTTTATATATATATATATTTTACTTTCAATATTGTTCAAATCTTTTTTAAAAAAACTGTATAATGGCCTTTTCCATGTGGAAGAGAAGAAAGTGTTGGAGTGATGACAGCAGGGAATTTGAGCCTAATATAGTGGAGAAGACGCAGCCTGGTGTAAGGAAGATTTCCACAAGGCCCCTGCACAAGGCTTCTAAAGGGCCCCAAAAGAAAGCAAGTAGCTGCTGCTGTAGAATGTTCTTGCTTTGGACTCCTTACCTTCTCTAACTTCCACCCCTTGATTGTCTTACCATATTGTAATGGGGTCATATTGCCTTAAGAGTCACTATTCCATGTGTTGTGTTCTACATAAATGGAATCAACCCCTATTTCTAGCTAATTATGGTAATCACCCTGGCCTAAATTATCCCCAGTTCAGATATACTGAAATTAAGGTTATTAAGAGGACAGTTACTGGCCAGAGATCGATATGTACAGCAGTGACCATCTGCAAGACCAGACATCAACTCGCTGGGAAGAGCGAATGAGGAGCTGATGCAACAATTCCCCCTCTCTATAAGCTCATAGGTCCAGTCAAAGCTGGACTATAGAGATCCCCTTCCCGTGTTGGGAGTCGTGTGTGCACCCATTGCTAGGGCTGAGGGAACTCTCCTTAATCACTTTTTCTTGTCTGCACAATTATCAGCCCAGCCAGAGCAGGTATGTGCGATATTTTTTTGCAATGCATCATTCACACTAGTTGGGTAGACCTTCCGTTTTTGAAAGTTACTGATTTTAGTAATGTTTACTAAAAGGAAATACAGAGTAGTAACAGCCAAAATCCTAATGGTCAGTAATAACGAGTGACATTGGAGATGGCTAGAGATGACAAGTTATCAGTAAATAGTCAAAAGTGCACATATAAGCATAGGGCTGGGTGGTTATCTGTAACAGCTGCCTGCTTCAGGAGGAGAATCTTATCATTTCTTGGCAAGCACAAATATTAAAATTTTTATCCAACAAGAAGGCCACAATTTCTAGCTCAAGGCCATAAGATATAAATGGCCCACTTGATAATCTATTAAAAATACAGAATTTTATTTACTCACAATGAGCTAAGAAAAAGGCTCTGTACCAAAACCAGAATGCAAATGCCATAAATGGGTGGCAAGCTCAGCATCCTTAAGCATCTTGCCATTTCTGCCTGGACCTATAGCAGCAGTTTCTCACCTTTCCATTTAGTGCCCACCAAATGAATTCCTCTTACGCTTGATAAAAACATTTTCACACAGGAGGTTGGAAATGGTTCTTGTTTCAGTTAGTTTGTGTGTGATTGGTATGCCTGTGATGAAGAGGGCTCCAGTCCCAGTATCTCTAAAGACTTGAATAGCTTCCTTTTAATTTCAAATACATCTCTATAAATTAGGGGGGGGGAGTGGAAGAGAATCAATTTCATAATAATTGTTAGGTTTGATTCGTTTATGCCCTGCCTTTATCCCCGATGATGACCCAAAATGACTTGCGGTGTTCTTCTTTCCTTGTGAGGTAGGTTAGGCTGAATGTGTGCGACTGGCACAAAGTCCACCCAGGAAACTTCCACAGCAGAATGGGGATTCGAACCTGTGTCTCCCAGATTCTGGTGTGACACTGTAGCCACTACACCATATTGGCTCTCAACCAATACTCTGATCTAACCAATATTGATTCATATTTAAATTAATAATTTACAGGAACCACAGAAACTAAACAGAAACCTGTGAAAATAGTATAAAATGCTTTGAGTAGTATCTGAAGAACTTCTCATAGAATGGAACTTTTTGGACCCCTTGAGTTTGTCAGACCTCTTGGAACAGCACTGGCTGTGATGTGCTGGTCTGTAGTGGGAAAGGTATTGACAAAAGATGCCTATCCTCTGCTGGTGGAAAGATTCTTCTGCTAGGAAAAATGAACATTGGATACAGCCTGACACAGATCTCCAACATGGTGCCTGCTGCTGTGTTCCTGAGTGTTCACTTGCTGCTTGAGTTTTGGGAATAAAGTTGGAATGGTACGGGGAGCGTGAGTTTTGGATCACTCCCTACCATATGATTGACTAGCCAGATGTTGCATTCATCCTTGACAAACGTGTCAACTTAAGCAAAGGAATGTATATTCTGCGACCTATAGTCTATTGTATTGTTTATTGCGTGTCCCAATTGTTGCTTGTATTGTTGGACTATGTGTAACATAAATAAATGTTTCTAAGCTTGGAAACTACAACCTGTGGCCACACAGGAGCAAGCCCTTCCCTTTCTTTGGAAACTGAAACTAAATGGCATCACTTCCCCACAGCACTTTCTTTCACTCCTTGGTGTGGGAGTTACTTCAGAAGAATCCAGTAGGTGTTGTCTTAACACAGGAAGATGCTTGACTTGGAACTTCCCTGTATTTTATGAGTAGCCCTGCACCTGTCATGGTCACTTTGCAGTATGGTCTACAACTCTTTCTCAAAATTCTAAAAATGTCTGCAGATTCAACAAATTTGGGGGTTCTTATCTAATGGGCTTTGCATCAATGAAGAGTTTGTGCAGAAACTGAAGCAGCCCCTCCCCAGCTGTGGCTTATTTATTATACCTTCCAAAATTCCAGCTTTCCTCCCATTTTTCCTACATCACCTAAAAAGCTAGTCTATACTTCATTTCCATGGCTACCAAGTGGAATGCAGCTTAGCTTTTTGCCTAGAACAGATAAGCGGCCCAAAGCCCCCTCATCTCCCTTTCAATTTTGCATGTATGTATTTATGTGTCTACTTCTGCTTTACCAGGTGAAGTCAAGCATTAAAATGGCCCTGACATCCCACAAAATGGGGTGCCCTGCTGAAATCCAAATCCATCCCTGAAGTCTCATGGATACTTCTGGATTCCAAAATGCTGGGAGGAGGAGTTAGAATTCCAAAGAAGAAGAGAGCCTGTGGTAGAAGCATGGAATGTGATGTTCCTTGAAGATTGTATTGTCGAAGGCTTTCACGGCCGGAGAACGATGGCTGTTGTGGGTTTTCCGGGCTGTATTGCCGTGGTCTTGGCATTGTAGTTCCTGACGTTTCGCCAGCAGCTGTGGCTGGCATCTTCAGAGGTGTAGCACCAAAAGACCGAGATCTCTCAGTGTCACAGTGTGGAAAAGATGTAGGTCATTTGTATCTACTCAGGAGGGGTGGGGTTGAGCTGAGTCATCCTGTAAGAGTTTCCCAGGGTGTGGAATGCTAATGGTGGGAGGCTTCACTGTATCCTGAGGAGGTTCTTTTGCATATGGATTGGTACTTGATGTGCTAATCTTCTCTGCAGGGCTATTGTCGGGGATAGAATGTTTTGTTAGCGTGGTGTTTTTCAGAACTGGAAACCAGTTGTTTAAGAATGAACAGAGCATGGTTTCCAGTTCTGAAAAACACCAGAATGGCCCGATCCTGGCAGCTGCTGCACATACGAGCGGGCAGTGCTGCAGGGGACTGCGCACGGAAGGTGCATGCCCCCCTACTGGTTAGGTAAGTGGAGGTGGGGTATGGTGAGCGGGGGTGGGGGATCCCCCGCCCCCACTGGGGGTCTGGCATCCCTTCTGTGCAGGATAACTTCCAGGTAGATTGATGGTTGTTGTGGGTTTTCCGGGCTATATAGCCGTGGTCTTGGCATTGTAGTTCCTGACGTTTCGCCAGCAGCTGTGGCTGGCATCTTCAGAGGTGTAGCACCAAAAGACAGAGATCTCTCAGTGTCACAGTGTGGAAAAGATGTTGGCAGGTCATTTGTATCTACTCAGGAGGGGTGGGGTTGAGCTGAGTCATCCTGTAAGAGTTTCCCAGGGTGTGGAATGCTAATGGCAGGAGGCTTCACTGTATCCTGAGGAGGTTCTTTTGCATATGGATTGGTGCTTGATGTGCTAATCTTCTCTGCAGGGCTATTGTCGAGTATAGAGTGTTTTGTTTGCCTGGTGTTTTTCAGAACTGGAAACCATGCTCTGTTCATTCTTAAGGCTTCTTCTTTCCTGTTGAAGTTTTGCTTATGCTTGTGAATGCTTTCATCTCTGTGTTTTGACTTTATGCTAGTTTTCAAATTTTCTGCTACTGTACCTTATTGTATCTGTATATTGAATGTCCAAACTGTGAATCATATTGTATTTTGCTCAGCAGCAACATACTTTTTATTGTTATTTATAGTCTGCATTAGGGGTGTGCAAAGGCACCCTGATTCGTGTTTTCCAAATCTGCTAAACCCGAATCGAGAGGCCGATTCGGGTTTAGCAGAAACCCGAATCGCCCAGCCGATTCGGGTTTACCAATTCGGATTGATTCAGGTTGATTCGAGTTTTTTTCAATGGGAAAAAGCCTCCCCAGGCTTCTCTGAAGCCTGGGGGAGGCATTTTCCCACCAACACCCCAAATTTGGTGGGGGCCTTCCTCTAACTCCCCTCTAACAACCCCCCAAGTTTCAGAACGATTGGACTTTGGGGGGCCATGTTATGCCCCCCCAAACCAGGTCCCCCTATCCTCGCCTTAAAAAAGGCATAGCTTTAGGTTGCTGCTGCTGATCTTCATTCATTTTTTCCTATGGGGAAAAAATGAAGAGGAAGGCTTCCTTTGCCAGGGGTGGCATTTTGCATGCAAAATGCCCCCCAACCGTCAGGGGCCCTTCTCCCACCTTTTCTCCCACCCCCCACCAAGGCTCAGCCTGCTCCCACTTGGGGGGGCATTTCATGGCCTTCCCAAGTAGGTGCTCTTTTCTCTACTACAGCTGGGGGAGGCTTGTCTTGCCAGGGATGGCATTTTGCATGCAAAATGCCCCCCTACCCTCAGGGGCCCTTCTCCCACCTTTCCTCCCACCCCCCACCAAGGCTCAGCCTGCTCCCACTTGGGGGGGCCATTTCATGGCCTCCCCAAGTAGGTGCTCTCAGCCCCCAAAGTCCACCCCTTACAGCCCCACACAAACCCAATTCCCCCCAGCTGCCACACACAGACCCAAATCCCCACATTAGCCCCTCACAGACCCAAATCCACCCCCAGCAGCCCCACACCCATAACCCCAGGAACAGGCTGGCAAAGGCCAGCCCTCTCCCTTTGTTCCCTATGCTGGGAACTCTAAACTCTCTTTCCCTGGGCAATTGTGCACAGCCCAGGGGTGCCACAATGGTGGGCACACTTCTGAGTGCCAGCTGGTCCCTGTGAAAGAGCACCTGAACCACAGACACCCTCCCTCAAATTCCCCCACCACCTACAGAGATGGCTGGCCAGCCAGCCCCATTGTTCCCTATGATGGGAACCAACTGCACAACAAAGAATAAAACACGAACAACACAAAATAAAGTTTTTAAAAATTATTTTCTCCCTTTCAAAGTACAAGTAGGCAAAGCATTATGACACATTACACCAGCAGTCCCCCACGCAGAAAAATAACACAACTCACTTAACATCAGAGAATCACAAAAGCACAATTCCTGTCAAAAACACTCTATTTCTCGAACAGCTTTCGGTTACACAGCAGGGGGCACACCAAAGGGCATTCCAGCATTCCACCTCACAAAAATAACACAACTCACTTAACATCAGAGAATCACAAAAGCACAATTCCTGTCAAAAACACTTTATTTCTTGAACAGGCGTCCGGGAAGACAGAGGCATTTTCCCATTGAAAAACCCGAATCAACCCGAATCTATTCAGGTTATGGTGATTCGGAAAACCCGAATCGATTCGGGTTTCTCCGAATCGATTCGGATTTCTCCGAATCAACCCGAATCGGGGTGATTTGGGTTTTTTCGGGTTTTCCAAAACCTGAACTACACACCCCTAGTCTGCATTTCTCAGTCTTAGACCTTGGGTCTCAGTGAGAAATGCAGAGCAGAGATGATGATGATGATGATGATGATGATGATGATGATGATGATGATGATGATGATGATGATGATGATGATGATGAAGTATTTGCTAAGGCGGTCAACAAAACTTTACCTTGTGGGATCTATGCTTAAGTTCACTGAGGTGGAGGTTAGTGTGGTTCTAGGAATCACATTTTTCATAAAGCATTGGCTGCTTATATAAATGCAGGTTGGGTCCTGTACATTCTTCAAATGCTGCTGATCTGTTTTCACTCCATCAGTTGTAGTTGATGGTGGCTATGGGGGCTCAACTAGTCAAGGTGCCCAATACCTATCACTCCGGGCAACTTTTGTCTTTTGCGTTAGGTCACAGCTGGGGGAGTGGCAACCTCCCATCCTATCTGTTACCTGCCAGCAGGTAGGTGGCTGCCTGCCTGCTCAGGAGTCTTCAATGCTTCTTCATAGACTGCACAGCCAGCCACACAGGTCAACTGCTGATCTCTCAAACTATTCCAGCCACCATTTCTGGTTGCCTCTTCTGCTTCAACAGTGTGGGACCAACACCTTGTGACATATCTGGTCTCTTATGTATTTGAGCTTAATTTTGCATTTAACATGGTGAGAACATCATAACCTTGCCAAATAAACCCTTTCTGTTCGCAGTACAGATTAGCTCATCTGCAACTGCAGCAGTTATTAGGACACCTTTATCACTAGAGAGTTTTAAGAGTAAAGGCAATGACTGAAGTGAACTGATATCACCTCTTTTGTGATTTACCAGTTATTTCAAAACCTCCCAACTGCATGTGGTTGCACAATACACTTCAAACATAAAGCACTGAAGAGAGTAGATTACCAAATAACAGGCGTTATGCAATCCAAACTAGTTTCAAGACAGAGCAAAGTATAGTGTGCAAGGCAGGCAAGCTTGAAAACGTGAACATGCGATTCCAACTATAAATCTAGCCAACTGAAAGATACATTAACCGGCTGTGGACTGTTTTATGAACCAATACTCCAGTTATTAATTACCCTTACAACTTAGAGAGAACAGCTTTCTCTGCTGTAGCTTGAAGTTTTGGTAGTTAAATATTTAAAAAAACAAGCAGATCCTGTAAAACAGAAAACCCTTGCTGTTAAATAGTATCTCCATATGAAGCGGTTGCCTGTGAACATTGTAAGGGGGCAATGTTTTTATATAAGCTAGTTCCTAGGGTCCTGTCAATCACAGTCTGGCATCAAACCCAAGCGGGAGAGAGCTGTAGCTGAAAGTGTGGGCTCCTGCATAAAGGATCAGTCTCCATTCTCAGTGCCCCCCCTACTAAGGCCCAGTTTATACAATCAGCAAAACTATGATATAGGCCTATATTCCTTTGGCTGCAAGTGTGTGGGAATGAGTGTATGTTTGGTTCTCAACAAGAAAACTTTTCTGTATCGAAGGCTTGTGCTGCAGTGGAATTGTATGGTCTTGGTGGTGCTGCTGGACTCTTTTTGATTTTGCTACTACAGACTAACACAGCAAACTCCTTTGAACCTTTACACAAGCAAACTGATCCCCACATCAAAAGGAGCTGTTTGCATCTCCATATCAAAGGAGTTGTTTACATCCCTCCTCTCCTCCTCCCCTCCCCTCCTCTATATTTGACCAGTTTCTTTCTGCCCTTCATGCATCTGACGAAGAGAACTGTGATTCTCGAAAGCTTATGCTACAATAAAATTGTTTAGTCTTAAAGGTGCTGCTGGAGTCTTTGATTTTGCTACTACAGACTAACACGGCTAACTCCTCTGGAGGAATAGAATGTCAGAAGAAAGGCTAGCCATGTGTTATTTCAACTGATTGTTCACAATCAGTTACAAATTGATTTCTTTGTTCTCTCCACCCTCTCTGCCACTACCGCACTTAATTAGTCTTGGCGAATTAGCCTTTTGTACTGCCATACTGCTTTTATAAGTGCAAGGGAGCATGCTGTACCCTCACCTGCAGCCTGAAGTGGTACATTTTAATAAAATCTTTGCCACTTGATTCTACTGCTTGTATAAACTAGTCTTTCAGCCAAAATAAATGGACTGTTGCAATGAGGAGGAGGGAATAACATGTCACTGATGGGCCGCTTAGCCCTCAAGCCAAGTGTCATCCTCAAGCTTACCACTTCTATCCTCATATGAAATGACTGTCATACACTTCTCTGGGATAAAGCAAGCTGCTGTAGTGGGTGGGGGGCATATTGGAGTGAAAGCAGAACTATCCTCAGCCACTCTTGAGAGTTGGTTTGCCAGCCTCTAGGGGAGGTCTGGAGTTTTCCAGGACTTACAGGTAATCTCCAGCCTACAGAGATCAGTTTCCCTGGAGGAAATGACAGCTCTGGAGGGCAAACTCTATAGCTGCTCTGCTCCCTCTTATGATCCCTAAATTCTGCTGTAACCAGGCACTGCCCACAAATCTCCAGACATTTCCCAAGCCAGAGTTGGCAATCCTACTTGACGGTTTCTCCAAGCTGTGTAAGAGTATAGAGCAGCAATGCGCACTCGGACATCCGTGCCTTCCATCTCTATACATTGTCCATTTTGCTAATATATTGTAAATCACAAAGTGAAATTGAGTTGGCATGTGAGGAAATAATAGAGTGTTCTGCAGGAAGCCCATACTCTGTTTATGTATAGGCAGCTCCAGTATCCAAGTTTGGACAAATGTACCATGGTGCTGCAGTTTGTTCCCCTCTGTCAAACTGTCAGAAGTTTTCCTTCCAGTGGTAACCTCTTTTTATTTGCATCACTGGTTTTGTAAATGAAAAAACAGAACATTAAAGTATTAGACCTGAAACAACACAGCGGTTAAGACAGGCAAGTGTGACCTCTGAAATACTTTAAGTAGACTTATCAACATACTATGCTTGTTGCCATTAAGAATTTTTTTTAATCTTGGAAAAGAACTGGAAGCTTTTCAGCTTGGTTTCTGGTGTACCTTGTATAAAAGTTGCAGTAGGTGGCTTAATAATTTATAAGGGCAACTGACTTTTGGTCTTTTTTTTAAGGTAAGCATATTTACTCTCAGCACATTTAAGAGCAGCATTGTGAATAATAGCCTGATCCCAAAATGCCAGACTTTGATGATATCTTAGAGCATATTGGGGAGTTCAACCTATTCCAAAAAAGAGTATTTTTTCTCATTTGCTTGCTCTCTGCTGCCTTTGCCCCAATCTATGTGGGTGTTGTTTTTCTGGGTTTTATACCGGAGCACCGTTGCTGGAACCCTGGAGTTGCTGAGTTAAGCAGCAGGTGTGGTTGGAGTCTTGAAGAGGAGTTGAATTACACAGTTCCAAAGGGAAAGACCAACAAGGAGACCTTAACTAGTCAGTGTCTGAGGTACAATGTGAACTGGAATGCAACTGATCTGAGCTGTACAGATCCATTGGAAGGCCTTATTACTCACTGGGACAAGAGCAATCTCTCTCTCACCACTTGCCAAGATGGCTGGGTTTATGATTCTTCCATATCATCCATTGTGAGTGAGGTAAGGACTTACAAATACCTTTTGCATACTTTACTGTCATCTTAAGTAAATAACTGAAAGCAGAAAAAAAACATGTTTCTTTTAAAACATTATTGTCATCCATACAGATAACAGCAACACCCAGCGCAGAGTGTGGTCATTCAATTTTGTGCTGCTTTCAAACACCCTCATATTAATGTTACCATTGAGCTCTTATCTTGGATTGATGCTTCTTTTGGAAAAAGGGGTAGATGTCAAAAGCAACAGCATTCATTTTATGTTCTGAAAATGTTATAATTATTTGCTGGCTGTTTATTTCCAAATGTTCTCCCCTATATTTTATTTGGTGCCAGTTTTATTCTAGTAACCTATTTATTTATTAATTAAAACATTTGTATGCCAACTTTCTACCCAAAATATGTTCCCCAAGGCAGTGAACATTAAAACACTAACAAACAATTTAAAACAACATTTTAAAAGAATTTAAATTCAAAACAACATTTGAAAGAGTATTAAAAACAAGTCAATAAACACACAGCACAGAGAACAGGGAGGAGAGCCAATAACAGTTACTGGGGGTATGCCAGACAAAAGAGTCTTCAGGTGCTGCTGGAAGACGGCCACAGAGGAGGCAGACGGATCTCCCTGGAGAGAGAGTTCCAAAGTGTTGATGCCCCGACTGAGGAGGCTCTTTCTTGGGCTGCCCCCCATCTAACCTCAGATGGCAGGGGGGCACCCAAAGCAGGACCTCCAAACAGGACCTGAGTGAATGAGTAGATTCAGATGGGAGAAGTCAGTCCTTGGCTTAAGTTACACTGACCCTGAGCTGTATTGGGCTTTAAATACCAGCACCTTGAACTAGGCCCAGAAGCAAACTGGGAGTCAGTGCAGATGGAACAAGACTGTAGTAATATGGTCCTTACAACCCACTCCAGTCAGCTTTCTGAGCACAGTATTCTGTACCAACTGAAGCTTCCAGTCTTCAAGGGCAGGCCCATTGCAGAAGCCTAATGTAGATGTTACCAGGGCTTGTACTATGGTTCCAAGATCTTTCTTGCCCAGGAAGGGCAAAGCAGGTGAAAGGCACCCCTGCAACTGCTACCACCTGTTTATCCAACAAGAGGCCCAGGTACAGGAATACCCCCAAGCGAAGAACCTGTTCCTTTACAGGGAGTGCTACCCCAACTAGAACAGGAGATAACCCATTTCCTTGGTCAGTCCTTCCCCCCATTAGTAGCTCTTCTGTCTTGTTAGGATTAAGTTTCAGCTTGTTAGCCCTTACCACTCCAAAACTGCCACCAGGCACCTATTTACTGTTTCCACAGCCACCCAGGGATCTGCTGGTAGTGATATGCAGAGCTGAGCGCCATCCACATATTGGTGGCAACTCAGCCCAAATCTCTGGCTGACTTCTCCCAGTGACTTTACATGGATGTTTAAAAGCAATAAGCAATGGGGACAAGAAGGAACCTTGTGACACCCTGTAGGCAGAGGTCAAGGGGCAGAGCAGCAGCACCCAGCCTCACACTCTGAAGTTTACCTTTGAGATAGGACTGGAACCACTGCAGAGAAATGCCTCCCAGTCCAGGAGAATTAACAAGATCATACTTCCCTGTTCATCTCCCAGCACAAGTCATCCACTAGGGCAACAAAGCCTGTTTCAGTCTCATGAACAGGTCTGAAACCAGGTTGGAATGGATCCAAACATGCCACTTCATTCAGGAATCCCTGTAGCTGGCCAGCCACCACTCATTCAGTCACCTTGGCCAAGAGAGGTGCATTTGAAACTGGATGGTAGTTATTAAAATCTCCTGGGACCATCAGATATTGCTGATCAGATATCAGCAATATCTGATGGGTAGGATTATGCATAATCCGTTTTTTGGGAACTTGCATATGGCAGTCCCTTTATTTGAATACGATGAGATCTGGAAACCAATTTTAGATGTTTTAAATGCCAAAGAAGTAATTCCCCCCACGCAACAAGTTAAAATGCTCATTTATTGTAATTCTTGGGTTTTTAACAATTTGCCAAGAGTAGTTTTGATAATGTCTTTTATGGCTTAGTTTTAATCCCTTTCTTGTTTGTACAGTATGGTTTTATCATTTCTTGTATTAAATTTGGATTAAAAATAAAAAAGAAAAAGAAAAAAAGAAAAAAAAATCTCCTGGGACCAGAGCAGGTTTCTTTAGAAGTGGACAGATCGCCACCTGCTTCTAGTCCGGAGCGACTGCCCCCTTGAATGTAACCATTTTATTAACTCCAGGGCAAAGTATTCAGACAGATTTTGATCTCTCAAGTTGCATTGACGATAACACTTGTTCACCCCCATTCTCTGTTCAATGCAGTCACAACTCTTCCAGAGCTCTCTCAGCCCCATCCACCTTACAGGGTGATTGTTGTGGGGATAATAATAACACACTTTGTAAACTGCTCTGAGTGGGCATTAAGCTGTCCTGAAGGGCAGTATATAAATCAAATGGTGGTGTTGTTGTAAATAATCTAGACATGGTAGATAACCCAAAAGGTAAAACAGTGTACTGGTAGACCTTGTTCAGATATTTGAAAGAGAGGTACTTCCTGTGATCTCAGATTTATAGGGCAGCCACATGGTCCTTCTCTGATACTTTCGTAAAGCATTACACTGTTGATGTGGACACAGGACAGGACAGGGCAGTGGCACGAGCTGTACTGCAATCTTTGTTCACCTAAAAAGAAAAAAAAGAGACAACATTAGAGTTACTTAACAGGTTAAAACATAAGAAACTTACTATGGGTAGCTAACTATGTACAGTGTGTATTTGTGTTTATAGTTCCCTATGACAGACATGTATGAACGTATATAAAAATATAATGTATATAAAAATTTTATAAACAGAGATATCTCTATTTTTGCTAAACATGTTGACATATATTTGTGCATAACAGTCTTTGCACTGAAGGTTTTTTACTTTGACGTTTGTCAATAAAATGTGTTTTTGAGAGATTCACCCTGCTTCATTATTGTGTCTAGCTTGGTAATCTCCCATGTGGGACTGCACAGAAGAACAATGATGAAAACAGGGTTGTACATACCTGTAGCTATTGTCCATTGAGTTCTTCTGTGCAGGCACACATACCCTCCCTCCTGTCCTGCTGTGAACTCTCTGGCGGTAGCCAGTTGTGTAACTCGTAGTGGCTCAGAACTGGAGGGAAGAGGTGTCACTCCTCCTTTATCACATGCCCATTTTGGCAGGTTGCTATGTGAGTCAGGAGAAGAGGCCCCTAAAGGATCTTTTAAAAAGCTATAAAGATTTTTTCCGAGTGGCTGTCCTGCGCGCATGCGCAGTCCCATGTGTACCTGCACAGAAGAATTTGTTGAACAATAGTTACAGGAATGATTTGGCACATAGACATGTATGATAAAGATTTCTGTCACTAAAAAACATGTATACACTTATGTTTGGAGATGGTGGCCTAACTGAGTTTGCAGAAAGTTCTAGGTTCAATCTCCAGCTAAAAGATCTCAAGAAATGATGAAGACAAAATTCTAACTGGCGTTTTCAAAAATCCCTCGGTTTGAAATAACTTACCCTTCTGCACACCCTAGAAAATGTTGGTATTCTAGCGTGGTGGGTAACCCAATAGACAGAGGGAGATTGCTGCTACTACCCCTGCCCTGACCTCTTTGCCAGATAACTTTGGAGGAAGGAAAGGGGTGTAGTCCAGGACTCATGAGGATGAGGGGTTGGGAATGCAGGGGGGTTGGGGGGAAGTGAAATTTCCAATTTTTTGCTATATTTCTTTGTGAATGCTTTAAAAGATTGAAGGATTTTCCCTTCATCGTTCTCAAGGAATATTCACAAAAATGAAGTAGAAATTGAGGCATGTCCAATCAGTCACTAATCTTAAATAGAAAGAAAT
This sequence comes from Eublepharis macularius, assembly GCF_028583425.1. Classification (NCBI taxonomy): domain Eukaryota; kingdom Metazoa; phylum Chordata; class Lepidosauria; order Squamata; family Eublepharidae; genus Eublepharis; species Eublepharis macularius. Next base: position 135,977,819 of record NC_072790.1, read on the forward strand.
TCATATGCTAAAATTGTGTTTTTCTGCAATTGTTATAAATCTGTATTAATTATATGGGCATCACAAATATATTTTAAAAACTCCCTGGTCTTTGTGCATTAATTATTATTTATGGGTTTGTTGGGCTTTGCTTACAGATAACTTCTGTTTCTCTTAGGACTTAGTATTTGGCAAAATAATTGTGCAATATTGCTAAAGTTCCTGACAGTCTTCCTTGCAACATTTGTTTTTGGCTTGAAGAGTAAAACAAGCCACATCCCTCAGCTGTTGATTCTTGAATTTTGGCTTTGTTTCAATTTAATAATTTCACTTGACCCAGACTGAACAAAACTTTCTGAATCTTTGTAAGTTATGTTTTCCTGTCCATGTGACCCTCTGCTATATTAAATGTATTATGGTTTCTAACTTTTGAGCTTCGCTGCAACTTGAAAGCAATTAGTTGGAGTGGAAAATCTACTCTATTTCTCATTTCAGCAACTGCAAGTTTCAAAGAGGTCACATTACCTGAGTCCCAGACTCCCAGGGAGGGGAGAAGGCAGTTGCTACTCTTATATTGTTACACGCTTCCTGACAGCCAATGTGGTATACTGGTTAGAGTGTCAGACTAGGACTGGGAGATGAGTTTAATCAAGAAAATGTTTACTAGCTCAAAATAGTCATGGGCAGGAATGATAATGAAGGAAACTACTACAGTTCATGCTATCTCTAACACTGAACAACAACAATGAAAATAAAAAGTACAGCTTCCTACTTACTGAAGCAGATATACCTTTTCTCAGTTATGATGATCCTACATCAGGCTTGGTCAGCAATATATACAACATCAAAGGCTAGGTTTTTATATGTGCAAAAATTGATGACTTCAATATACTGCCTTCAATGGATGACTGGATTGTGAAAATGATAGAGTTAGCAGAGATGGCTAAACTTACAGCTTTTATCAGAGATAAAACATTGTCTATTTTTACGGTTAAATGGAAACCCCTTATTGACTTTCTGTGTGAGATGAAAAAAATGAACTGCTGATTTGCAGATTTGATTTCTAAGAAGATAAATTTGGGGAAAATAAATAGAAGGAGGGACAATAATGAAAAGATAAATAAGGAGGTATCAGAACTATAACTGCATTGTTTTTTAAAGATATGATAGGTGTGTAGAGAAAAATGGAAAATGAAATATGTATTATTTTTCTTTGTTTTAAAATTTTTGTTCTTTTCTTCTTTTTTATTTTTCCATTCTTTTTCCTCCTTTCTTTTTTCTCTCTGCCCTTTTTATTGGGCTTTTATTCTTATCAATAAAACAAAGTATTTGAAAAAAGGCACAGTTACTAATGTGAAAAGTAAGAAAAATATCTTGAAGAAAATATAAGCAAAGACTGGGACATTATTTTGTATGCATTCCATGAAACACAGTAGAATAGTTTCTACAATACACTAAAGAACTGAGCCTGACTACTTGTGGATTAATTTTGTGCCAGCATCTGTAAATGTGGATGCAAGAATAAGGCTATATGACCTGTCCTGATGATGGGATGCATGCATCTGTGATCTTTCAGTGAAATAATCCCAGTGATGATAATAAGGCAAGTGTGATGGGCAGGACTAGTTTCAGCTCTGCATCTCCTGGGGAACAGTCAATGAGAGCTGGCAGAGTGCTGGGGCTACATACAGTTGGAACCTGTTAAGACAGTGAATGAAAGGGGGAGAAGGATTTGAAGCTGCTGAAGGGAGGCAGCAGAAATATAATTGGTGGTGGACACTGGTTCTCAGACATTGTAACCATCCACTGTTATAAGAGTGTGAGGTTATAAGAAGTTCAAATCCTAACCACAGAGTATCTTAGTATTTATACATTTCACTCCAGTATCGCATACATCTTATAAATAAAAGTCTTGTTCCTGCTTAATCCTGGCTAGCTTGAAGTTGTTGGCTGAGGGGAAATAACACATACATGCACACATGAACATCAAGCATTCTCATCATGACTAATGAGCCTGATCAATTAAATGATGGCAGTGTATAGAGAAAGGAAACATTGAATTCCCTTTCCCCAATAGCCCTGGGCAGTAGCTGGGAGAGAGGAGCAAATATAAGGAACTAGCAGCCTGCCAGGTAAAGTTCCTGGGAAGAAGACAAAGAGCACTTTGTGTGATTTGGATCAGGGCTCTCTACCTGATAATTAGGGACTAGACATGTGGTGTATTATGACTGCTCTTAACTGCCTGTGAAGCCCTAAACCTGTGCAGGAAGGTTTATAGTATGTCACAGTGTGTAAGGTGGGGGAGGGTCACAGCAAGGAAAGCTTAGCATTGCTGAGGCAGGATAGGGAAGTCGCGCCAGATACTTTGAAGGAGGTAGAAATACAGAAACGCAGAAGATTCTATCATACAACTACTTTAAGTTGGTTAAAGTAACAGGTGGAATCATCATAAAGCTAGTTTAAGAGTTAAAGAGAAATGGGATACTTAGAGTAAAGGAGACAGTAGTTTTACTGAAAAGAAACGCTGGAGCTTAGAGCATGAAGGATGCTGATGGAGATGTGAGAAAGAGAGGGGTGAAGGAACAAGTAGCTTGGTAACAAATGGGATGAGGAGCCAGCTAATGTAGCTTAGAAAGGTTGCAAGGAAAAGAGAGACAATGTTTTATGAAAAGGGGGAACTGGGATAAAAAGTCAAAAGCAAAAGAAACAAGAAAAGTTTTTTGGGAAAGGCTCCCAGAAAGTTAAAGTGCAAAGCTAAGTCAAAGAAAAAGGATGAGTGAGCGTGAACACCCCCCTCCCCCCTACTAACTCTCTTGGGTTACCTTGACACCTTTACAGATGGTGCTTTATGTAAATATGTTTAATTAATATGGACCACTTGTACATGGCTCAATGCCAGTTGGATCAGGATGATATGGATTGTGATTGGTCTGAACCCCAATGTAATATGCAGCAGGAAAACAGAGGGATTTGGGGTGGACTTTGATTTACAACCATCTCCAGTAAGACAGCATCAAGAAGTCTGATATTTGCAGCAAGGGTGCTGAAGTACTTTTTTCGAGGGTGACAAAAGGATGGGGAAAGCCTTTCAAGTTGGGCAAGATATCCTGCTACCCTGAGAGTCTTAAAGGACTGTATTTGCATTATATACACACATCTGAGTCCCTTTGAGAAGAGCACAGAAACTTGTGATTTGAAATGTAAAAACTCACACCTTGAGATTGCTTCCACTTGGAGCACTTCAGAAGGAGCAGATTACCCCTTGTAAATGAGGGTGGGTAATCATACAGAATGAACTTTGAACTTTTATATTAGATAAACCTAAATCCTGCTTTTAATTTATATAAAACCACCTATCTGAGTTAGCCAGATTAATTCTTTGTGCCATTATTAGAGAAACATTCAAACTATGAGGTGGGATGGGAGGAGAAGATGCAGTGCATTGTGGTATTGCTGCCCTGCTGTTATGGAGACTTGTGCTGTGGAGTTTGCATAGCAAGTGAGGGGATGCAGCTGGAGCAACCTCCCTCTCTGATGGTGTCTGTGGCTGGTTTCCTCTGCATATCTTCGTAGTCCTGTACTGTGTGCGCATGGGGCGGCGGGGGGGAGGGTCCTGCAAATATACCAGTACATTCTGATGGTGCTGGTATGTTCTTCCAGAATCAGGAGCCTTCTGCCAGAGCAGCAGAATCTTCTGCTAGCAGAGGATGCTCTTAGACACTTTATGCTAGATGAATATGCTGGAACTAGTTAAATGGGCTGGTTAGAGATTTTTAGAAGGTTGTTTCTGTACTTCTAGAACTCCTATTTAATTATTCCAATGAAGTTCAGAATATTGCAGCTTTCTCTGAGCTCTGGATATCAGTAAGTTCTAGTGATTTGAAGTCATTATTTCCCTTCTAATTGTTTCCTTACAGTTTAACTTGGTGTGTGAAGACTCCTGGAAGCTAGATGTATTTCAGGCATGTGTGAATGCTGGGTTTTTCATTGGGTCAGTAAATGTTGGCTACATAGCAGACAGGTAGGTACTGACTGATGGGTCATCTTCAACTGACTAACAGATCAATCATGCAGAAATTTAGGGGGACTGTGGAAAATGAGTCTCTTAAGCATATGTCCAAATTTAAGATTAAATATGAATGCTTGGTAATAATCTCTGTCTATCGCAAACATTTAATGCTCTTTGGATTTTACAAATGCATCTTCCTTTTTGACTCTGGGTAGAATTTATGTTCTGCATTTTGCAATAACATGTGCATCATTGTAATGACAATAAAAATACTTCTGAAGCATTCTTATTGCAATAAACAAAGAGCCAACAGAGACCACCTAACCCTAAAATAATCTTAACATTATGCTTCAAATTATCTCAGCTCATGCCAAATGTCCTCCAGTTTTGCAACCTCTCCTAATGGCTAGCAAGGTGAGCCTCCTCTGGGTGGCCTTTCCATAACAGAGGGGGTAGCAACTGAAAAACGTGAGTCCAGGCAGCAGCACAACACTCCCATGATAGAGACAGGCCAGCCAAAAGGCCCTGTTGGGCAAAGCAAATGGGTGGGTACATAGGTGCTGCATGGGTGGTAGATAGAGAGAAGGTCCTTCAGATAGGTGGGTGACAGGTGTTTTAAAGCTACACTCTGAAGTATTGGAGGGGGACCTGGAAACAAATGAGTAACAGGTGAAGGGAGATCAGAATGAGCACAATATTCTCTCCACAGCCAGTTCCAGATAACAAACAGGCTGCTACATTGTGTATCAGCTGAAGTTTCTGAGTAATTTCAAGGGCAGCCCCACATAAAGCTTGTCACAATAAATGAGCCTCAAGGTTACTATAGAATTGGATCTGTGTGGCCAGGCCCTTTGACTCCAGATAAGAGGCAAATTTCTGTGCTATATGCAGTTGATAAAATGCTATCATACTCACCTGCTTTTCCAAAAGCAGATCAGGGCCACAGCAAGACTCCTAAACTCTTCTGAGCTATGACATTGACAGGGGTAAAAACAGAATGCTGAGTGCTAGGAGGTAGAGTCATTTAAGATTTGACCGTTGGAAATGGTCAGTGGGAGATGCAAGATCCTCTGGTGAATTGCAGAGCTTCACAGAAGAGTGGGTTAAGGATGGACAGTGTAGAGATCAGAGTCCCCCACCCCCAGAAGTTGACTTATACTGTCCTGGAACTGAGTGAGAGAGTTACTGATTTACAGTAGGGACGGGTGCTGTGTTTAGCTGTAGAGGTTTAATCCAGAATGTAACGTAAGTACTAAAACATCCAAGGACGAGAGGAGCATTTACAGTTTAAACCCTTATATCTCCATGTTACCTGTTAATATATATCACAATTTGTGTTATACCAAAAATTGATTCTTGTTCACTTTTAAAAAAGAAAATCTTCTATGTCCAATTTAATCCATCTCTCAGTTACTCTCAGTTGGGGGAAGGTTTTATATCCAAACCACAATTCTATCCTAGAACATTGTTCTTGCTGGTATTTCTGATGCAGTTGGAAAAGTGAGGAAACCCTGAGGTGGTGTCTGGTGAGGCGAAATTATTATATAAAAGCTGTATTCCTCTATATGGTAGTTGGATGTGAACCTTCCTCACAAACTCTCCCTTACTGACCAACATTACTTTCTCAAGCCACATATGGCAATAGCTCTCTTCAAACAATCAAAACCACATATACTGCATGTGTATAAAGGAAGTGGTTAAGAGTGGCAAGACTCTAATCTGGAGAACTGGGTTTGTTAGCCCACTCATCCACTTGAAGCCAGCTGGGTGCCCTTTGGTCTTCTCAGAGCTCTCTCACCCCAATCACCTTACAAGGTAATTGCCGTGAGGATAATAACAACATACTTTATAAACAGCTCTGAGTGTGACATTAAGTTGTCCTGAAGGGCGATATGTAAGTCAAATGTTGTTGTTATAGGGGAATGGAATCACACACTCACTAGCCCCACCTAGAGTCATCCATGTTTACAGTGTGTGATGTGTAGCAAATGGGAGGGATTCTAAAGTTTAAACTTTAAACTCCCTCCCTTGCTCCAGCTGACTGTTGGCACTGTCAATTGGAGCAAGGGGGGAGATTCTAAAGTTTAAACTCTAAAATCCCTCCCTTGCTGCAGCTGACTGTTGGCAGTCAGCTTGAGCAAGGGTTTTTTTTAAAGTTTAATGGTCACATGACCATTTTCTAGAGGTGCCAGAATAGCGTCCCACCACATTTCAGCTGGAAAAAAAGCCCTGCCTAAACACATGCAGCCTGTGTGTGAACAGATACATTTGTATGCACACAGGGCTCATGAGAAAATATATATATTTCCATGGAAGGAACTATCAAATGTAACTCTGCTCCCCTTTAGGTTTGTTGAGCATAGGACATTTTAAATGTCTGAACACAGCTAATTTTGTGACTGTTATCCAAAAGTCCAAATGTGGTTGCAATTTGATGTTGCACTAGGGTTTGGTTTAGACAATGTCATGAAGAGCAAGCAGAATGTTTCATCACAGTTCCAGAAAATGCCCAGCACAGTAAGTACTGTGAAAAAAATGCAATGATTAATTAGGTCATATTTAGATTATATAAGGGAGGGGTGTTAACTTACTACTGAAAATGGCAGCCCTGCATTAATCCCCCCTCCCACCGACCATAACATTCAGATGCTACCATACGTCTCCATTTTCACACTCAACAATATAGAATAAGTATATTACATTCTGGTGTTAGTGTTGTGGACTGGGTTTTTTATTGACCCATGAGTAATTTCTATTGTAAAAAGGATCAATTGGAGAGCCAGAAATGTTAATCTGTCCTATCTTTTGTGCGTATTTCTTTGTCACTTAGACTGAAAAGTCACTTCTTCATCCTTTTCTTATTCCCTACCTAATCCTTTTCTTGAATTGTGTGTCATTTCCCTACTTCCTTGCATCAAGCAGCTTCTTGCAGTGGTTTATCAGCATATATTTCTTCACTTGTGAGTCAGTAGTCTTCCCCGTCTGTCTTGTCATTCAGTCAAGAATTATTGCCGGGATGGGCTTGACTGTGTGTATGTCTTCACTTTGCTGTTTACAGGTTTCTGTGTTTTATTGACATCTGTCTTCATACATTAAAGAATAAGGATTACAAAGGCTCTCTTATTCTGGCTCATCAAGAATTGTTGATATTTCCTATATCTTGATTAGATTTTATCTATATTTCCTGAGCATGTATCTGCATATAATACATCAATAAAATCAACTACTTCTAGCTGCTCCTCTGAAATATAAGTAGAATATTACAATCAGCTACAGTAGGTAGTGTACTCAGATAATAGCAGTTATATTGGTAACTGATTTTTTTCATCACAGATTTAGGGTCAAACCATACAAGACAAAATACACTTGAATTACACTTAAATACACTTGCATTACAAAATATACTTGAATTACCCATGTAATCTGAGTGTATTTTGTCTCATGTGGTGAGACCCTGAGCTAAGTGCATAGTTCTCTGCTTGAGCTATACCACCCAGTGGAGTAATTTAATATCTCTTATGCTCATACTCTACAAGAGAAGTGTTTCAAAATCATCCCTTAATGTCTGATTTTTCTTTTCTTTTCTTGCTCCCCTCAATATAGGTTTGGACGTAAAACAAGTCTCTTAATTACCAGCCTGATAACCTCCATTTCAGGAGTTCTTGTGGCCTTGGCACCAAACTACTTATGGTCTGTGATATTTAGATTCCTTCAAGGATTAGTCAGCAAGGGCTGCTGGACAGCAGGCTACATCTTAAGTAAGTCTGATACTTTCCCTGTTACTAACAACCCCTTTATTGAAGAAATGAGGGCTGAAGAGAGACAATGTTTATTTAAAAGAATGGCAAGTTGCATGAGAGAGAGAGCCATCACCATCACCTTTAGAATGTCACATTCTTTAATCTCACTCTTATCTCTAGTCATATAGATTTTGCAGATATTAGAAGTGCAAAGTGAAATAATAATGTGTGAAAACTATGCGTAATGATGCCTTTACCATACCATCTTTATTTTTCTGAAAATCTACTGTCTTTATCCAGCTAAAATGTTGCTTTTAGTGTATCATCTTGAATTCTCTGAAAAACTGTTGTCTGTATCCAACTAAAGTTGAAGAATGTACAATATTTGGGGGCAACTTTGATACTCCAGTCCTAAATTTTGAAGTAAATTCTATTGCTGTTACTTGGATTTGCATCCTATAAGAATGCCTAGAATAACAACTTTAGAAGATTATCAGTCCCTGTGTATGCAAACTCCGTAAATCGCAACTGACTTATGGGGACCCCCAGCAAGAGGCAAGTGAAAAGCAGAAGTGGTTTGCCAGTGCTTTCCATGGTGGTCTCCCATCCAAGTACCCATCAATCAGTAGGCTTGTATAAATAGCCAGGTGTGTGTTTAATATTTTATAACATATCCTTCAAGGAACATATTGTGCCTGTCTTTAAATTTCTCTCAAAAACCATACACACATAATCCTCCTGCCTAATAGTAAAGGTCAAGTTTCTTGGTTCACACCTGCAAAAGATAGATATAAGATTGTAGAATATTGAGGTGACAGAATGGACAGTATCACAGTAGGTGATTCCAATTTTGAATATGTCTTTGCATAATAAACTCAATGGAAATGGAAAAGTAGCATAGCAAGAAGGAAAAAATTCTGCCTCCTTTCTTTGCTTGCCGTGCTGGCCTTCTATTTTCTACAAATTTTTAACATTGGTGGCATTCCCCCATGTGATTTTCAATTATTGTTTTCCTGCAGTGGTATAGTCCATTTTACCACCCCAGCAATATGACAGATAATGCTGATGTACGCATTACCCTGATGGGGAATAAGAATTTACCAGTGTGATTTTGCAATGCAGTGTCTTATTTCAAATTACACTGCTATGGGTCTCTTAGATGGAACGAATCATGGTAATGGATGTCGTAGATTTATTATTATATGGGGTGTGTGTGTGTGCTTTATTGTGCATCTTCAGAAACCTTCAGCTTACAAGTGAAACAATACCATAAAACCATAGAATGTAACAAACTATCAATTTTACCTACAGGAAGACATTTTGTGGTATCCCCATTACTGGTGTGGCTGCTAATTAAGGGCAGCAGCAACAGGGCTTTCACATGAATGGTTTCTATATAGTTTCCTTTTCCTAGTCCCCTGGAAGTGGCCACTTTCCCTCCCCACTGGCCAACAGGACTTTTGCAATTTTTTAAAAAGTCACTTTCTTATCACTATGGCCGTTTTCACACTGTCTATAAATAGCGCGAGACTCACAGAAGGCTGCCGGCTTCCTCACACGATTTTTAACACCATCTGATTACAAAACGCCATAAATCACTGTTTGTGGCGTTTTGTAAACAGATGGCATCAAAAATCGCGCGAGAAAGCCGGCAGCCTTCTGTGAGTCTCGCGCGATTTATAGACAGTGTGAAAATGGCCTATATCAATATACTGCTGTATTAATAGATGTAGCAGATCCTCTGAATTCCTAGTAGGCCTTATAAATGTCTGGTGGTCACAAAGTAGTGTGTGTCCCCACACATACACCTTTGGTTGCCAGATGGTCCCTACATGAATACCAGACACAGGTATTCTTTATGTGCGCGAGATCCTGGCCGCAGTGCAAAGATGTCACTTCCAAAAGTGATGTCATTGCACTGCTTGCAACTATTGAGGTAGTTGGGCAGGGACCTTGCTGTGCTGGAAGGCCAGGCCTTGCTGGCCCCAGTGCCCAGCTCTCTTAGCAACAGGGCCACATTGCCGGGGGACAGCAGTATGAAGCTGGTCTAGTCAGCCCAGTTCTCCCAGGGGCACCCCTGGAGAAGCGGGGGCACTGTGGACCCAGCCTGTGAGTGGTGCTGCCCTCCAGGCTAAGTCCTGCCTGTTCCGCAGTGTTGAGTGGGCTGGCTTCCTACATGCCATGCTGCTCTCTCTCCTTCCTCATCTTTTCCTTCCCTTCCTCCTCTTCTCCTCCCTCCCCTCCCGCACTTTCTCTTTTCCCTCCCTCCTTTCCTCCCTTCTTCCTACAGTGGGAGCTGCAGTGGTAGCAGCCAGCTGCCAGCCGCCCAGGATTTTTAAAAAACACAGTAAACAAATCCAGTTCCAGAAATGTTGTAAAACCGAGGCCAGTTGTCCTCAGAAGCTACCCCATTTCAAAAGAGCCATGACAAGAACCCCCTTCCTTTAGACACGAACCCCTTCCTCACTACGCGAGGAGGAGGAAGCGGCTGCCTCCTTGACTCCTCTCCCCTGCTGCCAAATGGCTGCCAGTGAGGGAGTGAGGTGAGGCCTGTGTAATGCATAAGGGGCCTTGTGCCTGCCTCTGTCTTGGCACTCGGCTATCTCTCCCCCGCACCCACCCTGAGGCCAGGCCTAGCCAGGCAGTCTCTCTCCCCAGGCAGGGTCACTTGAGGCAAAATGGCCACTTTTGGGGTGGGAAAAAGAGGAAGAATCACCACCATTACCCTCTTCATGCTTCTCTCCTGCAGCCCACAGAAAAGGAGGTGCCGCAGCTTCTCTAAGCTGTCCCTTGCCCGGCGCTTGTGAGACCAATCAGCTCTCTTGATCTCACTCTTTCTTTCTTTCCCCTAACTGGTGAAGGATGAAGCTAGTTGGAGAGGGCTGCCTGGAGGCTGTGACCCTGAAGATGTGGTGCTGCTGAGGAGGAGGATCAGCTGAGAAGCAGTAGTGGTTGCTGCAGTAGTGGATGGTCGAGTTGCCTAGCTTGGTGGGGAGTAGGGTTCCCAGGTGTCTGGTATTTTCAGTCCATTTCCCTTGGACAGACAAAGAAAATACAGGACTGCCTAGGTGAAAACTGGACACCTGGCAACCCTACATGTGCCTGAATTACAATCCCAAAATAAGACTTTTATTCAAATGTGGAGAATAGGATAACACCTTAGAGTTTTAACTAATTGGTGGCATGAAAACAAAAGTATAATATACAGTGTTAATAATTATTCCAAGTAGTCGGTTTCTAAATCAAATGATGAGGGGGATGAAAAGATAGTCCTAAGGTCAACATGTGAGAAAAAGCAGCCTGCACCAGAATGCAGGAAACTTCTCCAAAGATATGATCTCAGATGATCACATAAGTTAGTCCTGAGACAGTTACCATCTCCACTCAGGTTGATATGCAGCATCTTTTCCTCCTCCGCTCCTTTCTGACTTCTTTGTTCTTTTTCAGATGCACGCATGCAGGAACACACACATGACTGCTTATCTTCCATTGCTAGGCAACAAGACCTCACAGAAACTTTCCAGGAAAATTCCCAAGATAACAGCAGTCTTAGCTGTGAAAAAAAAGAGCTTAAAATCACTTAAATATTCATTCTGTGACTCAGAAGTCTCTATTTGCATGTATGAAGCTCTGTTCCTAAGGGATTCTATGATCAAGGAAAATGGTGGGGCACATAGAGAGAGAGTTTCTGCTTCACAGAAAAGATTGTAAAAAACACTGGGTTTTGGATAGTATCCTGCCTGTTAGGCATTCTGATTTCACTAACAATTATATGTATGTTCTTATTTCTGCTGTGTTTTCATTTCAGCTGATACACAAGAAATGCAAAAAAAGAGACATCTTAATGTTTGGGTCTCATTTGTCTTAAGTTACCCTAATACAAATGAGTGAAGAATGTGTTCAAAAGAGTTGCTTCATATGGTACATTGAAATCTATTTTGCATCTCATCCTCTCCTGAAAACAGCACAGGGATTAAATTGGAATTCACACTTGAAAAGTAGAAATGTGGGCTGTTCCCACGCTGCTTATCTTGTTTTGGAAAACAACAAAATCTCATGTGAAATCTTGCGAGAAGACACTATAACAGCATCTTCTTGCGAGATTTTTCTGTTTTCCGGAACAAGGTAAGCAGTGTGGAAATGGCCATGGTCTCACTACATATAGGGTTGCTAAAGATCTTCTAGAATTGCAACTGATCTGCAGACTACAGAGATAGTTCCCTGGAGAAAATAGCAGCTTTGCAAGACAGATTTTATAGGTATTATGCCCTGCTGAGGTCCCTCTCCTCCCCAAACTTCGCCCTCCCTGGGCGCCACCTCCAAATCTCAAGGAATTTCACAACCTGGAGTTGGCAACCTTAGTTACACACCAGCTTTCATTCTGATGTTTCAGTCTTTAAGGGAGACATCACTTTGAATTTTTAAAATATCTTTCCCAGCCTCCTTGAAGATGAATGTACCCAATTTCATTGTAACCCCCCAAAATTCAGCGCAGAGTTATCACATTATAAATAAACTTACAACAATCCAACATAATCAATGGAATATCCCTAAACAAATGTTTGTTTTATAGAAATTTCAGAGTCCATTTATGTATAGGTTCTATATACAGGAAATAAGCTTAAGTATGGCCTCTAGGACATATCCATTATCCCATGTGATATAATAGACAATAACGTATAGACAAATTATAAACCGCAAAATGTACATACACATGTAAAATGCGTTACAAGGAGTGGATAGATCATGCGTGGGTCATACGTGATGTGTATGTGTGGATGCTACAGATGACATGTTCTATAGTTTGGGGGTTGGGTGTGAACAAGCCCAAGACTCATTCTTCTGCTCCCTAGAGTCTACATGCCAGGAGCCTGCATGAATGAACCCTAATTTCTGATTTCAGTTTTCTTCATGGACAACAGCTCACTTAAACTGTTTAGCATTATATTCACATCAGACTAGTTTAGCATGCTAGACAATTGTTGTGGCATGCTGACCGTATGTGCATTGTGATGACGGGGAAGTTTCATTTTAAACTAGCCAGGCATAGTACCAAAGGTTCAGTACAATCTGAACTTTAATCTGTATAAAAGTATTATTACAAAGATCAGATAATTTATTTTTCAGTCACAGAAATTGTTGGTCCAGGGTACAGGAGGACCGTGGCCATTCTCTATCAAGCGGCATTTACTGTTGGTCTTCTCATCCTTGATGTGGTTGCTTATGCAATTCCTCACTGGAGATGGCTTCAGCTTGCTATTACCTTGCCAACCTTCCTGCTTTTACTCTACTACTGGTATGAGGTTTCAGCTCTGTTACTTCTCATCTCTCTCTCTCTCTCTCTCTCTCTCTCTCTCTCTCTAAAAATGTATCCCAACATTGTGACTCTCTCTAAAGTGTCCAAGAAACAAACTAGGATGGAGGTCTGAAGGTATGAGCCTATGCAGACAGGAACAGGCTGTCTGCATAGGCTCTCAGAAGCTGGAGTCACAAAGACACAGAGCAGATGTGGTCCCTTTCCCACCACACTAGTGTCTCCCCCCACACATGTGAACTTGCTTCTATAGCATAAAGCAAAGTACTGCATTTGGGGGACAGTACTTCAAAGATGATTGATCTTTCCTTCTGCCCTGCTTCTAAGTGGACTGAAATACACTGCAGCCACCCACCCAGTCATCTTTGCTATATTATTTTATTTTATTTAAAACATTTATATGCCACCTTTCTACCCAAATAGGGTCCCCAAGGTGGTGAACACTAAGGCATTAAAACATTGAAAATATTAAAAACAGATTAAAATCTGTGTATGTATGCATATATATATGTGTGTGTATATTTTTAACAAAGCAGTAAAGACATACAGGACATACAGGAAATACAATAAGAGGTTTACTGAGGGTGTGCCAAATGAAGCAGAAAAGTCTTCACCTGATGGCAGAAGACAATGACAGAGGGAGACAGGCAATTCTCCCTGGAGAGAGGTTTTCAGCACCATAGTAGAGAAGGTCCTTTCTCAGGCTGACACCTGTCTAGGGCCGATTCCAGACAGCCCTCCCCATCCCGAAACGTCACACATTGTCGCGTGGAAAACGCGAAATATCACATTTTCTCACGCGAGTTTTGCGCAACGTCGCACAAAACTCGTGCGAGAAAAAGCGGTATTTCGCGTTTTCCACGTGACAATGCGCGACGTTTTGGGACGGGGAGGGCCGTCTGGAATCGGCCTAGGTGTCAGATGGTGGGAGCACTTGAAGTGAAGCCTCTGAAGATGACGGGAGATGTTCGTATGGGAGAATATGGTCCTTAAGGTATGCTGGCCCCAAGCTGTATAGGGCTTTAAAGGTCAATTTCAGCACTTTCAATTGAGCCAGGAAACAAATTAGGAGCCAGTGTAGACTGGAGTGATATGGCCCCTGTAACCAACTCCAGTCAGCATTCTGATTGCAGCATTCTGTACCAACTGTAGCTTCTGGACAGTGTTCAAGGGCAACCCCATGTAGAGCACATTTCAGTAATTTAATCTAGATAACAGTGGCAAGGTTTTCCTCACCCGGGAAGGGCTGCAGCTGGTTCACCAGCTGGAGCTTATGAAAAGTGTCCCTCACTTTTCATAAGCTCCAGCTTATGAAAAAGCAGCTTACACTGTTTATCTAACAGGAGGTCTTTGTCGAGCTTTCTCCCCAAACTATGAACCTCCTCCTTTAGGGGGAGTGTAATTCCATCCAGAACAGGAGATATCCCTATTCCTGGGTCAAACCATCCCCTCACCTGTAGCACCTCTGTTTTGTTGGGATTAAGTTTCATCTTGTTAATCCTCTCCCATCCACAAACTGTCTCCAGGTACAAGTTCATGGTTTCCACAGCCTCCCTGGGATCTGTCAGAAGCACAAGACAGAGCTGAGTGTCATCTGTATATTGGTGATAACTCAGCTCAAATCTCTGGATGACTTCTTCCAGAAGCTTTACATAGATGTTGAAAAGCATGGGGGACAAGATATAACTATAAGACAGCAGCCAAGGGGTCGAGCAGCAGTCCCCCAGCACCACACTGTGTAACCTACCTTTGAGATAGGACAGAAACTATTGCAGAACAATGCCTCCCAGTTCCAGCCCTAAAAGTTGGTCCAGTAGGATATCATGAACAATAGTATCAGAATCCACTGAGAGGAATAATAGGGTTGCACTCCCCCTGTCCATCTTATGATGCCATCCACTAGGATGACAAATGCCATACATACAATGTTCCAGTGAAGGCAAATCATGCCTTTTCCAAACCTAAAGTCACTGTGATCTCAGTTGTCTTTCTTTCTCCAAACTCCTCCCCCACAAGTAGTCACAAAGACTAGTATTTTACTAGTTTGAGATGGTGGTACAGTGATCTAGATTTGAACTTACAAAATCCAAGCCATGTATTGTTGAAGGCTTTCACAGCCGGAGAACGATGGTTGTTGTGGGTTTTCCGGGCTGTATTGCCGTGGTCTTGGCATTGTAGTTCCTGACGTTTCGCCAGCAGCTGTGGCTGGCGAAATGTGGTGTAGCAGAGGTGCTACACCTCTGAAGATGCCAGCCACAGCTGCTGGCGAAACGTCAGGAACTACAATGCCAAGACCACGGCAATACAGCCCGGAAAACCCACAACAACCAAAATCCAAGCCACTTTCCTGCTTCTAGGTATCTTAGCTCGTACTTCAAAATAGCCTCATCTATGCATTGTACCTCTGTAGTATTATGTCCAGCAACATTTACTGACAAACATAAACCTGAGAATTAGCAAGTGGAATGAACAAAGGGCTTGGGGATGTGCATTTCTGAAAGCAACTTTGCTATAACTATATAACTATAACTATGTAGGGTGCTTTACAGAACACAAGTAAACAGCTGCCTACCCCAAGGAATTTACAATCTGAAGATTTACATAAGGGAGGCAACAAAGGAATGGGAAGGAAGTGGAGGTGGGAATAAACAGGGAAAGAATATGCATTCATGCAGCTCCATATTCTTAGGCTTTGCTTCAGTAGGAAAGAGAGCCTATGGCTAAAGTCTTCACGATGTCTTCTTTTCTGAAATATGACGGTAATTCATCTGACTGCTTTTATTTATAGGTGCCTTCCAGAGTCTCCCAGATGGCTTATCTCTCAAGGGCAGAATGCCCGAGCTATGGAAATTGTAGATGATATTGCTAAAAAGAATGGGAAAATGTTACCTGCCCAATTTGAGGTGAATTTTGAATGTTATGAATATGAATGATGATGATGACGATGATGACGATAACATTCGATTTATATACTACCCTTCAGGATAATTTAACACCCACTCAGAGCGGTTTACAAAGTATTCTATTATTCTCCCCACAACAATCATCCTGTGAGGTGGGTGGAGCTGAGAGAAATCTGGAGAGTTGTGACTGACCCAAGGTCACCCAGCTGGCTTCAAGTGTTGGAGGGGGGAATAAAACCCAGTTCTCCAGATTAGAGTCCCATCGCTGTTAACCATTACACCAAACTGAACAAATAGCTTCTATAATTATCACTATACTATACTATACTATACTATACTATACTATACTATACTATACTATACTATACTATACTATACTATACTATACTATAATGATAAACAGTGGTAGTAATATTAGTATCTTATATACTAATAACGAAGTGGCCTTGATCATTGGATACTTAAATTCAAAGATTGAAACCATGAAGAGAAAAGACAGATCTTGCTATACACCTGAAAAATGCTCCAGCTTTACTGAAAAATCTGCAACCTAAAATAATAATAATTTTTTTTAAAAAAATACAACTCAAAATGATAAAAGGAGCACCTGATATCCTCAGTGGCTGTTGCTAGGCACCCATATTAGTTTAGCCAATAATCCAGGCTTGGTTTCTGTCAGTAAAAGGCGAGGGGGAAGAGCCATTTCTAGGGCTGTTTTGACCTTTGAGGGAGGATTCAAAGGGGCCAGACCCAGAAGCAACCACTGGATACTTTAATGCTGCATTACTTTCATGACTCACCTAGGCTTGGCTGCTTGCTTCTGTTCAACAGCAGCTCCCTCCCACAAAAGCTAGTATAGCATAGTGGTCAGAGTTTCAGTGTAGAATCTGAGCGACCCAGGTTGGAAATATCACTCTTCTGAGGAAACTCACTGGGCGACTTTGATCCAGTCACACACTCTCAGCCTAACCAACCTCTTAGTATTGTTGTGAGGATAATATGCAGGCAAGGAGAATGATGTAAGCTGCTTTGTGGAGAAAGGCGGTAGAAAGAAAGAAATTAAGAAATATAGGAGAAGATGTTTGAAGGAGAGAAGGATTTAGGGAAAGGTAAGCAGATAAGCAGAAAAATATGATTTTGGATACTTACCAAATAAATGGGGAAACTGGCTTGATAACAACATAACAAGACTTGATTTATATACCGCCCTTCAGGACAACTTAATGCCCACTCAGAGCAGTTTACAAAATATGTCATTATTATCCCCACAACAAAACACCCTGTGAGGTGGATGGGGCTGAGAGAGCTCCAGAGAGCCATGACTAGCCCAAGGTCACCCAGCTGGCTTCAAGCAGAGGAGTGGGGAATCAAACCCAGCTCTCCAGATTAGAGTCCTGTGCTCTTAACCACTACACCAAACTGGCTGATGATGGACTAATTATGCTTCAGAAGGGACAAAATATTGAGAGCAGCAGAATGTCAGTTAAAGGATGGTGGGAGATGAAACTAGCCTTCTCAAGTTCCTGAAATTATAGAATCATGGAAGGGCAGGGATTTGGGGCAGGCTGAGGTTTCTAAACTTCAACCCACTCCAGTGTGATTTCTTATAGTCCTCCATCTTGTTCCTTTGGATACCCAAGTTCATGGTTGAGAATCTACATTAGGGCACCAAAACAGGGTCACCCATAAATGGAGTACAAATCTCCCTTGGTATGCAGAGGGTTTTTTTTCCAGGTTGATAGCCCTGTTGGTTTGCAGTAGAATAGTAGGATTTAAGTCCAGGAGCCCCTTAGAAATCAACAAGATTTTTAGTTTATAAGTTTTGGATACTTCATATCTGAAGCAGGGAGCTTTGACTCTTGAAAGCTTATACCCTGAAAATCTTGTTTGTCTCTAAGGGGCTACTGGACTCAAATCCTGCAGAAAAGAAGTTACCATAAAAATATACAAGTTATGTGGAATCTGCTATTTCCTTAACAAGTATAAAATTACCCAACCCTTTCACCCTTGATTAATGTTGCACTGTTCTTCTATAGATTATTATTCTTGAAGAAGGGAATGAAGAAGAAGGGCATGAAAAACCGAGCCCTTCGCTAACTGATCTTGTAAAGACTCCTCAGATGAGAAAATACACATTTATTTTGATGTATAACTGGTAAGAGACCTTTTTATTCTTGTTCTTCTTTAAGTGATGGACACCTGTTCCCATCATGTTCCCTGATACATTATTTACTGAGGATCAGTTCATATATGAACCTGTCATTTAGCGTGTGTGTTCGTTCCTTTCACTCAATGTTCGTGAAGCCCTGCATGTGAACTGGGGACTAAGTGCTTAAATGACAAATGCACTTAGGCTCTACTCCTACAGTCTGCCCATCCTTTTTTGTAGCTGACATATAATATGAGTATAGTGTTGTCAGGTTCAAGTTGGGAAATTTCTGGAGATTTGGGAGGTGGAATCTGGGGAGAGTGGGATTTGGGGAGGGACTTCAGCAGGGTATAATGTCATAGATTCCACCCTCCAAAGCAGCCATTCTCTCCAGGGGAAGTGATCTCTGTCATCTGGAGATCAGTTGTAATTCTGTGAGATCAGTAGGCCTCATGGAGGTTGGCAACCCTATATGAGTAGGGTCTGCTTATGTAAACATTTCCATGTGGTCCTTGGGTTGCCAGCACCAGACTGGAAAATTCCTGGAGATTTTGAAGGTGGAGCCTGGGGAGAGGAGAGTTTGGGGAGGCAAGAGGCCTCACTGGTGTATAATGCTCTAGAGTCTACCATCCAAAGAAGCCATTCTCTCCAGGGAAACTGATCCCTGTGGCCTGTAGCTCAGTTGTAGTTCTGGAAAATCTCCAGCTAGGGATCCCATTCACCTGGTGGGGTGAGGGAGTCCCTGCTACTGTTCGCCACCCCCACCTTCCCAGCCCACCTTCTGGAATCAGTTAGCCAAGCAGCAGCAGATCCACCAAAGCATGGTACTCCTCATTATCACCCCAGTCTCTCCCCAGAAGGATAGTTTCAGACAACGCTGTTATTAAAGATTGACTTGTATCTATGGTTAGTTCATTGGTTCTACAGGGAAATTGTTACCAACAAGAAAAAGTTTGTATGTACTTAGTCACAAACCCTTTGGCTTAAATGGAGAGCTACTGGTGTTTCTGAATTGACATCAGTACTGTTGTTATTGTGAGGTATAAAAAAATCACAATGCTCTTAAAATATAGTTCTTTTTAAAATTCATCTTTGAATTTATACAAAAACACTTACCTGACCAGCAGGAGGGAAAAGTATGAGAACGGGCCTCCTGGGGTGCGCTCCTGGGGTGGCCCGATGACATTACTTCCAGCAGTGACATCATCACACCACCCCGAGAGCATTCCCATGCTTTGCAGTGGGCTGCCAAAGGGTTTGGGGGCCCCAAATCAGCCCACTGCACAGCATGTGTGTGCCCCCATGCCTATGTGATGACATCATTTCCCTGCATCCTCACGCAGGCACAGGGGTGTGCATATGAGGAATGCACAAAGAGGGAAAAGAAGGTAAGCACCAGGTCCTTTCCCCCCTGCCTGGAGGATAAGGGGACCTGACAACTCTATCTCTAGCCACCACCTGGAGGTTGGCAACCAGATGTGGGCCCTAACTCACTAAGTTCTACACATGAACCTGAGAAAGTTGTACAATCCAGAAGCTTGTTTCCATGTCTCCTGTGTAAATCTACATAGAGGATTGTCCCCTCCTGGGATGAGTTCTTATCACAGCAAGCATATGATATAGAGGTGGTTCATCACCTCTCAAAGTACCTGGTATTCAACACAAAGCTTTGGATATGTTGGTCTTAAGGCAATGAAGACAGAAAACCATAACTGATCAAAAGAGTTCAGAAAGGATAGCTATAGCTCTTCTCTACCAATTTCTTAGATTGGATGGTGTTATCAGATTTTCATGAGGAAAGTCTTGTAGGGGAATCTCAATTTTTTTTTAAATTAATTTTTATCAGTGTAAAATATTTTAAAAATTAAAAAAGCAAATATTATCACCTTCCTCTAAGGTTGCTAGCTCTGGGTTGGGTAATTCCTGGAGATTTGAGGGTGGAACCTGGGGAAGGGGAGAGGGTTGGAGAGAGGAGGGACCTCAGTGGGGTATAATGCCATATAGTCCACCTTCCAAAACAGCCGTTTTCTCCAGAGGAGCCAATCTCTTTAATCTGGAGACCAGTTGTAATTCTGAGAGATCTTCAGGCCCCACCTGAAGATTGGCAAACCCTAGACACCCACTTCTTGAAAACTGATGTAGTGAAATACTTTGAAGAATGCTTTATAAGGGTTACGGTCATCATGTGGATGAGAATTTAGGAAGGAAGCAAACAGCAAAAAGAAAGTGCGAGATTGGGAATGTCTCACCCTCCCTGTGGCAGCTATTTTCAAAGACAAACCTTTTTCCTGAGAATCCCACCCTTTTGTAGCAGAATATGTGTGTCTGTGTATGGTGGATTCAGGGGGAAAGGGAAGGGAAGCTAAACAAGCCGGTCAGCTAGAATAAGTGGGATAGGTCACATTTAATGCAAAAGCATTTGAGACGACCAGGTGCATAGACCTTCAGTACTCACACATCTAAAAGGAATTTACGTAGCTGGCAGTACTGTTTTAATCTTTTATATTCAATAATAATTTACAAGTGCAAGGAGGAGTACCCTGGACTACAAGTGGTAGTAGGTAGATAGGGTTGCTAGGTCCCCCAGGACCCAAATTGGAGTGCAAGGGGGTTGTGCAGGAGCATGCTCCGGAGGACTTCCTTGTTGCACCAGGAATGACATCATTCCCAGCATGACAAGGAAGTCCTCCAGAGTTCACAAGAGTGGGCTCTGGAGTGCCCCAGCCCATTCTCTGCACCTCCCTGCCCAGCCAGGTAAGTGACCCCCCCCCCACTGGGGGTTTGTCATCCCTAGGAAAGATACACTTGTAGTTACTTGTCAGCATGGAAGGAAATTAGGAAAAGCTCAGGAATCTTGAGTCTTGCAGGGCCTTAAAAAACTGATACCACAATATGGTATTTGTTCTGATCAAATAGTATTTCTTGAGACGGTATGCTCTAAATTACTCTGGTCAGGCCTGATTCAGATACAGGTGTGCACTTAAGAAGCCCAAGGCATCTATTTAGCTTTCCTATATCAGATCATTTAATTCCTGGCAAGAGGTACACCTCAACAACATTTCAGGTTTGTTGTGGGTCTAGCACAGAAATTAGAAAATCTCTTCTTCCATTTTAATCTTTTATTAAAGCTTATCTGTTTCATTTTTACACTGATGGGAATCAACAAAAAATTATACCATCCATTATTGTTACATAGATAATTAAAGGAGAGCAATTACAGGAGTCCTTAAAATTTATCTTATTCCAAAGATAAGCATGTCACAAGTAAGGAATCCCTTCTGAAAAGAAGCTCCCAATCAGTTCAGCTTCCCATATTTATAGGCTTTTAAAATCATCTCCTAACTATGTCTAGGTGTCTCACTTGATAAGGATGCACATTTTTGCCTAACTAATTATCGTAGAACTTCAAACACCATTCAACATTATCTATGCTTGAATATATTCTTAAAGTATAACAAAGTCTATTTAAAAATTTGTTACCAGTTTCTCAAACATATTAATATATTTTGGCCCTCCATCTTTGAACTATGTCTTCAGCTCTGTGAAGCTGGACGTTCTTGTCATGCTCAGACTCTTCTGCACTAGAGCCTCAACCTATAATATCTATTGATGGGTTCTAATTTATAAAAGGCCATATAATTGTGTTACACCTTTGTTTCATACCCCTCTCCAAATCAACTCTGTTCTGGATCCCTAAACTCCCTTTTGACATGTTTGGTAGAGTCTACATCAGCTCTGTCTCTGGCAAGCAGAAACATCCTCCACGGGCTTTTGGTTCCAAGATCAGCAACTGTACTTTTATATTCTTGGCCGTATCTGTGACATGTTTCAGACTTTTCCAGAACTGCTCTTCTGCAGGCTGACAAACCTTTTCACAATTAATCAGAGTTGGTCTTCTTTTTCTAGGTTCACAAGTGCCATAATGTACCAGGGCCTCATCATGCACCTGGGAATTGCTGCAGGCAACGTTTATCTGGATTTTTTCTACTCTGCTCTTGTAGAATTTCCAGCTGCCATCATCCTTATATTCACAATTGAACGCGTAGGACGTCGCTATCCTTGGGCTGCGGCAAATTTTGTGGCCGGGATTGCTTGCCTTGCTGCAGCTTTCACTCCAGACGGCAAGTAAAGAATTTCCATTAATATACATTCCACTCATCTTGACTCAGGACAGGATTGCACATTCTTTATTTGCAGAATGGCTTTTAGATGCATAAATTTTGCAGGGTGAATTTCTGCATAATTTCTTAATCCCTTGGTTTTTAGGACTACACAACCATTCCAAGAAGTCATTTACAGTCCAGTCCCAAGTAGAGTTACACTCTTATTAATCCCATTGACTTCAAACTCTGAATAAGAATGTACTGTAGGTGTGGCATATTTAAACACCAGCAGTTCAATATAAGAAGGCCAAGGGAAGCTTGGCTACCACTCGACTTACATGACTTGCCTATGCATGGCTGCTTGCTACTGAAGATGGGGGACGGGTAAGAAAAGTAAGCTGGTGGGAAAGAGAGAAGGAAGCAGGAAAAGGTGAGGATATGGGAGTTGCCAGGAGGAGGGAAATAGTGTGGAGAAGGGGATACAGAGAAAAATGAGGTGCCCCCCTTGAGTTCTTGTGGGTTCCAGCTGTGCTACTGGACCCAGCCCAGCAGATGGAACCACAGAGTTCTTCTAGGGAGAGGCTGCCAGTGGGAAGGTAGGAGAGAAAAGTGAAGATTGGGGGGTGGGGGGAGATAAAAGGTAGATTCTCTGGTGGACCGAAGGAAGCATGAAAAGGGGAGATGCTATGGGGGCTTTCAGGGAAGGGAAAGAGTAAGTAGTGGGAAAATAGTAGAGGAGGGGGAAATGAGAAGCCCCTCACAAATCTTTGCAGGTTCCCACTTGTTGTTATTAATTATCTTCCCATAATGAGCCACATGGAAAATTTGTGTTAATGTTTCCTTTCCAGATATGTTCTGGCTCAAGGTTACTCTGGCTTGCCTTGGCAGAATGGGAATCACTATGGCTTTTGAAATGGTTTGCTTTGTCAATACTGAATTGTATCCAACATTTCTCAGGTAAGTATTTCTACCATCAAAAGAGATTTTTGACCCACATTGTATATTTGCTAGAATAACAGTGCTGATGTAGATAGTGGACCTGCTTTACAGAGCTGATGAAGCAGAAAGAGAACTTCTGTGGATAAAAAGGTAGAAGAATGGAAAATGAAACACCAAATCAAAAATTTGGTATTATTATTCCTTTCTTCTAAGGAGTTGCTGCTTATAATTTGAGAAGAATGACGAGTTATGTCTATGTGAATTGGGTATGTTCAAGTGTACAGTTCTTATTTTGTTGGTGTTTGTATGGCTTATGGCTTCGGCCAGAAAAGCAATAAACATATTATTATAATTTGAGAAGATGCTAACATCTATAAAAGTTGCCAATAAAACGAATAATCTACCTTCACTTATGTAAATCTATGAGCTCCCCCGCCCTTGTAGAGCTTGTGGGGTTTTGAGTGGTAAAATTAAAAAATCTGATTATTTATACAAAGGAATTGAAAAGCACTTAATTCCTCCACATTTAGATGGTCCATCTTCCTAACCATTAGGAAATCTAAACCATTCTCCCAGTTTCCTAGCCATTTCAGTGGCCATGTAGCCCTGTAACATTCTTTAGGGATCAGTTACTGTAGTGCCTGATGTATTTACTTGGAAGATTTATATTACAACATGAGCTTTAAATGTTACAATGCATTTGTTTTTAAAAAAATCTAAAATAGCAGCAGAATACAAACAGTCATAAAACAGCATTAAATTTTAAAATACCAGAAGCAGCAAAGCAAAAAAGCATTAAGTAATAAGATCAGTAATAATCAGCAAGTCCACCAATTTAAACCCAATTCAGGGAATAAAAACAACAAATGCTTTATAGAATAAGCCTGTTTTCTCCAAGGTCAAGAGGCCTAAGAACCAGTTTCTGGTCATTTTTAAAAGCTGCCCTACAGTCACTCTACATGAGACATCTTACACAGGGACACTCAAGTGTAGGGAGATGCAATGTTAGTTGGGAAGAGTAGTTTAAAAAGACAGAGCCAGCGGAGATCGCTCCTCAGAGGGTTTGTTAATTTTATCTTTGCCTCCTAGAAGGGGGGGAGTGAAATTGACATAGCCTTCAGGGAGGCAAAGATGAAATTAACAAACCCTCTGAGGAGTGATCACCATTAGCTCTATCTTTTTAAACTAGCCTCATGTAGAGAGGTGAAACAACACTTCCCGGCTAACATTACATCTCCCTACACTTGAGCATCCCCGTGTAAGATGTCTCATGTAGAGAGACTCATAGAGTGCATTTTATCTGGATGTAAGCTAGGCATGAATTTAGATAGATTGGCATTTTCCACTGACACCACTGCTCGCAACCCATCCTAGGCTACTGAAACTCAAACAGGGTTTTTGGCATGGGTTTTTCCATCAGTTCTTGCCCCATTTATCTCCTAATTTCCACATGAATTTTCTGTCTTGAGTTTTCTCTTTGGGTTTTTTTTGGGTTTCCCCGTTTTTTCTGGTTCTTTTGAGTCCACTTTTACCCCAGTCTTTTCTGGAAAATGATTTTGAATCAACTGTTTCCTCACACATAATGTTTCTTTTGGTTTTGTTTGTCCCACCCACTCCCACCCACTTCCAACCCACTTTTCGATGACTAGATGTGCATTATCATCATCAAACCACTCCTCCCCCACCTTCCCCTCCAGTTTTGTTTTCTGTCTTTTTAAATTTCCCTCTTCATAGCGTTAATGATACTTGAAGCAGATTCTCTCAATTCCCAACTTTCATTTTTTAAAAAAGTAAGTCTCTCACTTGCTCCATTGAGGAGATACGCTTTTTTCTTTATATCTCTGCAAGGGAAGGGGCTAGAAACATACTTTTTAAAAATGTAAGCTGGGAATTCAGAGAGTCTGTTCCATATATTGTTTCAACGGTAGGTTGATATAACACTATGACACTGACAGTTGTTTTTAAAATTGCAAAATGCAAAGGGAGGGCAGATATGCAGAAGAACTGTACCCAAAATTCCAATGCTTGGGCATTGAATCCTATGAAAATCAGGACTAAGTTGAAGGTGTGGAAAAGCCTTCAGTCACTCCTTTGCAACCTACTTCTCAAGCAACAGGGCTGTGACCACAACAACCCTCTGACTGTGAAATAGAATACATAGCATTCTGCTTCATGGCATTCTCTTTGCCTATCTGGAGGAGTTAGCCGTGTTAGTCTGTAGTAGCATATCTGTAAATACTATAAAAGCACTACTGCCTCCAGTGCTCTCTTCTCCAAAGGAAATTAAACTTTATAGCACTACCCTGAAGCTCGTCAGTCGTCACTGCTCAGGGAATTGGTGAGTGCCAAAAATTCCCTTTATGCTGCATGGGAAACAACTGTTGAAAAACAGTAGTATCTTGATATAAAGTCCTGTTTGTATCCCAGAAAATCAAAGTATAAGTGTTAATTATCTTTGTGGAAAGTTTAGTTTCTTAGCTTGTGTAGAAATGTAGACATCTCCTCCATACTTTGAAAGTGGGTGTTGCTGAGGAATGTTGTGCACCAGCTTTGTAGTCTCAGTATTTTTGTTTTGCAAATGTTTGACATAATGTATATATTTCTTTTTACTCAGAAACCTTGGTGTGATGGTCTGTTCCTCCCTATGTGATTTGGGTGGAATAATATCACCATTTGTTGTTTATAGACTAGCAGAGATCTGGCATGAGCTACCCCTTGTCGTCTTTAGTAAGTACTTTCTAATGTCTGCTGTGGAGTGCCGGGGCATATTAACCATGCATGTTATCATGGTGTTAGGATTGTAGGCTGCATTCAAAAGTCATGAAAAAAACTTAGCTTCATCAGGGGAAGAAGAATGAGCTCTAAGGTCCTTCAGTTGGTGTACTGTATTTTCATCCCTCCTTCCTTGCGTATGGAATACAGACTTTCTGCTTATGCAAACCATAGTTTGTTGCCCAAATATGGCAAAAGGACAAACTGTGGCTGTTTTCAGGTAACAAATTGGGATTCTAAACCATGTTTAATACTGCTTTGGAATCCCAGTCTGTAGGTAGAACAAACCACACTAGTATCATTTTGCATGATTGTTGCAAACTTGATTTGTACTAAAACAGTCTCCAATCTCTACTGTAGCGCTAAAAGTATGTTGGTATGAAGTGCCACTAAAAGTGGTCAAAGTGGTACCTCCTATTTTCTTATGGTTGGTAACTCCAGCTCTTATTTTCTTACAGTTTCTAACTCCAGAAATTCCTGAATAACTGAAGATAGTGTATTGGGTAGGCAGAGTTTAGGGAGGGGAGAAAGCTAAGCAAGAATATGATGTTACAGAGTTTGACATACATATCCTCCAGGGGAACTGTAGTCTGGAGATCATTGGGTAATTTCAAGAGAACTCCAGTGCTTAAGGTTGGTTACCCTACATTTTTTACTTCAGCCCCCATCCCCTTGCCCAACATAAGAATGTAAGTAGACCTTGCTAGATCAGAGCGATGGCCCATCTAGTCCAGTATTCTGTTTCAACAGGTCAACAGGTTGCCCTGGAGGATTAAACAAAAAGGGCAGAGAGGCCGTGGCCCTCCCCTGATGCTGCCTCCCAGTGCTGGTATTCAGAGGTTAGGTGCCTCTTTATATAGAGGTTCCCTTCAATTACCATGGCTAGTAGCCATTGATGGTCCTCTTCTCCATAAATCTGTCAATCCCACTTTTAAAGCTATCTGTGCAGCTTTCTGTGTGTGCACTTTTAAAGCTATCTATGTGTCCACTGCCAGTGAATTCCAGAATTGCTCATTGAGTAAAGAAGTATTTCCTTTTGTTTGTTCTGAAATGTTGTTGTGTGCTCCTGAGAAAAAGTTCTCTCTAACCACCTTCTCCACCCCATGCATAATTTTATAAACCTCTATCATCTCTCCCCTTAGCTCAAACTCTCAGAAAAAGTACGAGTACTCTGTCCAGAGGCAGTACTAGTGAGAAATTTAAGTTGCTTTCACCCCTGCTACACTTCAAATGTGACAGAAGGAGAAAAGGGGCTTTGAAGATGCCTTTTTGTCCAGGGGAACCCATCTCTGTAGTTTGGAAATGAGTTGCAATTCTTGAACATTGGCATAAATCTGGCTAATTGACTGGTAGATTAATGAAGGATTGCACACTCGTACTCCAGACCGCACCAGGAGGGGTGCCAACCCTAGCTCATATCTTTAATGAAAGAATGCTCACTAAGCTCTCAGTTGCCATTTCTAAGGTTGCTAGGCAACCACAACCCTATTGCTGAGCCTTCCAAGCCTTGGCTTCCTTAAGCTAAATGCATGGGGAACAGCAGGGATGGAGGCCTCAACAGCCTTGGGAAAGGTCCTGTACTCCTTCCCTGGCATGTCCTCTTATGAGGATGAGTTGCCAGGGACAGGTCTGGTGGCAGTCACCAGAGATCCACTGCCCACAATTCTGGGCCTAGCATGGCCACCATGTCACTGGGCCTTGCTTGGTCAACCCAGTGGTTGGTGGCCACTGTACAATTTAGGCTGGCTTTTCCTGGAGAGAGGTTGTCAAGGGGAGGAGTGGAGGGGAAGCTGAAGATAGACAGAGGAGCAGTTAAGGTAGGTTGGCTGGTGGGTGGGAAGGAGAAAAGAAAGCGTAAAAAGGGGAGAGGCTATGGGGGCTGCCAAGGAATAGAAAAAGGAAATCGTGTAGAGGAATGTTCGTGAAAATGAGATCCCCCATGCAAGTTCTTGTGGGTCCCCTGCTTATGTTGCTATAATGAGCAGTCCATGGGTCTTACAGTCAATGACTTCTTAAAGCCTGAAACCAGATATGTACATGTTGGAGGCCTACAAAGAATAACATGAGTGGTGGAGGCCTCCCCCTACCATCATCACCAGTCTCTGTCCCAGGATTCTGTAAGTGCTCAGGCTTTGAGAAGACTAATTTCTACAATCCTTGTTTTATCCCTACGCAGGAAGCATTGCATTGTTAGTGTATGGCTTGGCTTGGCTGCTTTGGGGATTAGTACAAGACATCACTTTTTACTATTACATATAATTATGCTAAAGAGTATGGAAAGTATAATGAAAAATAAAATCAATGCATGAAATAATGTGGTTTTTATTTAAATGACTCCCAGCCAAAAAACCTGGTCTCTATGTAAATCTTGGTCGACTCAATATCTGTGGAGAAGAGAAAGCACCAAATACACTACTTACACTCTATATTTTGTGGTGGGACTGGATGACACAGTAGGACCATCTCAGTAATTATAAGGCAAGCTGTGAAAAGGCATTTTGAAAGATCATAAGACAAAGAACCAAACTGGTTTTTATCTGAATGATAGTTCTTACCTGTGAGACATTTTGGGGGAGAGACATTTGGGGGGAGGGGGCCAACTCCCCTGCCAGGGAGCGGGGGAGCTGACAACCCGATTGTTGCACTGGAACCCCGTGTTGCACTGGAAATGATGGCATTTTCTGGTACAACAGATGCATTAGTACCTGCTGCCCCTTGCCCTCCAGTTTTCTTTTGAATAGCACCCTTTTAAAGAACAATTTGATCTACTGCAATTAGCAGGTTATTACATTCTGTGAAAAACTTCAGGAAGAGGCTGAGGCTTAGAAGTGGAACATCTGTTTTGAGATTAGAGGTTCAGGATTGGTTCTCCTGTATCTTTAAATTCCTTTTTATAGCAATAGCACAGAATGAAGGAAGGAAAAATGAATTTGGACTTTGGTACTAGCCTCCTCCTCTTCCCACTGTTATTTGCTCTGCTAGAGAAACACACAGGTATTTCAGGGCTGCCAATTCCCTGGTGGGAGCAGGACATCTCTGCCTCTGATTTCCCACTGCTAAGCAAAGTGGCAGTGTAGGAAGGAAGGCTGTTGGGCTGACAATGTGATGTCACTTCTGGAAAAGTGATGGCATGCCTCTCTAGGAATTGTCAGAAACTCTATGGCCAAACCTGAGCTGTTTTCAGTGATTCCTTGAGAGGCTATAGCATTTCTGGCAATTCCTAGAGAGGCATGATATCACTTCCAGTATTTTTTCTCAGAAGTGGCATCCTGTCATCTCTGGTGGCCACTCCTTAGGTTCCCCTTGGTGTTATTGGACCTGTCAATGCTGTTATCTGTATATTTTCCTTTATTTGTTTGTTTATTTGTTTGTTTGTTTATTAACCATGGAACAAACAGTAAATTGGGGTGGGGCAATTTACACTGAGGTAACAGCACATCTCTTCCCTCAACACCATGGCCTAGTCTAATGCTTCTACCTCCTGTACCTTTAAAGAAATTTTAAAAGATGGGCAATCCAGTCATAGATCTCTAGCATCTCATCTAGTTTAATCCTGAGTCCCACTGAGTTCAAGGGGAAGCAGTATCAAGTAAATATGTATATGCCTATGATTAAGGTGTGTAATTTTTTTAAAGTGTAATGTGTTGCATTGTACCTTGAAGTCTAACCTTGTCTCTTGTGCATTTCATTGGTAGCTTTAGTTGGTTTGATTGCTGGTGGATCAGTACTACTTCTGCCTGAGACTAGAGGGAGAACTTTGCCTGAGACCATTGAAGATGTAGAAAACTTTCATCAGTATCACACTAGTCAGCTTAATTAATGACATGTTAAAAGATTATTAAAGGTGTTCATTCAAATGCTGTTTGAAAAGGGTCCAGAGTGTATCATGACTACAAGAAACATTACACGAACATATAATGTTTATTTTTGTCCTGTGCCTGTGTGTGTGTGTGTTTGTTAAACTGATTGATGCAGTTAATGCAGCATGTAACTTGGGAAATTTACATTAACAAAATAAATCACCATTCTGAAAAATGAGTCTCATCGCTCCACAATTGGGAAGAGGTGCATATTTTTTAACAGAGACTGTAAATTGATTTACCTGTCTATCCATCTTCCTTAGTAGGTGGTGGGTTCTCCTTCTATGGAGGTTTTTAAGCAGAGGCTAGATGGCCATCTGATAGCAATGCTGATTCTGTGAGGGCAGGAAGGATTACATCGGTGCTCAGTTCTTGTGGTCCTTTCTTACATGCTCAGGGTAATGCCAACCGCCACTTTGGGGTCAGGAAGCAATTTTCCCCAGGCCAGTTTGGCTAGGGATCCTGGAGGTATTTTGCCATCTTCTGGGCATCGAGTCACTGTGTGTGTGTGTGTGGGGGGGTAGTTGTGAATTTCCTGCACTGTGCAGGGGATTGACCCTGGACATCCCTTCCAACTCTATCTTTATATCTCACTTCATGGCCAACTGCATTCAGGACAGCTAGCAATATTATCATATTATCCATAAATGCATAAACATTTTTAAAAAAATATTATGCATAAATGCATAAACAGTTTTTAAAAAATATTATGCATAAATGCATAAACAGTTTTTAAAAAATATTATGCATAAATGCATAAACAGTTTTAAAATATTAAAACATTCTTTTTAAAAACATTATTAAAATTTTCTTTAAAAAAAAGAGTTCATAGGCCTGCACATGCACATTTATTTATTTGTTCATTTAAGGTATTTATTAGCCACCTTTTCTCCAAAGTTGCTCAAGGTTGCTTACATAAATCTATTAAAAACAGTTAAAAACAGAGTTAAAATCCAACCTGTATTGAAATGCTGTGCCAAATAGAACAGCTGCCTCCTGAAGCTAGTTTTAGGTGGGTAGCCATGTTGGTGTGCATTAGAACATCAGGCTTTGAGTGGCACCTTAAGAGTCCAAGAAGATTTTCAGGGTGTAAGCTTTTGACAATCAGAGATCCCTTCTTCAGACTCGAGTAGGAATGGAGATACCTGAGCCTTTATATCCCAGCCAAAAGGTTGGTGGGGTGTTAAAAGGGAGGGTATCAGGATGTAAAGGCACAATGCAATGATCTCACTACTTATCTCACTACAGATTCTAATTTCTGCTCTTGATCATGCTGCATTATACCATTGTACCTTTACACCCTGATGCCCTCCTTTGTAACACCCCACCCCAACTCTCAAAAGCTTACACTCTAAAATCTTGTTGGTCTCTAAAATGCGCCTGGACTTGAATCCTGCTGTTTCCCTGAAGCTTGAAAGTGAGGGGGGCCGGGCACACCTCCCTGGGGAGATTGTGGGACAGCCATTGAAAGGCTCTCTCCCATGTACCCACCAACTGAGCTTCTTTGGTTGATGCGACAGTCAGGAGGGCCTCTCCCTGTGATCTTAACTCCTGGGCAGGAACATATGAGAGAAGAGGGTACTTCAGATACTCTTCTGTCACATAGGGCTTTAAAAGATAGGAGCACATTGAAGTGGGATCAGGAGCAGATTGGGAGCCAGGGTAGTTGCTGTAATATCAGGGCTACATGTTCCTGATAGCTATCCCCAACTAGTAGTCTAGCTGCCACATTCTGCACTAGCTGAAGCTTCCAATTAGTCTTCAAGAGCAGCCCCAAATAGAGCGCATTGCAGTAGCCCAACAGAGATGTAGCTAAGGCCAGGGCCGGATCAAGGGGGGCAGGGGGGGTAGTCTGCCCCCGGCGCCACCAGGGAGGGGGCGCCGGGAGCAGCTGCCAGCTGCCAGAGGGCGTAGGCAGCAGTGCGGGCAGCCTCGCAGCCCCCCGCGCTGCCTTTCGTCTGCCCCGCAGGACAGGGGGCGGCTGGCTTGCTGCGCACCCCCTGTCTTGCAGGGCAGGCAAAAGGCAGCGCAGGGGGCTGCAGGGCCGCCAGCGCCATTCGTCTGCCCTGCAGGACAGGGGGCGGCCGGCCGCCCCCTATCTTGTGGGGCAGGCGAATGGCACGGGTGCCTGCCCTGCAGGGCAGGAGGTGCGTGGCAAGCCGGCCGCCCCCTGTCCTGCAGGGCAGGTGAAAGCAGCACGGGGGGCTGCGAGGCCGCCCACGCCATTTGCCTGTGGGGAGGCGAATGGCGCGGGCAGCTTCCCAGCCCCGCACGCTGCCTCCGTTCTGCCCTGCGTGATGACGTTACCAAAGTAACGTCATCACGCAGCGCTAAGGCATGGATCATTGTGGCTAGATCTGATGGAACCAGGAATGGATGCAGCTGACACACCAGCTGGAGCTGGGCAAACACACTCCAAGCCAATGCAGCCCCACTGAAATACATGCACATAGACCTGCTTAGAATCTAAATGTACAACATTACCCCCTGCCTTCCAAATGTTGGAATTAGGGGTGTGCAAGCCAAAAATTTTCGGCTAAAGCCGAAAGCAGAAAGCCGAAAGAGGATTCTCTTTCATATAAGCTGAAAGCCGAAACGGCCAGCCGTTTCGGCTTTCAGCTTTCGGCTTACTTTCGGCTTTCGGCTTTCGGCTTTTTCAATGGGAAAATGCCTCCGGCGTCTTCCCGGACGTCTGGGGGAGGCATTTTCCCACCGAATCAGCCCAAAATTGGTGGGGACCTTCCTCTAACCCCTCTCTACAAACTCCCCAAGTTTCAGACCGATTGGACTTTGGGGGGCCATGTTATGGCCCCCCAAAGCAGGTCACCCTATCCTCCCATAAGAAAGCGAAGGAGCAGCATATTGTTAGCATGCTGCTGCTCATCTTCTTCATTATTTCCTATGGGGAAAAATGAAGAAGCAGGCTTCCTTTGCCAGGGGTGGCATTTTGCATGCAAAATGCCCCCTTACCCTCAGGGGCCCTTCTCCCACCCTTCCTCCCACCCCCCACCAAGGCTCAGCCTGCTCCCACTTGGGGGGGGCATTTCATGGCCTCCCCAAGTAGGTGCTCTAATCTCTACCACTGACAGCTGGGGGAGGTTTGTCTTGCCAGGGGTGGCATTTTGCATGCAAAATGCCCCCCAGCCCTCTGGGACCCTTCTCCCACCCTTCCCCCCACCCCCCACCAAGGCTCAGACTGCTCCCACTTGGGGGGGGGGGCATTTCATGGCCTCCCCAAGTAGGTCAGAGAATCAGAGAATCACAAAAACACAATTCCTGGCAAAAACACTTTATTTCTTGAACAGCTTTAGGTTACACAGTAGGAGGGCACAACAGGGCATGATAGCAATGTACTACAAAAAATAATACAACCCACTTCACCGTTTTTGACAGCAATTGTGTTTGTGTGATTCTCTGATGTGAAGTGAGTTGTGTTATTTTTGTGTAGTACACTGCTTTCCTGCTCTGTTGTGCCTTCCTACTGTGTAACCTAAAGCAGTTACAGAAATAAAGTGCTTTTGACAGCAATTTTTTGGGGTGATTCTTTAATGTGAAGTGAGTTGTGTTATTTTTGTGTAAGATAGTGCTGCCATGCCTTTTGGTGTCCCCCCCTGCTGTGTAACCTAAAGCTGTTCAAGAAATAAAGTGTTTTTGACAGGAATCGTGCTTTGTGATTCTCTGATGTTAAGTGAGTTGTGTTATTTTTCTGTGTGGGGGACTGCTGGTGTAATGTGTCATTATGCTTTGCCTACTTGTACTTTGGAAGGGAGAAAATAATTTTTTAAAAACTTTATTTTGTGTTGTTCTTGTTTTATTCTTTGTTGTGCAGTTGGTTCCCATCATAGGGAACAATGGGGCTGGCTGGCCAGCCATCTCTGTAGGTGGTGGGGGAATTTAAGGGAGGGTGTCTGTGGTTCAGGTGCTCTTTCACAGGGACCAGCTGGCACTCAGAAGTGTGCCCACCATTGTGGCATCCCTGGGCTGTGCAGAATTGCCCAGGGAAAGAGAGTTTAGAAGTTCCCAGCATAGGGAACAAAGGGAGAGGGCTGGCCTTTGCCAGCCTGTTCCTGGGGTTATGGGTGTGGGGCAGGTGGGGGTGGATTTGGGTCTGTGAGGGGCTAATGTGGGGATTTGGGTCTGTGTGTGGCAGCTGGGGGGGAATTGGGTTTGTGTGGGGCTGTAGGGGGTGGACTTTGGGGGCTGAGAGCACCTACTTGGGGAGGCCATGAAATGGCCCCCCCAAGTGGGAGCAGTCTGAGCCTTGGTGGGGGGTGGGAGAAGGGCCCCAGAGGGTTGGGGGGCATTTTGCATGCAAAATGCCACCCCTGGCAAGACAAGCCTCCCCCAGCTGTCAGTGGTAGAGAATGAGATTAGAGCACCTACTTGGGGAGGCCATGAAATGCCCCCCCTCAAGTGGGAGCAGGCTGAGCCTTGGTGGGGGGTGGGAGGAGGGGTGGGAGAAGGGTCCCTGAGGGTGAGGGGGCATTTTGCATGCAAAATGCCACCCCTGGCAAAGGAAGCCTGCTTCTTCATTTTTCCCCATAGGAAATAATGAAGAAGATGAGCAGCAGCATGCTAACAATATGCTGCTCCTTCGCTTTCTTATGGGAGGATAGGGGGACCTGCTTTGGGGGACCATAACATGGCCCCCCAAAGTCCAATCTGTCTGAAACTTGGGGGGTTTGTAGAGAGGGGTTAGAGGAAGGTCCCCACCAATTTTGGGCTGATTCGGTGGGAAAATGCCTCCCCCAGACGTCCGGGAAGACGCCGGAGGCATTTTCCCATTGAAAAAGCCTAAAGCCGAAACGTTTCGGCTTTTTTTCTTTCGGCTAGCCGAAACGTTTCGGCTTAGCCCGAAACGTTTCGGCTAACCTGAAAGAAGCCGAAACACTTTTGTTTCGGCTTTCTTTCGGCTTTCAGAAAGCCGAAATGCACATCCCTAGTTGGAATATATGTTGCAAGGTCTGACATCCAGTCATTATGGAGTTAATGTATTTAATCGCTGTGCTATTATTTGGTTTTAACCTGGAAGAGAATCTGGCA
Source organism: Eublepharis macularius (assembly GCF_028583425.1). NCBI lineage: Eukaryota > Metazoa > Chordata > Lepidosauria > Squamata > Eublepharidae > Eublepharis > Eublepharis macularius. Next base: position 136,012,630 of record NC_072790.1, read on the forward strand.
CAGAGCCAATAGCCTGGAAGCCCGGGAAACTGAGCCATGTTTGTAAACTGTGATTGGTCAATAGGTCAGGTGATTTTCTTTCAGGGTCAAGAAGACAGAGGAAGAATCCCCATTGCTATTATCTCTTCTCTTTGTACCCATGGTCAGCAAAATGTAGCTCATAGTTTTTTTTATTTTGTAGCAAACCTGTGTACCTTTTTTCCTTTAGAAGTAAATGTTTTTTAAAAGCAAACAGACGTTTGACTCTCTATTGATTCAAGATCCATTGCACATCTGATTTTAAACTATTTTAACCCTTTCACCCCAACACCAAATACTTGCTGAAACAGTCATCTTTGATGACATATTAACCTGTACATTTCTTTAGGGATGGAACTCTCCAGGAAAATTTGAGAATGGCATTTTCTTTCCCCCTGGCAATCTAATTATAGGCCTGATACTCATGTTTGAGGGGATAAGATCAGTCTTCACATACAGACATACACATCTTCTCACAGCTCCAGCCCATTTCCATTCCTCATGGCTCACACAATTTTAGACTGGAGAAGTGGGGAGGGGGGTGCCAAGATGAAATTAACAAAACCTCTGAGGAGTAAGCTCCGCTGGCTCTTTTAAAACTATGCTTCTCAGCTAACGTATGTTGACCCCAGAAACTAAGTAAAAGATTCAATGTTGGGTTGTTAGCAGAGTCTATTGTTTAACAATGGAAGCGTAATTATAGGTGGTTGTGAGCTGGTTCTGCTGGCTGGTGTGTATGCAGGAGAGAAACCAACAAAGCATACACTTGTTTATATTTAGAAAAGAAATAAGAGTTCTTTATTGTAGGAACTCCATACTCTGATAGGAAAGGAGGAGAGAGAGATTCTATCTATCTAGTCTAAGGATGGGTATTAGGGTTGCCAGGTCCAGGTTGGAAAATGCCTCAAGATTTGAGGGGTGGAGCCTGGAGATGGTGGGGTTTGAGGAGGGGAGGCACCTCTGAGGGGTATAATGCCATAAAGTTCACCCTTCAGAGCAACCATTTTCTCCAGGAGAATTGATTTCTGTTTCCTGGAGATCAGTTGTAATTCTGGGAGATCTCCAGCTACCTCCTGGAGGCAGGCAATCCTAATGGGCATGGATGCTAGCACAAGTCCTGCATCCATGGTTTCAAGATGGAGGGAGGAGAAAGAGAAAAATGATGCCTGGAACAAAGCCAGGAAGAGAAGAGTGAGAAGGTGGATGTCATGAGGAGAAAGTTCTGAGAATAGCAATCTACATATCAAAGGGATAATCAGAACAGTAAACAGTAAATTGGATGCCCTGACCGCTCTGTCTTTCTAACTCTTTGAAACCTTTCTAACTCCTCTGATACCTGACGAAAGGAACAGCTCTGAGTCCTCCTCTTCCAACAATTGCACCCCCCTATACTTGACGAACATGTGCCGAGGCGTCTCGTGTAGAGAGACTCATAGACAACATGTGCAGTTACTACACTATTGACACTGGAATTACAAAATACAAGTACCAGTCCTCAAAAAGACGAACTTGGAGCAGAACGTTTTCTAATGATCTCTATAAATAAGGAAGCTAAGAGAAGACACATCACATTCATTGGTTTAAACTGTTATAGGACATGAAAAATTAAAAGATTAAAGTAGCATGGCATTAATTGCCAACTACAATGTTTTCCCCCATAGCACAAATAACTGTTTCTCAGTCAGTGCATTCACTACTTAGAGTCAGGACAATGATACTCCAAGAACAATGGACCTAAATCCATGCTTGTTTGTTTACTTCATTTACACCCTGCTTTCTTCCCAGAGATAATTCAAAGCAGCCTACATCATTCTTCTCCATTTTATCCTCAAAACAACCCTGTGAGGTAGATGCAGCTGAGAATATATGACTGGCCTGAGGTCATCCAGCAAGCTTCTATGGGAGAGTGGGGATTCAGATCCAGGTCTTCTAGATATAAAGCAAACACTCCAAAAGGGTGCTCTGAGTAGAGAAGTGGCAAGGGAAAATAGTGCTTAACAATTTCCCCTCTCCAGATCATAACCCCCTGGGGCTCATTTCTTCCTTACCTTGGGATTGGCATTCTCAGTCCACTAGGCTCTTCCTCTAGGCTCAGGAACAAGAGAGCTATGCATCTTCCTCAGCCTGCACACATCCATCTTTAAATAAAGCCTCACAGGTCACACATGCTCCCTTGTATCACCCACCCCTCATGACAGGCCTCCCACAAGAGGCTTGGAAGTGCCACCTCAAGCTCCTGTCATGGGCTGACATAGGCTGTTCTTCCCCTGCCCCTGGGAGGCTGGCTAGCCAGGCGGTGGGCTGGGAAACCTCAAGTGGCCCCAAATGCAGTTGCTGTCATTTGGAGGTACAGTTCTTGCATCCCAACACTATAGTATTGTATTTTAGATACTTTAGGAGTTGTATTTTAGGACAGTGAATCCAAAATCTAGACTCATTTCAATCTGGATTCAGGCCCAGCTTTGGGATGGAAACAGGCTTGGTCTCCCTGACCTTCAATGGGAGAGTAATGGGAGGTAGCCATGGGCACGAATTGAAATACAAATCAATTTCATGACAAATCAGGCCAATTTGTGTTTCACGTAACACGTTTTGTGGGGCTGCGGTTTTCACGGAATTCACGACTTTTTGGCCTGATTTGTGAACAATTCATGATGCCAGACAGGCTGGTGCTGATCCATTGATTCCCTAGGCAACATAGGCCTGGAATGTCTGCAGACCTTTTGTTGCCATTGGAAATCCCAATCCTAGCCCACATAACCTTGATAGGCAGCTCTCCTTGCCAACTGGAGATCTTCCATTCTGCCCTATACAGCGAGGAGCAGGAGAGTTAATCCCCTAGGCAACTGAGGAGATGGGCTTTCTGTAGCCATGGGAACACCATCTCGTCCCTCCAAACCCTGTTAGGCAGGTCTGTCTGCCAACCACAGACCTCCTGTTCTGCTCTGTGTGAGTGTTTGTTATATAAGGCACCTCTCTCTGCCTTGTGCTTTTAGTTCCAGTAGACAGACAGAGAGAGGGAGGATCTGTTGCTGGGATTTGGAGTGAGAGAGAGTGGAGTTGGAATCTTTTGGCTGGATTTTCTGCTGCTTCAAAAGAGACTGACAAGCCTCTTTCTTATTTTCCTCACTTGTCCTTGCTGAGAAGGTCTTTGGGTGAGGGTGCCTTTTTTCCTCCACCCCACCCCACCCCACCCTAGTCTCAGGCTTTTGCCTGGCTCTAGGGCCTAGCTTGACAGAGGCCTCTCTTATTTTTTCTTTGCTTGTCTTTGTTTCTTCTTAATTCTTTCTCTGCTCTTTTGGGGGCTCTCACTCTTGTTGTTTCCTTTGGTTTTATTTTGAGCACCTCTCCCATCTGGGCAAGTGTCTGTGTGGTGGTTTTGGGGCCCTCTCCCCAAGCCCAGTCTCAGGGCCACTGCCTGGCTCTGGGGCTCAGCTTTGTGAGTTCCTGTCAGCGTTTTGCAATCTTGGCCAAACTGGGAGGGTGGGTGGAGGAGAGCCTGCTGAAGTCTCCCTGTGAGTTTGGCATCTTTGGGTATGAAGGGGGCCATTGAAGTGCCCTGGGTTCTGACAAATCACGAAACTAAGGAATCGTATCGCGAAACAGGACAATTTTGTGGAAGTTCATGTTTCGTGATTCGTGGAATGTGACAAAACATGAAACTCTCATTTTGTTTTTTCCTGTTTTGTGTCCATCTCTAATGGGAGGGTGTGTTTCTATTGATTCTCCTAGACATCTCTGCAGCTTTTGATACCATCAACTATTGTATCCTTCTGGAGAGGCTGGGGGGAGCACCATGCTTCAATGGCTCCACTTGACCAATTGATTCCAGAAGATGGTGCTAGGGGATTGCAGCTCATCACACTGTGGCATTTATGCTAAGGAGTCCTACAATGTTCTGTGTTCTCTCTCATGCTATTTAACATCCAGGGATTTGAAATGAAGAGTTATCAATATGCAAATAACACCAGCTCTATTTCTCTGTAGCAGCTAGTCCAGGTGTGTCTGTGGAAGACCTGAATAGGTGCCTGGAGAAGGGATGGATGAGGCTTGGAAACTGAAGCTCAGTCCAGACAAGACACAGGTGCTGTTGGTCAATGGAGAAGACGCTCAGGGATTGCAGTGTCAGCCCATCCGCAAGAGGGTTGCACTCCTCCTGAAGGAGCAGGTTCATAGCTTTGGGGTACTACTGAATTCTGGTCTACAGTTGGAGGTTCAAGTCCTCTGTAGCTAGGGTTGCCAGGTCCCTATACCCTCTTGGTGGGAGGGGGGAACTGGAACTTATCTTTTTCTTTCTGGGAGTCATAATTTCATTCCCAGGCTTGCATGACGGCACTTTCAGGAAGTGACATCATCAAGCCAGCCATGGGCGTACTGCGGCACTTTCTGTGGGGCAAATGCAACCCATTTGGGACCAAATTGCCCCCAGCAAAGCACAGGAGCATGCCTGCAGCCGGCGCAATGGCATCACTTCAGGAAGTGAAGTTGTCGATCCCTGCCAGGAGTGTGCCCAGTACGCACTTTCCTGGGTTGCCTGCCGGTAGATGGCAATTACTACGGCAAACCCCCAGGAGATTGCCTGCAACCGGCAGGCAAGTGAGAAGCCTATCTGTGGCATGTAACACTTTTTATCAGCTATGGTTGGTTCACTAGCTATGGCTGTTTCTTGAAAAACATTATCTGGCCATAGTGATCCATGCTCTGATCATATCCAAGTTAGATTACTGAAATGTGCTCTAAATGGGGTTTGGAAATGGTTTAGAAACTTCAACAAGTCCAGAATGCAGGGTCCTGGCTACTGTCGCATGCTGATGACAGTGACTGTATCATCTCTGCGCCGAAAGATCTGCAGTAGTTAACCTGGCTCAATTCAAGTGCCACTTCTTACCTTTGGGACCAGAGTACTTGAAGGACTGTCTCTTCCCATACCATGCAGCCTGCCAGTTAAGATCTTCCTCTCAAGCTCTGCTCTTTATGGCCCTGCCTTCAAAGGTGAAGTGTGTGGTAACTTGAGAGAGGGCATTTTATGTGGTGGCACCTTGCCACTAGAACACTCTTCCCCTTGATGTTTGCCTTGTGCCTACTTTACTTTATTTAAGGTGCCAGGCCAAAACACATCTATTACCTAGGCGTTTAATTAAGGGTCTTATCATATCAGCTTTTTAATGGTCTGCTTCTCTTTTGTGGAAAATTTATATACTTGCCAATGGTTTGCTTTTAATACTGAGATGTTTTAATTGTAAGCCACCTCAAGTATGTAAAATTAATTAATTAATAAAAATAAAAATAAAAATAAATAAATATAATGTTCATACAGAGATTATTTTGTGACATCACAATCTAAAGCCCCCAAAATGTGAACTTTCTGATTTATGTATATGTAGATGCTATCTTATACTGATAGTACACCAATGGTATACTGAGCTCAGTATGGTCTGCGCTGTCTGGCAGCAACTCTTCAAAGTCCCAGACAAAGATATTTCTAGGACTTACTAAGATGTGTGGAAATGCAGAGGACTGAACCATGCATCTTCTACATGTGAATGTGTTCCTTTTCCTTTTTAATGTATGAATAGGCCTCACTGCAAACATTAATCCATTCAAAGAGCAAGATTCAGGTCCTGTAGTACCTTAAATACCAACCAAATTTCCAGAGTATGCTGATTCCTAGCATCATTTGCTTACTTACTCTATTAATTAACTGCAGAGCTTCGCCTGTCTGTTATCTATTCTGATGACAGTGCAAAAGTGGCCCTTTCCTGCTAGGCCCTTTCCTGTGCATATGGCACTTCTCTAAATACACCAGCCTGCCAGTCACATGCCTTGGAGTCCCAGGCAGGGGGTGGGGTGCCCAACTTGTGACAATGTGTAATAACTGCAGAATGTAATAACTTCAGATCATTGGGCAGTCATTGCCCCTTTGTTCATTTATAGCAGGGAAACTAAAAGGAAGCCCCTGCAGTGTATTCTGTTCATCCGTGATACCACAGGGCCCTGTTCCATTAACGGTTAACAGGACAATTAACAGCTCAGTCCTACCAGCCCAGTACACTAGGGTTGCCAGGTCCCTATACCCTCCTGTCATCTTCACCCATGTACTCCCCGTTTGCATGTGCGCTTTGTCACCTGTGTGATGACATCACTTCTGGAAGTGACATCATCACATCAGCCATAGGACTCAGCCACAAACAAAGCATGCAAGCACTCCCGCAGCTGGCATAACAATGTCAATTCTGGAAGTGATGTCGTTGCACCTCCGTGAGCATGTACACCACGTGTTCCTGGGGTGCCTACTTGTGGCCGGCGACCTCCCGCTAATTGTTGATAGATTGACAGGCAAGGGAGCAAACCCCCGGGAGTTTGCCCACCACCGCCGGGCACCTGGGAACCCTAAGGTACACTTGAATAGAGACACTGTCTTCCAGCTATTGACTGGAGGCTTTTCAACTAGGAGAATGTCACTAATTCATTTCAGTGCTGGGTGGAGGGAGAAATGAGCACTACTGGAGAGTTCTGGAAAGTTAACAGAAGCTGGCCTTTCTATTGGTTAACACCAGTCAGAAAGCTTTAATTGGCCTACTTCTGTGTGCTCTGGTACCTCCTGTATACTTTGGTGCCTTTGTGTGCTTCGGTGCCCTCCAGTGCTTCAGTACCTGTTAGTGTGCTTATGTGCTTCAGCTGTGGTCCTTGAGTACTTGGAAGCTTCAGTGCCCTGCTGCTATTCAACCATCTGTATGTGTTGGAGCAAAGTTCCAGCTCAGCTCCAGGTACCTATTGTAACAGGTAGATGAGGTAGTTTTATTATTTTCAAATACTTCAGATTACTGAGATTTGTACTGGTTCGCTGGAAATAAGAGGCTTCTTTCAGTCTCTTTAAAGCAGCAGCAGCCAAAAGCACAATTCCAAATCCTTCCACACACTCTCCCACTCCAATCCCAGCAAAACACGGACATAGATCAGAACAGGAGGTCTGTGGTTGGCTGACAGACCTGCCTAACAGGGTTTGGAGGAGTGAGATTGGTGTGCCCATGGCTACAGAAGGCCCACCTCCTTGGTTACCTAGGGGATTGACACCCAGCTCCTGGCTGTATAGGGCAGAATCGAAGCTCTCCAGATGGCTAGGAGAGCTGCCAATCAAGGGTTTGAGAGCTATGATTGGGGTTTCCAATGACAACAAAAGGTCTGGGCCCATTGTTGCCTAGGAAATCAATGGATCAGCACCAGCCTGTCTGCAATTACAAATCATTCACGAAGCTAATGAAACAGGCCAAAAAGTAATGAATTTCATAATTTCGTGATAACCGTGGCCCCACAAAACTCTGTTTTGTGACACATGAAACAGCCCGTTTCATGATGAAATTTGCTTCATATTTCAATTTGTGCCCATGTCTATTTCCAATTGCTTAATTGCTCTGAGAAGTTGTGTTTAGTTATGCTGACAGCAGGAGTTCATGAGATAACATACAAGCAGACACTGTGTGTGCCGGACACATGCAGAAAGGTAACAAGCTTAAACAATAGCTGATTGTATAGGGCCACAAATGCAAAAACATATGTAACAGAAGCTGACATCTCCATGCGTGCTAAATTTCTCACTGTGCAACATCTGTTGACCAATTATGCCAGTTTGGTATACTGGTTAAGAGCGATGGGACACTAATCTGGAAAACTGGGTTTGATCCCTCACTCCTCTGCTTGAAGCCAGCTGGGTGACCTTGGGTCAGTCATAGCTCTCTGGAGCTCTCTCAGCCCTATCCACCTAACAGGGTGATTGTTGTGGGGATAATAATATCATACAGTCTCTAATCTGCCCTTTCTAGGCAAAGTGATTGAGAGAGCAGTAGCTGACCAACTCCAGACCTTCTTGGATAACTCTAGCACTCTGGACCCTTTCCAATCAGGCCTCAGACCAGGGCATGGGACAGAGACAGCACTAGTAGCATTAGTGGATGATCTCCGTCTGAATATGGACAAGGGCCATGCCTCCTTACTGCTTCTATTGGATCTGTCTGCAGCCTTTGATACAGTAGACCATACCATCCTGTTGAGGCATTTAGAAACAGAAATGGGCATTAAAGGATGTGCCATTGACTGGTTTAAATTGTTTCTCTTGGAGCGGACTCAAAGGGTTGCCGTTGGAGATCACTCTAGCCTGGAAGATGGCTTCTTATCTTGACACTGCTGACCTGGCCACTTGGATCCATGCTATGGTAACATCAAAGCTTGACTATTGTAATGCTCTATACATTGGCTTCCCATCTAAGTTAACTAGGAGGCTCCAATTAGTGCAAAATGCTGCAGCTCAATTGTTATCAGGAGTGAGCAGGAGCTTGAATTTTTATTTATTTATTTATATTTCAATTTATATACCGTCCATCCTCAGGGGCTCTGGGCGGTGAATGTCACTCCCATCCTACAGTCGCTCCACTGGCTACCTATCATTTACCGTGCCCAGTTCAAGGTATTAGTTATTACATACAACTTCGGTCCAATATTGGTTCGGCATACCTACGGGATCGCCTCCCTCCCTATGTTCCTCCACGGCAACTTCGTTCATCTAAACAGGGTCTCCTGCAGGTGCCAGGCTGCACACAGGTGAAGTCAGCAGCAGCCTGTACAAGGGCTTTCTCTGTGGTGGCCCCTATCCTGCGGAATGACCTGCCTGAGGAAGTCAGAAGAGCCCCCACTCTCCTGGATTTCCATAAATGATGCACAACCAAACTATTCAAAAAGGCTTTTTCCTCAAATGGGAGGGCTGTATTGTAGGGATGGGGTCTCAGATGCTTCACTAACAAGTTGGGGATCATAGACTTCCTCACTATTTTTGCCTTATATATTATCTGCTGCTTTAAATATGTACTCCAATGTACAACCAGCGCTCCATGTTGTCTAATTTTAGTCCTAGAATTGATTATGTTTTGCTCCAGTATTTTTTCTTCTCTGTCTTGTATCCTTGCTAATGCTATGTTTTTAAACTTGTATCTGTTTACCTTATGGTATTGTATTGAAATGTACTCAATACTGATTGTATTAACCTCATACTGTGTAATCCACCTTGTGTCTCAGTTAAAAAGGTGGACTAAAAATGATGTAAATAAAAATAAATAAATAAATACTTTGTAAACCGCTCTGAGTGGGTGTTAAGTTGTCCTGAAGGGCGGTATATAAATCGAATGTTGTTGTTATTATTATTCTGTTATTATAATTGCACTGATGTCCTGATGTCATAAAGGCTATAAAGAACTTTGCAGCTCAGGGGAAGAGCAGAGGTAACCATTTTTCTGGCATCAAATTGGTCTCCTCTCTCTCATAGCAATAAAAGTTGTTATAAGTCACTCTCTCTACTCCAGCCCTTTGTGTCTAATTGAGTAGGGCACTGGGGGAAGGGCTGTTTTTTGACATAACAAGAGGTAGACACAGGGGAAAGTGAGGTACCCCCGAAGTCATGGAGGGTTCCCCACTGTGTAACTAGGCCTGGGTCTGGCACTGTGCAACTAGGCTAGAGTTTTCTGGGGAGAGACTGGCACAGGGAGGGAAGGAAGGAAAGCTGAAGATGGGGGGGGGGCAGATAAAGACAGGTTGGCTAGTAGGTTGGAAGGAAGCTGGGAAAAAGGATAAGACAAGGGGTTGCCAGGAAGATGGAATTAGTGTGTGGAGGTGAACATATGGGAAAGTGAAGAGCCTAGCACAAGTCCTTGTGGGTTCAGCATAGAGTTGCCGGTCCCGCCCTTGTCACCACCGCTCACCTGGTCCACAGGGGGTAAGAAGCAGGGAAATGGGCCTCTCAAGGTGTACTTCCAGCACAGCATGATGGCATGACTCCTAGGAGTGACATCATCACACAGGAGAGCTCCTGTGCTTTGTGCCAAGCCGATTTGCAAGCACTCCTGTAACCAACCTGAGGACATCACTCCCAGAAGTGATGTCATCATGTCACTGTTGGGAGTGTGTGCTTGTGCAATGTTCTCTTCAAGGTAAGTGCAGGGTTCCCCCACTCCCGCCAGGAGGGTAAGGAGAGCTGGAAATCCTAGTTCAGCACCATGAAGCTGGGACTGGCCAGTACCACATAACCAGACCTTAGGTTCTCCAGGTAGAGGCTGCTGCGGGGTGTGGGGGGGAGCTGATGATGGGGAGGCAGATAAAAGTAGGTTGGCTGGTTGCGGGGAACAAGAGAAGGAATCAGAAAATAGTGAATGCTATGGAAACATTCAGGGGAGACGTGACAGTGGGGGAAGGGAAAACGAGACGCTCTCCACAAGTCCTTGTGGTTCCCTCTCTTGTTACCACCTAAATGGCAAAGGCATATCCATTAATTCTGATGTCAAAAATCACCTACTTTCACTACTGGCAATAACACCTAAACGATGGTGGAACTTTCCACAAAACTGGTTTATTTGTATCATTAGATGTCTAAGAGGGTCATACAAGGTGGGAGGTGCAGCTTTAACATGCCTCTGGTTCGCAGATAACCATTTGTGGATAGTTCTGTCCTATATGCTTGCTTTCTGATCTCTGTGGCTCTCTTGCACACAAGAAAAGGGTTGGTAATGCTTGTTAATACTTCTCAATGGCTGTGGATTACTCCCTCAGTATGCCTTAATGTCTCTGGAATCTGATGTGGGGAATGTTTTTTCATCCCACCTGTGTTCTGCCTGTATATTTGTAAATAAAACAAATATTACAAAGACAACATATGGCTCCAGTGCTCTCCCTCCACCTTATGCAACCAGTCAGTGCTAGAACTTCTCACTGCCCTGAGAAGTGGAACAAGCATAACAATGGGGTGAAACAGATAGCCAGAATCAAAATATTTGTTGCAACCACAAATTCTTAAGAATTGCATACAGTGTATAACCAAATGGTGACCATTGCTTCCCTTATTCTAGAGATTGCTCACTTTGGCTGATTCAAGGGCATTCTTAAAAAACCATCTTTACCCATGTTAACTTCCCTTTTCTCACAGTGAGTGAGAGTGTTGTTTTAACCACATCTGGTTTTTCTTCTTGTTATGTGGGCGTGGGTCTTTCCTTTGCTAATATTCTTTTTATAGCCTTTCCTCTGAAAAACAATGTTCCGAAATATTATCTTTCATTTTTTTCTCATATGCAAGTCTGACTTTCACCTGTCTTTTCCTTTAAGCCTCTTTTATCATTTTGAACATGAGATTTCAAAATTTGCCATAATGATCTTCCACAAGGCTAGTTACCATTTTTATTCTTCTCTACATTCAAGACTTGTATTTATGCAGACGTGGCACTGGTTTTATCAGAATTACACTTCAGTGTGACCATTTAAGTGTCCGATTAAATGAGATGTGAAATGTGAGTTGTGGTCGCTCAACGCAGCTTGCAATTCACGTGTGACTCAGTGCTCAGCTTTAAAACAGTGGAGGGGGCCCAACGGGCTCCAGAATGCAGTACTGTGGCAGGAAAGGCTTCTGAATTCCTTCCGTTCCCCTCTGTATATCTTTGCCAGAAAAAATGGCCATGGAGGATGGTCTGTTTGTCCACTGCTGGTTTCACGTATCTGCTCTGGGGCCATGTGGAACTGATAACGGGACAAACTGCCTCCACCCTGGGGTCAGTTTTTTCTGGTGAAACACACGGGATGGCAGGCAGGGAATGCTGAAGCCCCTCCTGCTGCTATGCCATGCTTTGGAGCTGAACAACATCCTCCAGTTTTTAAGATGAGTACTGGGTCACGCATGAAGTGCAAGTTGGGTTAGGGGAACCCAACTCACAGTTCATGTTTCTTATAATCAGACCACTGGTTTACAGGTTAACAAAATAAGGTCAGAGAATTTGCTTAGCTATGCTCGTACTTGAACACCCATAAAGACATGTAGCTGTGTTATACTGAATCAATTCAAAACATCAAGATCAGTCTCTGTCAGACTGGTGGTGGCTCTCCAGGGTTTCACATCACTTTCTACCTGATCCTTTCAACTGGAGATGCCAGGGATTGGGCCTGTGACCTTCTGCGTGCCACTCAGATGCTCGACCACTACGCTATGGCCCTTCCCCATTAATCTGATGAATTTTATACCATTACAATACCTAGATAAACAACAAGGTAGCTGAGGATGATGAGAAGAATTTTCTAGCTTTTAAAAAGTTAGCTGGCCAACCCTCTGGACATTTGAGGCATGATCCAGGGAAAGTTAGGGCAATTTTAGTCCCATCAGTTTCAATGGCAAAGTTAAGATACATGCTAACTTTCTTACAGAGAAATCCAAAATGTTTTCTTTTGACTGAACAATGCACTTTAAGTTACCTAAAACTCTGAGCATTACATTTCCCCCTCCTGGGTCTGCACAATCAGACGTGCTTGTGAGTTCCGCACTGTGAAGTCAGTTCCCAGGCATGTGGGGCCTGATTCCAACTGGGTCATGGTGCTTGGGAGGAGGGGGTTTCAGCCTCCCCCCACTGCCATAATCCTGGCCTGAATGGCCTCAGAGGGCACTGTTTGTCCCATTGGGAACTCCACATGTTCTGAGCAGCACACAAAAGTTTCCCTAATAGAAAAATAGCATCCCCTCCAGGCTGTTCCAAGTTGTAAAAACAGTAGCATTGGGAGGCTAAAGCCCCTTGCTCCTGCACACTATGGTCCTGATCCAAAAGTGGACCCATGAAGCAGGGGATTCACAAGTGCACATATGATTAACCACATGACAGACCCAGAACTGACCTGAGGAGTGTGTATGGTGAACTTAGGCCCTCTACAACCACTGCAATATTTGATTAAAGCACTCAGATGTTTGCCAAGCAGCTCTGGGATAACTTCAGGAGGCATTCTGTATAGTTCTCTTCATCAGTGCATTCTCTGAACAATCATTGTAGTAATGAATAAAGAACCACAAGGGAACAAACCAAACCAAGAACCAAAAGGGAACAGAAAGTTTAAAGAATTACGAAAGTCTACATATATCCACACTTTCCCCATTTTTTTCTTCGTGTATCATCAAGACAAGATTCAGGTGAAATCGACTATTCTTAGTCAGGGGCCGGATCTGAGCTTCGAACATGGAGATAAATAATTTTTTCTTTATGTTTTTCTTGCCTGTTGGAATAAAGTCAAAAAGTCAGGGTCAAAGTAAAAAAGAAATAAGTCTCTGCTAGCCGGAGAATGTCCAGCTGAATGCTGCATTATCTTGTCTTTCAAGTAAGGTAGCTGGTAGTACTACTCAATTTAAAATTAATTGTCCCCATGGAGCAGAGGAACTTGATATTCAGATATGAATGCATGCCCCCTATTGTGACCCTCCCCTCCAAAAGCATATTGATGGCAAGCTGCATTCTTATTCACTCTCTCTGGTGAGGCACTAGTTATGTGCAACACCTTGTTGCTGCCAGGAATTCTGCAGTTTCTGTCTAGTACATTTCCCCCACCTTTTCAAGGAACTCCAGGCAGCAAACATTTTCTTCCCTCATAGCAATTTTAATCCTCACAGCAACCCTGTGAAGTAGATATGGATAAGAAAGAGTGCTGGGATCCAAGTGCACCCAGTGAGCTTCATTATGACTGAATGAGGATTTGACCCTCGGTTCACCATGATTCTCCCCCACACTGACTCCCAGTGGACAAGACGTTGGAAGATCCTGTGTTTTTTAATCGTTAAATAGCTGCTAATTAAAATCAGATCTGGGGCACCGGAAGAGGGTTTTAAAAAACCCTTTCACTCACATTATCCATCCTCCTTGAAAAGCTCACCTACACATTTCCTATAGTCTACTGTTTGGGTATAACATTTAAGAAGAAACCTTTAAAAGTAGATGCCCTAATCATCTTGTCCTCAAACTGGTGCATGCATTCTCTCTTCCCCATATTTGTCCAGTCCACTGTGGACTATGGACTGCTTCCAGCTGCTGTGCTTGGTGGGAAACTATCATTACTCATCCATGCACGATGTGGGGAAGTAGCTTATTAATCCTATGAGTTTTAATTAATTGACTGATTGATTAAAGTTGCATAAATGTGCATGTGAATTAAACATTAGGTCTGGAAGGAGAAAAAAGCATAGATGATCCACATAAATTTTAGAAGGGCCAGTCTCTGTGAGAGGACAACACTCTCCTATGATGGTGTTTGTCATTCTGGACAGTTTCTGAACAAATGGGATATAAAAATAAAATAAAACCTGCAGCTTTAATTTCTGTTGAAAATAATTCTTTTTTTAAAAAAATGTTGCACAGTTAATCAGGGACAACTTTTTTAGTCTATCAAAAAGATTTCAATAGATTATTGAATAAATGTTGCAGCTCTACGGGAAATAAATAAATGCTGCTTTATGCATGCTCTAATACTTTGGTGTCCCAAAAGCCATTGTCTCTTTTTTCCCCTAACAGTTTCTCTCCTGGTCACATGTACTTCTCTTTAGTGATACTTAGAACATTTTCTTCCTTGTTAACAATTTTCTCTATAGGATATGTTCTACAAGGCCATTACCTGTGCATATTTTCAGCTTCTTCAATGGTTTCTGGTAACGTTTTTCCTTTTGTTTCAGGTAAGAGCAGCACTAAGCCTCCATCAATAAGGCCAACTACAGCTTCAAGCATAAAGGAAAAACAAAAGTTCAGATGAATCCATGTTCTATGGTATGCACTATATTAGCTGACACTAATATAATTCAACCGTTTAATTTATTTTACAGTGCAATCCCAAGCAGAGTTTTTAAAACAGTTGAGCTTTGAAGGGTGTAACTCTGCACAGAAAATTCGAATCCTCACTCTGCCACAGAAGGTTGCTGGGTGACCTTGACCTTGACCTCTCTCTCTCTCTCTCTCTCACTCACTCACTCACTCACACACACAGCCTAATATACCTCACAAGATTATTATGAAAATAACATGGAGCAGAGAATGTAAGACACCTTGGGTACCCATAAGGGAGAAAAGCAGGGTGTAAATGAAGTAAGTAAATAATAAAACCCCACAACTACATACCTTTGCTGTACTGTGACAAGCATCCCAACCCCTGTTCCTGTCTATCCCTCAAAACTATCCACATTTTGCAAACAAGAAAAAGGAATTATGTTAAATATTGATTAAGCTGGGTTAATAGTGCAGCAGAATATGTTTTTTGACAATGAGATTTAGGCCCTGTTTTTAAGCACCATTTGAATTGATCTAAATAAATAGGACTATAATATCCTTACTTCTCAGATAAAACAAAAAACCTAAGATCAGCTGTCAAACCAACATTTATGGACTATATAAGTGTTTGAATATTTGTCTACTGTTCAGGAGCTATCTTCAGCTGCCAGTTCCTATGTGAATGTATTCACCACAATGTATACTTGCATCTCTAGTTTCTACAGCACAGTGCTTTACAAAGAATTATCTGTCGAAGGCTTTCACGGCCAGAGAACGATGGTTTTTGTGGGTTTTCCAGGTTGTATTGCCGTGGTGTGTGTGACGCTGAGAGATCTCTGTCTTTTGGTGCTACACCTCTGAAGATGCCAGCCACAGCTGCTGGCGAAACGTCAGGAACTACAATGCCAAGACCACGGCAATAAAGCCCGGAAAACCCACAACAACCAAAGAATTATCTGTTTGTGTTTTTCATCGCTTCAATCAGCCTAAAAAAATAAGATAAGACTCTTACCAAAGACAACAAGTGGCAATTCATGCCAGATATCTGCCAGTCTATAGACAAGGAATGGGGTTATAATTCCACCAATATCACACATTGAGGAGCAGACAAGAACTCCAAGATTCCTGAAATGTTCATGTGTAGTTTAGTCATATATACTATTCAGTGCCAAAAGGAGATTAACAATACAATCCTATGCAGAACTACTTCAGTCTAAGCCCATGGATTTTAGAACTCTTTCCCCAGAGAAACTCATCTGTCCCTTCCTGTGGCTATCTTCTACCCAACAGTGAAGACTTTTTTTGTTTCGTTTGACATTCCCTCAGTGATCCCTCCTTCCTGCCGTATGTTTCAATTGTTGTTTTTATGTTTTTGTATGTGTATTTTAGCTTTGGTTTTAATAATGGGTTTTTGCTGGTTTTAATGTTTTTTTTAATCCAGAGGAGTTAGCCATGTTAGTCTGTAGTTGCAAAATAGTAAAGAGTCCGGTAGAACCTTTAAGACTAATCAACTTTATTGTAGCATAAGCTTTCGAGAACCACAGCTCTCTTCATCAAATGCAAGATAAGATAAAGATAGAATAAATGGACACAAATCTGACATCAAAAACAACAATATCCAGAAACCAGCAGGAGAATATTTCAATCTACCAGGACATTTCATTAAGGACTTAAAGGTCACCATAGTTCAACAGAAACATTTCAAAACCAAAATCCAATGGGAAGCTACTGAATTGGAATTCATATGTAAATTTAATTCAGACTTGGATAGAGACTCTGGACGGTTATCTCATTACCAGAAGCAACTGCCTTCAAGCATTCCATTCAGATTCAGCAATATAGGGGTCACACCCAACCTGGATTGCACACTCCACCCCTTTCATGACTTTTACAACTAATTTACATGACCTCACTCCCTGCACCATCTCCCCCCTCCCTTCTCCACCTATATATATCTGGCCAGTTTCTTCATACCCTCTATGCATGACAAAGAGAGCTGTGGTTCTTGAAAGTTTATGCTACTGTGAGGATCCTCCCTCACTGGCGCCCTCTCCTGATGGCCTGCCATCCTACCAGCTCTCCAGGCAGGTGTCCTCTAGGCTCAGATGGGCAGGGAAGGGGGTTGCACCACCTTGTTCCTTCTCCTGCCCTGGATGTAGCAGCACACTCCAGCTGCCTCTCCCTACAAAATCCTCCTCAGCCTTCACAGGAACCTGAATTTAAAGGTCTCCCCTTGCCCCACCTCCCTGGCTCTGCCCCCAATCGCCACCAAGTCTCCCTGACTGGCCCTGCTCCCAGCCTATCTGATAGGAGGGCTGGGTAGACTCTGCAGTCTCCTGGCCCTACCCCCTCCATCCCCGCCTAGGGTGGGGCATTTGGTTGGCTCTCTGCCTGGCTCGCCCCTGCTGCTTCTGAACCCTCTCCAGTGGCTCCCTTGGCATCTTGGGGCCTGTGCCAGCCTGGCTTGTGCTGATGGCAATCTCCTGTCAGCCTGGATGAAGTGGAGCCATCTGGGCAATTGCAGGAGACAGGTCTGCTGAGTGGCTGCAGGCTGTTCCCCAGAGTTGTGCCTGGGCATCGGCTGCAATTTGCCTAAGAGTGAGAGAGGCCTGGAGACCTGTAGGGGCTCCTGCAACTGAGGTACTGCCAAAGGCTGTGCTGCAAGGCCTAAAGGGGGTGTCTGCTGCTGCGGGGCTGGGGCTGGGGCTGGACAAAAGGCTGGTGTTGCCTGTCAGCTACAATAAAGTTGGTTAGTCTTAAAGGTGCTACTGGACTCTTTACTATTTTGCAACTGATGAACGATGGTTCTTTTGCAGAGGGATATTTTAATGGGCTCCTTTTTTTTTTTTTTAGGGGTGTGCACTGAGAAAATGTTATACCTTCTGATCTGGACTTCAGGGGAAATACTTTTACCGTGATTGCTTATTTCCAGGTAGGATATTACTGGCTTGGGATTCAAAACTGTGTTTTTTCCCTTTTGGGACCATTATTTCCAAATCTATTCAAGGGTCTGAGGCAACTGTTTATAAAGTATAATAGCAACAAATTTGCATAGAACACAGTCTTCTCTTTGTTCGATCTGCTTGAAACTTAGGTCTTTAGATTATCCCAAGTTTCAAGCTGACTGAACAAAGAAAGTCAATTTTACAGACTCCCAAAGAAGGTCCCTCTCTGCGCAGCCACAGTTATCTCTAGTGATTTCTAAAATGGAGGCAGCCTAGCAGAATGCTAGACTAGGCATTGGCATAACTCCCCATCTGCATTCATTTCATTTCCCAACTCTTACAGTGACTGACAATAAAAAGAACTTTTCCTTTCCTGCTGAAAACTATATGTTTGCTATGCTTTTTTGTTATGATCTGTTTTACAAAGCAAGGAATGAGATCTTCAGATTTCCATTATTTCCTATGGGTTTTTTTTTCAGGGCTTGGTGGGCTGGAGTCATGGTTTTTCAACCAAATATCACCAAAATTGCAACGGAATGTCTTCTGCCTGTCCTTCAAAGAACCCCCCAAGTTTCAAGCAAATTTGGACAAAGGGTTTAAATACTATGGATCCCTGAACAAGCCCAGGCTTCCTACTTTGAGAGAGAAAGAAATCTCTCTCTCCAATCCACCAAGGGGCGGGGAGAGAATGGCAACTGTCTACAGTTTGGGATTAGCTGGGAATACTCTGTGTTCCCCCCTGCAAGGGTCTGATTGAAAGGACGAGATGCCGCTTCCAGGAAACCAATACAGTCAAAGAAATACATGTGCTTATGCTGAATGGCCGGTAAGCATTGGAACTTGAAAAAAACAATGGATTTTGGAGAGGAGGGGTTTTCATTATTCTCAAGCATTTGTGTTACCATTTGCGTTACCATTTCAGAGAATCAAAGTAATTTATATATTTGTTTATTTGATTTATACCCTGCCCTCCCCACAGGGCGGCTAACAACATTAAAAAAATACATTAAAAGTCACAAAAATATAAAATCAGTAATTTTTAAAAAGTCATTAAAATAGTTCAGGAGCAGGCTATTTAAACAAATATTGGGAGTCCATATACGGGTATAGCAGATGGCCGAGGGCAGCCCCAGAAGAAGTGGTGGTCTTAGATGGGAGAAGGAGGACACCCGCTGGCACTCAGCCAAAGGCCCGGTGGAACATCTCCGTTTTACAGGCCCTGCGAAACTGTAACAGGTCCCACAGGTCCCAGATCTCCAGCGGAAGAGTGTTCCACCAAGCTGTGGCCAGGGCAGAAAAAGCCCTGGCCCTGGTTGAGGCCAGACGGATGTCCTTCGGGCCAGGGACCACCAGGAGTTGCTTGTCTGCAGAGGGCAACACCCTGCAGGGGACGTAATGGAAGAGGTGGTCCTGCAGGTATGCAGGCCCCAGTCCGTGAAGGGCTTTAAATGAATTGAAACAGTGATTCTGTGTATATTGTCGGCTAGGGTTGCCAGGTTCCTTTACCCTCCAGGGGGTGGGGGGTGGGGAGAAGCACTTACCTTGTGTTTGAACTTCATTCACACACACTCCTGTCACTTCTTATAGCTTTTGAATGGCCTTTTGTAAAACATACCTAATTATTTTATATCAAAAAGAAACTGCACATTCTCTTCATGTATCATTATATTATATGCCTTAAGATGTCCTTTGTGTGTGTGTGTGGGGGGGGGCGCTCTGTCCATTTGTGCTTTGCTCAGGTGCCGCTATTGCTTCACCTGATCACACTATCACTGCAAATGTCCACCCAGTTGTGTAACTGGCCTTCAAAGAAGACATGATCAACCACAGCTCATAATAGCATATGGCAGGGGTCCCCAGCGTGGTGCCAATGGGCTCCATGGTGCACATCGACACCTATCCTAGTTCCTGCCAAGTGTTTTTAGAAAGTGGGTGGGGCAAGATAGGACTTTTACTCAGCACAGCACTGGAGATCTTACTGACTGCACAGATTTTTTAAAAGTTGTTTTGGCAGACCAGCTACCACAGCACAAGGATCTTCACAGTGTAACTACAATTGTCAGGTCCCTATACCCTCCCATTGAGAGGGAGGAGCCTGGCATTTACCTCATGCAGTCATTCTTCAAGCACTTGCACCCTGGCACTTGCACGATGATGTCACTTCTGGAAGTGATGTGATCACACTGGCCGCAGGAGTGCTCCCCACTCTGTGCTGGGCCAATTTGGCCCGTTTGTCCCCAGACAAAGCATAGGAATGCTCTTGTGGCCAGCACAATGATGTCACTTCTGGAAATGTGTTTCCGGGGTGCCTGCCAATTGCGGGTGACCTCTGGGGGGCTTGTCTCCTCCCCTGATCACTAGCAGATCAGCAGGCAAGACGGCAAATCCCTGGGAGTTTGCCCACTACTGGGGGGCATCTGGGAACCCTAAGTGTAATTGAAGTATGCAAGAAAATATTTTTAAACAATATGTACATTTTTAAAGACATCTTGTTAAACAGACCTTCTGCCTAAAATGTTGACATTTTGTAGTTGCGCCCCATCTCTTGTGGCAGCCAATTCCAAAGGTGCCCACAGCCTCAGAAAGGTTGGGGCTCCTGGCATACTGTATAAGGCCAGAGCTCTCATTTGAATGGCAAGTTGTATTTTGACACTGTAATGTCCCCCATTTGCTGTGGGTTCCCTGGCTAGAGTGCTCAGGCACCTGTTCTCAGGTCCATTCTGTAAAGACAAGCAGGCTCAAAACATCAACTGTTTATTTGCAAGGAAAACTCCAGCAACCAACAACTTCAGCTAACATACAAAACTGGAAAACTGAAACTCCACCCAGTAGGACCAAACTAAATCACACAGATATTAGGGGAGGAGCCAATTTTTTCATTACATACATACATGTATACAATAAATATACCACAGACACAGGGCACTGTTCCATTCTAGAATATCTGAAGATGGTTCACTCACCTGAGAAAAGTTGGGTATAGTTCTGCATTGACCAAGCAAACCATTTCATAGCACATTGTAATGCCCATCCTACCTAAGCAAGCTGCAGTAATTTTAAGCCAATAGAGATCTGAAAAGACACGATATTATGTTGCTGGAGGCTTGTATGGTATCCTAACATTTTCTGTGTATACTTGATAGTACTACAGCAGGATTTTAGTCCAGTGGCACCTTAGAAACCAACAAGATTTTCAGAGTATAAGCTTTCAAGAGTCAAAGCTCCCTTCTTCAGATATTGATAGTATGAGGGACATTTCTCCTATTTTCCAATTCTGGAGACTCCTCTAAACACTGATTTCTTAACTTATCAAGGCAATCAACACTTTGGTGGTTTGAAGAAGGAAACGTTTATTGAGAGATATCCTTGCATAAACCTGATGAATTCATACATTAGAATGCATACCCATAAAAGATTATAGACTTACACATATACCTTCTCATCGAATGAACAAAGTAAACAAACTTGTTTATAGTAATAAAGAATTTTCACAGAACAAGTAAACAGAAATCAATGGAATTTCAAAGATTTGCAATGAATACAGAAAAATAGGTCAATCTCAAATTATAATAGGTTATATAAACAAAAAGGAGACAAATGTCATCAGGTTGGCTCTGCTTGTTATCTTAAAGAGCTACAGAAGAAACATACTCAGTGGGAAAAAGTGTTATGAAAAGGTTTTATCCCTGAAGCCTGCTAAAAGCAAGCTAGCCCAAACAATCCCTTTGTCTCCCTTAGAATGGCCCTCCTTGTGTCACATTCCCCTTTAGATTATACAAAGGATATGTAAATAAAGAAGGAAAGTATCCTGGTGAAAGAATTTTATTTTAGAGGACAACTTTCACCTCCAAGCAAAATTTCTCCTGATATGTCATATGATATTTGTCAAGAAGTTAAAAAATGGAACATTAAAAATTGAAAATTGCACAGAAGCACATTTGCTATGACCAAGTATTTGCAAGATAAAAGTTTGCAGAGATGCATGGCTGACCCGATCTGTACCCTATTTTCAAGAGGATTGTGCAATCCAGTTGACCAAATACTGCTCCCCTAGGACTTTCTTATGCTAGTACAGGATTGAAGCAGACATGCTCCAAATCCCATGCCTCTGTCTCAAGTCACATTTAACCTTTTGTATAGTTTGCAGATAGCCAAGTGCAAAGTATTCGTTGCACAGTGCACCAATTTTGAACAATACATGCATTTAAACAGATTAGTTTTTTGTTAATTTACAATAACTGTTTTATATATTTTAACCTTTATGTATTTGTAATCTGCCCTGAGCTTGCTGGAAATGCGGGGAGGGCGGAATAAAAGTCAAAAATAAATTAAAAATTAAAAAATAAATAACATGTCCAAGCAAAGATCCATTCTCCTAACACTACTTCTACTGACAAAGTTGGTAAATCTGGTTGTTGTATGCCATTTATCATTGATGTTCTACTTTCAACACTGCTCTAAAGGCTCCCCTGCCTCTCTGGACTTTGCGGGGAAGTTGGTGGACCTATACTAACTGAAGAGTAATGTGATCTTTTGATCCAAGCCATTAGCTTCTGTGTTCAAACTGAGTACATGCTGGGAAGAAACAAAGGATGGTCAAAAAGAGAAGTGTATACCTCTTAATTAAATGTAGAGGAAGGGTATATAAGGAAAGTGCTTGGAAGAACTCACCCTCAGGAACTAGGGCTGTAATAAGGCAAGCAGTTCCTGCTGTCAGATTCGCTACAGCCCAGGGATAGCGACGACCTATGCGCTCAATTGTGAGTATGAGTATGATGGCAGCTGGAAATTCAACGAGAGCAGAGTAGAAAAAGTCCAGATAAATGTTGCCACCAGCAATTCCCATGTGCATGATGAGGCCCTGATACAGTACAGAGCTTGTGAACCTATACAAACAACAGGGATCAAAGAAAGAAAGTTCTTCAGCCAAGGAGTAATTCATTCAGAACCCTCAGTCTTATTGCTATCCAGGTTTCAAAAAGCAGAGGACAGCTTGAAAACAAATAGGAGGTAAAGTCTGAACAAGAGTAGTATGTAGCCTAGAGAAGCAGTGTCACTACTGAGTGAATATACTCTGTGTACACAAGGGCCTCCCATTTATTATTTATTCAGTACATTTTTATCCTACCAAGAATCTTAGTGGGGGAAAAACCTGAGGTCTGCTCTCCCCTCGAGCTAATTAGTATAAGAAAGCAACTCATTTAAGCAAGAATGCTCAAATAATGGGCAAGAACAATGCAGAAAAGAAAAATGCAAATGGCAAGTCAGCTAAAAAGCTCCAGGATTACTTTCCCGTGCCATTGCAGCCTGAGACTCAAAACAACGCTGGAGAAGAAGCACTCAAAATGGCGCCTGAGGCAAATGCAACAGGTAAAACTTTGTCTGAAACTAATCTGCCCTTGTTGCTGCAAAAAATGGAGCAAAGAATCTTGTATAAAATTACAAATTTAACTGACCAGATCTCAGATATAAAATTGGACATTATTAGAGCCATTCATAAGGCCGATTGTGCAATGGCTCTGAGTACTTCATTGCAAAACGAAATCCAAGCCTTGCAAAAGGACAATGACTTAATGAAAAACAAAATTCAATCCCTAGAACTTTCAAATCGCAAGCTTCATCTTAAATTTAGAGGGATTGAAGAAAATGAAGCAATAAATGAAGATCCTGCAGCTTTCTTGAACAAATGGCTAACAAAAATTCTAAACCTCAGAGATCATACTGCCCCTCTAATTACCACAGCACATCGGCTTGGTTTGCCAAATAACCCACGAAGGAAAAGCCCCAGGGACATTTTAGCAACTTTTTCAGACGGGAGTTCAAGAAGAAGGATCTTAGAAATGGCCAGACAACAGAACTCACTTACTTATAATGGGTCTTATATTGCTGTCTTTGTTGATCTGCCAAAAGAAATCCTCAACAAAAGAAGAGAATTTAAACTAATCTCAGGAATTCTTAGAGAAGCAGGAATTGAATACAGATGGTCAAGCTTTACAAAGCTCCGAGTCACACACAAAGGGAACACTTACTTGGCAGAAGACCAAGAATCAGGTTTGACCCTGCTGAAGAATATGGATCTGGAGATACCCATAGACCCAGAGACTATATCTCTTAAAAGGAAAAGATCTCAGCCTCCTACCCCCCCAAAAGGTAGTAAAATTCCAATCAGACATACTTAATAGTCATTTTCCTCATTGTAGCCTGCTTATAATTCTAACTTTTCTGCATAGAAGCAGCTGTATATATTCTAACAAATACAATGTTCTAGTTTACTAATTAAGGTTCGGGGGTGGGAAAAGTTAAAGCATTATATTATTTCAGGTTCAGCTCTAGGAAGTATTACAGCTCTTCTATCTTGGTAAGTGATACCAAGTACCTGAGTGGGGTATATACCCACAAAGTATAGAGAGCTGTTTAAATAACATGATCAAGTGATTTAAGTTTAACTGTAATTCTTCCCTTTTTTTGCTTAGTGCATAACACTTGATTAGCGAATCTAGCAATTTGTATCTATCTTTGTAGGGGGAGGGGGAGGTTAGGGAGGGAAGGTTTGTTAAGGATGGAGGGAGGGGGTGGGCCATTTCAGCAGGAGGGAGGGTAGACAACTGTTTACGTAAATGTTAAGGCATGTTGGTAAAATTTTCCAAATTATTTTTTTTCATAGCTCTAACTATAATTGCTTTTAGATGTAGAATCCTTGTGATAACGCTAAAAATCTTGTTAGTCTGTGGTAAAAATCTTTGTACCATATCTTATTTTGCTGTTGAATATCTTCCCTTTTGTTGTTATTGAAAAAGTTAAAAATAAAATTAAAAAATAAATAAATCACTAAGTTGGGTGAGGGGGGAGGAGGGAAGGAGCTAATTACAATAAGAGGGAAGACAGTTGATTGTTAGTAAAATTGATAAGGCACAATGTTAAAATTCAAAACTACTGTTACATATATCTTTAATTGATGTTATTTTCTGGAATTGTAAATCTTGCAATAAGCAATCCTAAAACTAAGATCTTCTGTAACTATCATATTTCTGTTTAATGACTATCATTCCTATTGTTGCTATTATTGAAAATATTGAAATAAAAAATATAAAATGACAAAAAAAAAAGAATCTTAGTGGGGCGTTCTCCATTTTAATCTCACACCAACCCGATGAGGTAAGACAGGCTGAGAGAGGGTGACTAGCACAAGGTTACCCAGCTATCTTTGTGGCTGAATAGGGATTTTAACCTGGATCTCTTAAATCTTAGTCTAACACACTAATTACTATACCACACTGACTCTTTGCAGATCTTTAGAGGCTTAATACTTCCTTATACATCTGATTTAGGGATGCCAGTACTACACTTGGCTACAGTGGAAATTGGGGGGGGGCAGGGTATAGGGAAAGCAATGTCCTGTGATGTCTCAATGTAGTGGTTAGAGCGGAGGGACTCTAATCTGGAGAACTGAATTCAATTCCCCACTCCTCCACTTGAAGCCAGCTGAGTGACTTGGGTCAGTTACAGCTCTCCCAGAGCTCTCAGCCCCATCCTCTTCACAGGGTGATTGTTGTGATAATAACATACTTTGTAAACCACTCTGAGCGGGTGTTAAGTTGTCCAGAAGGGCGGTATATAAATCGAATGTTGTTGTTGTTACTACTACTACTACTACTACTACTACTACTACTACTACTACTACTACTACTGGGTGAAGATCCAAATGTCACATCACCATCACAAACAACGCTCTAGGAATTTTCATTATCTCTATGGTAAAAGAGATTAGGGAAATTCCTAAAGTGTCACTCAACACATCAAAAACACTTTTTGGTCTTCACCTTGAAAATGACATCAACACATTACACAAAGTCATTTCTCTCCCATTTCCTCCCCCACCACTCCATTGAGCTAGGAAAGGGGATTGGACGTGCCAACAGGAGTTTGCCTGCCCATAGTGGGTAAATGGCAGCCCTAATCCAGATCTTTAGAAAAGGCTATCCCCTATTTCATGAACTCTTCTAGGACTAGAGTTGCCTGGCAACTGACAGGAGAGTTGCAAGGAGGGAGAAGCAACCAGGGAGAAAAATTAAATAGAAAAATAAGACCTCATCTATTTACAGGAAGTTCTTATCATAGAGTTCCAGCAATTCCTAGAGCTTCCTAGAAACCATCGTAGAACTTCTGGCTTTACCATAGCATTCAGTAGAGCTACACTTTGTTACTTCTGGGTAGCTCTAGAATTGCCAGAACTCTGTCATAAGAA
Source organism: Eublepharis macularius (assembly GCF_028583425.1). Classification (NCBI taxonomy): domain Eukaryota; kingdom Metazoa; phylum Chordata; class Lepidosauria; order Squamata; family Eublepharidae; genus Eublepharis; species Eublepharis macularius. The sequence continues at coordinate 136,038,429 of NC_072790.1, forward strand.
CTTCCTGTAAGTAGATGAGATCTTATTTTTCTTTTTAATTTTTCTCCTGAAGCCAGTTGCAGCAGCAGTGGACAACAAGGCCTAGGGGCAGGGGATCTCGGGCCCCCACCAAGGACTTGGTAGCCACACAGAAGACTGTGTTCTCAGCTCACCTGATTTTTTGACTGAAAGGTCCAACAATTGCTGATTCTTCCTGACCCTGTGGGGTGTGTTAGACTGAGTGAAAGAGCTACTGATGCAAGGCTTCATAGCTGAGGGGAGATTTTAATCTAGTCTTCCCAGATTCTAGGTTGGCATACTAACCATCAGGCTACTCTAGTCTCAGATCTAAGGAGTGAACTAAGGAAAGACCTAAAGGAAAAGCTCAAAGCCTAAAATCAAGCACTAAAAATAAGCTTTCGGTCAGCACACTGATTTGTGGCAACAGCTGAGCATGTTGTACTGCAGAAATGGGTTGAAGGGCTCTACTGAGGCCTAGGGAGAAACCTCCTCTGTGAGTTGCATGTGTGAGAGAAGATTGATCATGCTCATAGAGGTAAATGATTAATTTAAAAATTGTATATGAACATCTCTTACCACGTGTACATTAAAATGAGTGTATGTTTCCTTATCTGTGGTGTTCTCACTAGATCCAGAAATGAAGGGCCTAGTTTTTCAGTCATTTCTTCCTCAGGCTGAAGATTCTAGAATGATAAGCAAAATAATATTCAGTATCATGGGAGCGAGAAACAAAATTGGAGAGATTAAAGTTTTGAGTCATGGTATCAGGCATCCTCATAAAATCTTTGAAAAGAGGTCATATGGTAACATTTCCAAAAACTATATTGCACATAAAAATTACTAGCACAAATAGATGTTTAAATTACTTTGTCTTAATGGCCCATGGATATTGTGTGTTACATGGGTCTGCATGCACAAGATCCTAGTATAATGATGATCTAGAAGTGATTCCATGCCTTTTAGTCCCCTTCCCTGAATTTTCATTTTTTTAAAAAAGTAAATCTTTAGCCTTTTACTTTGAGTAATATAAGGGCATTTTCTATCAATTTGCTCAATATGAAATAGATTCCAATATAATTATGTATGCACAGAATCCTTTTTGCACCCTGCTCCCCCTTCCAAACAACTGGATTTTAGGTTTTAAAAAATGACTCCATGTTTGCACCCCACCAGGGCCGTTTCCAGATGGCTTACCTGCACCTGGAACGTCGCGCCACGTTGCAGGGAAAACACGATATTTCGCGTTTTCCCCGCAATGTGGCGCGACGTTCCGGGTGCAGGTAAGCCATCTGGAAACGGCCCATGTTTGCAACCTGCTTTGCTTTTCCAGACTGTCTTGCATGTGTGGTGGCTTCCCATGTAGCTGAGGAAATGGCTAAGGAATCCATTTTCCACTCATGTTGTACCCTAGCTAGATTATGACAATGGAACTTATTTCTTATTAAAAGTTTGTTTATTAAAATTATCAAATAAATTTAATTTATTTAATACTCAAACTGTGGGTTAGTACTTCATTTGTAATTTTGCATGAGAAAAACTCATTACCTCCATAGATAGAGGCAGGGTTTTTTTGTTTCCCTTGGCAATACGTTTAATTATTTTCAGAGCTTTGTTGCTTTCTTTCTGGGCTATCAGCCACCTTGGGGACTCTGGCAGACACCTGAAAAATCAATAAATGAGGCATCATTGATAGCAAAATACATGCCATTCTTTGTAACATATAGTAGGGTCAAGCAAGAACTGGTCTAAGCATCACTAAAAGTCAGATTTCAAATAAGCATCTGTATCCCCAGACTGAATAAATAGTAAAAGTAACTAGCACAAATTTAAAGAGGTTCTAAAGTTCTCTAGATTAACATTGTCCAATAGAGCTTTGGATTCAGACAATAACTAACCAAATTGAGTGAAACATTCCCTGTTTGTTATCTTTGGAAGGGTAAATTAATCTGAAAAAAAATTCCTCCAAATTTTGATCTTGAACTAACTAGGTCAGGTAGGTCTGACCATTCTTCTGATCTGGCTGCAAAATCTGTGGTTATAGTTTCCTTTTTCTTCTCATTTCCTTGTGGTGGTATGTTTATATTTTTGTTTTCCCAGCAAAGTGATGATGGGAAAGGGAACAGGCAACAAGGAGACAGAGTGAATTAGGAGATATATGCCTGATAGTGCAGTTGCCACAGGGTTTTCCCTGACTAATATTTGTGTTAGAAAAAAGCCAAACGCTTTCTTTGTATTCTCTGTAAAGTGGGAAGGGTTGATGTGTCCCTCAAGGAGACAGCAAAACAGCCAGCAGGCCAATTGTGCTGTCCTCTCTACTCCACCTGTGATATACAGCATCAAGGGTAGACTGGGAAGGACAAACAGCGCTGGAAAAGGGCCTCGCCTCTCAGCCTGCCCTAATCTTCACCATAGGAGGGAGAGGCTGCCTGCTTGCCCTGTCCTGGGCCGCTCACCTATAGGTGGTTGGGAACAAGGGATGGAGAGGCAGCCTGCATCCCCAATGACTGTAGGTGGTTTGGGTGGGTCATGCAAGGGCCTCGCCACCACCACCTAGTCTGGGCTTGCTCAGGGGTAGAAAGGTGACACATGGTCTCCCTGTTGTCATGTGAGGGTCGGGCAAGCCACACACTGCCTCTCTGCCACTAAGCTGGCTTGGCCCGGGATGGGGGGAGGCCATTGGCCCACCAGGAAAAGTCCTGGTGGCTGTAATAGCCAGTCTGCCCCTTTGCAACCTGCTTTGCTTTTCCAGACAAAGGCTTTTTTTGCTTCTGCCCCTTAAGTATTAAATTATACATACAGGACAAGATAAGGATCAAATCTCATTTCTTGTCCAAAATCAGCCGTGGGAGGACCTGGGTTTGTACATCTGTTCATGTGCAAAGCAGGGGTGGAGATTTCTTTCTTTCTTTCTTTCTTTCTTTCTTTCTTTCTTTCTTTCTTTCTTTCTTTCTTTCTTTCTTTCTTTCTTTCACTAAACACAGGGATAAGAGGCTAAGGCTCATACTCCTTTGTGACTTTTTTGCTGTTTGAAGATTTTGTTTTCCTCAAGCAAGCTTGTTGGCTCCTCAGTGGATAGTAGAGAAAGCTAGTCAGGCAGATACTAGAAGAAAAAAATGCTGAAAATGAATGAAGGTAGTCTGTGTGTGCAGATTTTAGCATTTCTTGCCATTTCTGTTTAAAACATACCTGCCAAAGATACAGAAGCAGGGCAGAAGCAGGAAGGGAGAGAGAGAGAGAGAAAAAACTTATCACTGCATCTCTGGGTGCCTGCTTTGCACACAGGGATTTCTTCTCTCTTGGGAGGGAGGTTCCCTTGGGTAAAGATTAGAAGACCTGAGAATGTCATCCAAATTTGGGAAGCATGGGGAGTTACTGCTAAGAATGAAACCACTACCAAATTGATTAATGACCCTGAAAACATGACTTGGATATTTCTGTATACATTCCTATTGGCCAGTCTCTAAATGTCCCTCATCTTTTGGCACCGTTTTACATAATTAAAATATGCTATTATATCCCCACGAGTCCAGGTTTACGGTATGTGACATTTGGATCAAAGTTCAATGCCATGGGAATATGTTCTTTCTGGCAAAAATTATATCTATCTTGCTCATCTTTGGTTGCAAGTATAGATATGGATGCTCTTTCTGATACTAATAATCATTTGGGGGATATAGGAGAAATCTTGTTTACCAGTAATACAGCAAGAAGAAGAAGTTTGGTAGCGTAACTGCAAGTTGTAGCCATCTCCAGTGAGGAACTACATAAGCAATGGCAGCAAGTACAAGGAGTCCAACTGTAAAGGCCACTTGGTAAACAATGCCTACTGTTCTTCTATAGCTCAAACCAACAAATTCTGTAACTTTAAAAAAAGCAGAGAAATGCCATTAATACAATGGAATTAATAGAGAAAAAAATGGGATGAAGGTCACAGAATCTAGATCTCCATGTGTCAAACCACAATGAATTTCATAGATTCCATACATTTAAACCAAGTAAGATTTTTCCCAGTATAGGAATCCATTGATCTTTCAAAATCACATTTCTCCAAAGCAACATAGTGTATCTTTCTAGTTAGAAATTAAATTCAGTCAACAAATTCATTACGTTTCATGACCCAACCCAGAGTAACTGAAAACAGATAATCCTATGTGATCCACCAGGAGCTCAGAAACAAGTCTGAAGATGCCTGGTACGTTCTACTTCTTGAAGATTATCATTGCTGAGCTTGACCTATATTTGATTGGGAGACCTCTGGGAACCTACCATTCATGGTACCCTGAACTCCTTAAACTAAGGGGATTATATTTCTCTTTTAATAAATAAAAGGGAGCACAGTATATGGAAAGTGATGCATTGAATGAAACAACTGTAGAATATTTCTGTGAAACCAAATGTTTATATAGCATTTAATTTCATCATCAGAAGTGATTTCAATAATAGATTAGCTTCTCTGATTATCTATTTTTAATTACTTATATTGGTTAATTATTAAATTTCAATAAATGGTTCATATTACCAAATTGTTAACATTGGTGCATTCTTGAGATACTAGATGTAAATTAAGTTATAATTAATAAACGTATAAATTATTGTTATCTTTGATATATTTTATTCTATATTATATTGACGGACTAGAAGCAAGATAACTTTAAAAATGGAACCAACTAAAACGTATCATATAGATTAATCTATTGACAAAACCAATTAAATTAGTTCTAGTTTGCAACATAATTAATACATAACTTAGTTTGCATGTATGAATAAAGTGTCATTTATTTTCTCCTTGTGTTACCCATCTGGTCTCTTAATTCTCCAAGATCAATGTTGTCAGATCAAAAATATTGGACATAATTTGTTTAATTAAAGAACATGCAAATGTGGACAGTCTTACTCAGGATATAGCCTGTTAACCAGCCCCCTTTGCTGACCAGTCCTTGTATCAAGCGGAAGATCACCATCCATGTGTAATTTGGTGCAAATGCCATGAGAACACCAGACACAGAATTGACAAGTATGGTAATTAACAGGCACAGTTTACGGCCAAACCTATGGAGAAAAAAGGCACCCCCCATTATTATACATATAATTTTTTGATGCAAAATTTTTCCCAGCTGCACTTTCAGAACACTTCCTACTGCTTGTTTAAGATGACAAACCTGAGTTTGCGGGTTTCATCATAATTCCAACAGCAGGCTCAAGTATGATGTGACTTGAAATGTTGCTTGATCTGTGTCACAGTATGCCCTCTTTTAGGCTAGGTGATGTATTTTTCAGGTGGTATGCTAGAACACATGAAACTGCCTTACTGAGTCAGATGGTCTATTAGGGTCAACACTATGGTGTCTGACTTCAGACAAAGATCTTTCACATCGCCCACTATCTCATCCTTTTAACTAGATGCCATGGATTGAACCTGTATAAATCAGATGATCTAGCATTGAGCCACAACGTCATCACATTAATTTCAGTCTCATATCGATTAACCAATTTTCCAGGCTTTCCTAGCGTTCCAAAAACCTGAAGAACTCATTTTACAGAGATGACAAAAGTAACTGTATACAGCACAGAAAACCATGCCTCTGTAAGGCCACTTTGGCTCTCTTAAAACAATATTGCTTTCTTCGTCTTTTAAGTCAACACAAATCTCTCCCCTTAGTAGATGCATTGCCCTAATTGAGCAACCTATCAGTGATAGGAAATTACAAATGTTCAAAAGGCCATGAACGTCTTCATGAGGCATAATGAAAGAAAAAGCAATTCTTAGCTATACAGAGAGCAAAGAGCAATGCAAATATTTTACCCACCCCAATATATAATGTCTTAATCAAAATTTAGTTGAAAGGATTTTTTTCCAGCATAACATTTATTTCTTTGTGAAAAATCTATGTAAGTTTTCTTCTTATTCTTAATCGAGAAAAAATATCCCACCTGGATGTATAAAACCTTACCTACCTGTCTGCCATGTATCCAATGCTTATGGAGCCAATGAAAAATCCCACATTCACACATGACTGAAATAGATCCAGCTTCCAGGCATCCTCACACACCAGGTTAAACTAAAGAGACATACATTAATGTTAGAGAATAATATATGAAAATATATCCCAGTCCTTCTATTATTTTGCCATATGACAGTTTTCATTCTTAGCCTGACAGTGCTACCAACATATTCTTTCTGTTGAGGTTCATCAAGGTTTCAAGATATGGTGAAGTAGTCACTGAGAACCCTTCTGGAAGGATCTCGCAGGATGATCTTCCAAAGCATGTTCCCACTTTTTCACATCATTCTCTGATATTTGTTCTTTCTGGGCATGACTGAATACATACAGAATTACTTTTCTCTCTGAAGAATTTGGAGCTCTGTGGTTTGGAGCTGAATTGTCCACAAGCACATAGATAAATTTATCTAGTTTCTTACCTCACTTACAATAGATGATCCTGAGAAGTCATAAAGCCAGCCATCTTGGCAAGTAGTAAGAGGAATATTGCTTTTGTTCCTGTAAGTGGTGAATGCTTCTAGTGGATTTGTGCAGTTCAGATCAGTTATGTTCCAGTCCACATCATACCTCTTGCACTGACTCGTGAAACTGTCCCCATGGATCTCTTCCTTTGGAAGTGTATAATTCCATTCCTCTTCAAGACTCCAACCACATCTGCTACTTAATTTGGCAACTCCTGGGCTCCGGCAATGGTGTTCTGGTATAAAACCTAGGAAGACAATACCTACATAGATAGGTGTGAAGGCAGCAGAAAGCAAGCATAGGACAAAAAATGCCCTTTTCTGGTACAAATCAAACTCTCCAATATGCTCTAAAATGTCATCTAAGGTTGTCATTCTTGCCTTTGAAGCAACTCATTGAAAATCACAAATGCCTGTGCTCTTCATAACACCATTCTGCATTTCATTGGCAGCAAAGTTGTTTAAGTAGCAGCATGAGATCAGACCAAAAGTCAAAGTGAAAAAGTTAATTCACTTTGTAAATTGACAAACCATGTGTAACTATTAGCAGCTGCATAAAGAGATCAGGTAGTTACAAAACAGAGGTGTGGGAATTCTCCCCCCTCACTACTTATAGGTTTAACAGATTGTACTTAGTATACATAGCATTCAGCAGTTTAGCCTAGCCCATGGAAGAACCATGGCACCAAATAGATGCCAGTGCCTATACAATTTTTGCTAATTAAGGCCTGCTTTTCAATAATTGTCAGTATGTGCTGGACAAGCTGGTGGTAGCTGTGGCCAGGGGTGCCTTTTACCAGCTTCGGCTGCTTAGCCAGCTGATTCATTTCCTGGGCAGGAAAGCTGTGGCCACTGTCATGCATGCCCTGGTTACAACTAGAGATGGGCATGAACTGAAATATGAACCAAAATTAAGCAGGAACTGGGCTGGTTCGTGGTTCGTGAACCAGCAGTTTGTCAGATCCCATTTCTGATGAACCACCACAAACTTTAGGCTGGTTCATTTGGTTTGTTTTTTGGTTCATCACTGCAGATAGCCTGGTGCCAATCAATCAGTTACTTAGGCAACAGGGGATGGACTTCCTGCAGACCTTCTGCTGACCTGGAAGTGAACTTCTGGTGGCCTGGAAGTGATGATTTTCTGACCTGGATGTGACGTTTTCACGAACCAAACGAACCAGTTCGCGAACCAGGGGCAAGTTCATGAAAGTTTGTGGTTTGTGAAATTTGACGAACCACAAACAACATGGTTCGTTTTTTTCCAGTTCATGCCCATCTCTAGTTACAACTAGATTAGATAAATGCAATGTTTTCCACCTGGGATTGCCCTTAAAAAGTGTTCAGAAAGTTAGTGGCAATCTTGGAGCAAAAAGGAAGGCTAAAAACCTTGCAAGTAACTAAATAAATATTTTAAGGCCCTCTGCTCCCTCTTATACCTTCATGGGCCCACCATTTCCAGCAATCTAAAATCCACCAGGACTTGCAGGAAGTTGTGGCCAGAAAAATGGCCAAGGAACGTACCACTGGTTGCATTGTGAGCCCTTTTCACAGCCCACCTCTACCCAATTTGAGGGTGCTCCCTTTGGGTGTGGTCCCAAAGAACACCTTGGGCGAGTACCGTATAAAAACCATATGCCATATTTCCGTGGCTCTTTTGTAAATGAGGCAATTCCCACTGAATATTGCTTGGTTAGGTATGCATCCTTTGATCAGGCCATCCATTCCATCAGGTCTAGTGGCATCGGGGGCCCTTATGGCCATCCTAAATGCACACTCAGGGAGCTATAATCCTTGATCAGGCACCTAAAATTAATCTGCAGGGTAGTTTCTCTGGGGTGGCGTTCTCCACTTACTTTTCCACTTACCTCTCCCCCCTCCCCCGCCGCCAATCATCACATATGGGGGATGAGGGTGGACCTCAAAGTCTGGCTCTCATTCCTGGCTGGATACAATGGGGTTTCACTTTGTCAGAACATGTTTGAATTGGGTCCTGATTTGCAGGTACAATCTGAAGTCACTGGGAGAAAGGGCTTTGGAGTCTATCTGCAGTGTCAGTGGAGTGCCCAGATGTAGCCTGATCATTGGTGCAGGCCCAAGATCCAGGGTGACCTCACCTTCCCTGAGTTCTTCCCAATCCTAACGGGGGTGGTCATCTGGCAAGAACAGCTCAAGGATAAGCATGTCCAATTTGGGTGCGACAACCAAGCAGTGCTTCAGATTCTGAACAGGCAGTCCTCTTGCTCTGAGTAAGACCATGCACAAATTTGTTTTGGCCTCCTTGTTGACTAACATCTCATTTTCAGCTCATTATGTAGTAGGCACTGATAACAGCATTGTAGATCTCTTGTCTCACTTCCAGAGAGGTTCTTTGCTCTCACCCTGAAGGCTCACTAGAATCTGAACTCATTCCCAGAGGATCTGTGGGAGCTTGGGAGCACACAATAATGCAAGGAGTACTGGATTTGGTTGCACCCTCTACCCTACAAGCTTACCAGGTTGCTTTGGCAAGCTTCTTAGCCTTTTCTTCCTGTGCTGGGGGTTGGGGAGACCCTAAGAGACTGGGGCTTTGCCCTCAAAATCATGTGGGTGCTATCTCTTTTTTCAGCAAGGCCCAAGAGTTTTCTGATTCTTGCAATGTTTTCATCACTCAGTGGGCTATAAAGGGCTGGAGTAGGTGCGCCCTGCCCTCCACAGACTCCCGCAGGCCCATCATTGAGCAACTCCCACACACCTGCTGATTGGCTTCCAAGGTCCTGATTTTTGAGGCTGCCTTCAAGTTTGCTTTCATTGGGGATTTCAGGATTGAGGAGTGGGTGGTCAACTCTCGCCATGACACCACTGAGTGAGCCCTTGAACTGTGAGATATGTCTGTTCAGAGTTCCTGGGTTCACTTCATCCTGAGGAGGTCCAAGACCGACCAGAGAGGGCAGGAAGCAAGCTTTTGTTCAGGGTTGGCCAGCTTTCCTCCATGCCCAGTCTGCACAATATTGGCCCATCTCGAGGCCCACCCAGCCAACCTAGGCCCCCTCTTGGTTCATGCCAACATCCCCCCCCCCCATGCATTTCCAGTTTATCTGCATGCTCAGGTCCTTGCTCATGGCACAGTGCCATTTCCCCTGGGAAAGTTGATGTGGCCAGAAGGAAGGTGGCCAAGACTATGGGCCGCTTTTTTGAGATAGCGGGAGGCCATATTATTCGTCAGCTGGACATTAGGTTGGAGGTGTTGTTCTGTCCTGATAGGGTACACCTGTGCAGGTGGGGACGGGACATTTGGCTGCAGGATATATGGGATGGGCTACGGGATTGGTTGCAACTTTAGGAGTACTGGCGAGATAGTGGTGGCTGGCCACTCACCCCTTGTGGCAGCATTGTATTGGGCATGGATCCTTTTGGGGGAAACATGGCCTGTATGTACTCTTTCCCCGTATCTGGGAATTCCCTTAAGGGATCTTGGGGGCGATGCATGGCAGGGGCAAGACCAGCTCAGGGGCTGTTTGTATGTGCTCTATCCCAGGGGGCAGAGGAACCATGCAGAGGCTTATGCCCATGTAGAACCCACTTACAGTCATTCCAGTTTCCTCTTCAGCAGGTAGGCTGAGGGGGTGATTGGCTGGCAGGCAGGTCAGGAGCCCCATGTGGCCCCAGTGCTCCATAAGCTGTAATCAATAAAGTTGTTGTGGCCTTTTTTACTCCATCTGGTGCCTCGGTGTCTTCTGTCACATTGCCCTCGCCCTTCACCCTTCAATCTGGCCTCACAAAGCAAAGCGAGAACTGAAGTTATATACTACACACTGAGGTAAAATCCTGGTCATTGCAATGCAGCCTGGACTTCAGCTGTTGGTGTTAGTAGTTTAAGAAATATAGAGGAAAGGTTAAAACCATTAACAAGGAAAAGGTATGGTATAAATATTTTAACAAGTAATTGAAGTAAAAATAATGAAAAAAATAGGATTTCCCAAACCAGAGAGCTCTGTAGCCTATTTTTTGGAACCTCTTCTACTTCTGTATAATCAGTAATCCCATTAAGTTTATAAAGTAGCAAAATCTCACACTTGTGGTGAAGTATGTGTCAGTACTCGCACAAAGTACAAATAAGGGCTCCTGTACTCTGAACTCCTGAGTTAAACCAGGCAAGTGGGAGCTTTACACAATCCGTTGTGTTGCTGGCTCTTTCTGTCCACAAGGCAAATGCCTCATGGTATAAAAACCTCTCTATACGTACAAATAAACTTAGTTTTAATGCTGAATTGGAGGCTCATACATCTTACCACAGGGGATGTGATATCTGCAGGAAAAGAGAATGTGCAAAGTGTGCCTTCAGTGCATTATTTTATTATTGATATATTTATACCCCACTTTTCCCCCTAAAAGGAACCCAAAGCAACTTGTGTTTTTCTCTTCTCCTGTGTTTTATCCTTACTACAACAAGTCTGTGAGATAAGGCTGGGAGTGAGTCACTAGGCCAAGAACATCCAGCAATAGGGAGACGAGCTCTTCCATTTCAGTGGAACACCTCCTGCTTCTCTTTTTTATTGTCTGGGGCCCACTGAGGGCTGGCAAGAACAATTTTTTTAATGGTCCCATGCCAGCAAAACATCTGTTCTGGCAAATACCTGGAAGTGATGTCACATCGCTGGTGTGACAAGAAGGCAATGATCTAGGAATTGGGCAGAACCCTATAGTTTTGCCCAAATTCTAGGTCATCGTATCAATATCACACTGGTGACATGACATCACTTCCAGTATTTGCCAAAAGCAATGTGCACCTAGGGTTGGTTCAGAAATCATAAGGAGTGAATCATTCAGAAATCACAAGGAGTTTAGAAGGCAGGAAGCTGGAGAAGAAAGGGATAACAGGAAGTGATGTGGAAATATGACACCAGAATGGAGCACTCTCAGGAGGCAATGATATGGAAAACATTATCTCAGTTCTTTAATGCTCCCTGTGGACAAAACACTCAACCAGAGAAGCATTTCAACAGCCTCACAAACAGCAGAGCACAGGAACATACCTAACAGATAGCAGCCTCCAACAGATCAGCCATCATAGTTAGATTTACTGCAGGCCAAATCTCCTTAATTAATTTTAATTTAAAACGTTTATATGCTACCTCTTCAGTGGCTTCAGATGTCTCACAAATTTAGTTTTAACACTGGATTAAAGACCTGAAAAATTGACCAGGAGTCAAATCTAATGATTGTTGCTGTTGGATATTTGGAAAAAAAGAGAATGTGGACAGGAAAATTTACTTTCACTGAATCAGAGACAAAGCAAGAAATAACCAGATCCAAGATTACTAGGTCCCCTACCATAATTCCAGCAGATAGGAGGGTATCGGGCAGGGGAAGCGCCAGTTCTTCCTCTTTGCCCACACTCCGTGGGCCTTGAAATGATGTCACTTCTAGTTCAAACTGGAAGCAACTATGTCTTCTTTAGGAATCAGCCCCCTCTGAGACACCATCACTTCCAGTTTGAATTGGAAGTGACATCATTTCAAGCCTTGTGGAGCACATGTACTCCATTTCGCCACATGCTCCACTTGTCTCCTCACACCTCCTCCACATTGGCCAGGTGAATGATGACAGGGTAGCAGTTGGGGGTGATGAATCCCTGCTGCCAGCTGGGGGCTGGTATCCTTAACCAGGTCACCTCCTTTCTTTCTTTTTTCGCAATATTTTCCAGAAAGACTTCTGTGTAGTGAATATGTTCATGATTACTTCTGAATATATTACTTCCCAACTGTGGTTTGGGAAATTTCTAGAGATTTGGAATATGAAACCCTAAAGTCCTGTTCTCTGAAGTTACCATTTCCTCCAGGGGAACTAATCTCTGGAGATAACTTATAATTCCAGGAGAACTCCAGGCTTTACCTTCAGGTTGGTAACCTTATCTGAATCCAGTGTGAAGTTCACATAGACAGATTGCTGACACTCTTATATAAAAAAATAGCTTTCAGACAACAGTTTAAAAGTTTTTGAAAGATAGTTTCAGCAGCAAATGGCACTATTAACGTAGGAGTCTGATTAAGCAGTTATGCTGTCAACCATATCCAATCTAATTAATTATAGAGGGAGGTAATTTACCTCCTATTCATACTTTTTGCTGTGCCTCAATAGGAACAAATCCTACCAACTCTAATATTGTCTTTTCCCATTTAATGTTTAGTTTTTAATGAACTCAGACCCAACACTAGTCCCTGAAAAACTCTTTCAAATGTGAAGAGACTTGGCCCATCTCTGAAGGAAAGAACTCCTTTTCATTACTGAATCTTGTTTTGACTAATTATTAAAGCCTGTGGTAGTTCTAAGAGTCCTTATTCTTTAAAAAGAAGAATTGCATTGTGCTTCCTATGAGAAATTTTGTTTGTGTTCATAGTCTTTTTTTCAAATTACATTTAGTAGCTCTTTACCAGGCCTCTATTTAGCCCTGTCCCTACTGAATTCATAGCAAGTTGTACTTGGAGTTGGTCTCGTAAACTCTTTTGCAACATGTTATGCAAAAGCATCTGTGAACTCTTGGGGACTTTTGTCCTAGCAGTTAAGAGTTGTCATTGCTTGCCAAAAAGGATTGTTTGCAGCTACCTGAATCCAATTAGAATGTTCCCTTCTGCAGTTAGCTTAATTGGAAAGCTAGCAGCAGGCCAAATCCTTCTTTTCAAAATTGGGGTTTGTTGTGAAAAAGTAATATATCGGGGATGAGAAGGGAAAGACTTTCAATGTTACCCTTTGAACATTTGCTGCACTTGGTTTTTGGTTACTGTCTAATAGTGTTGTCTCATTTTCAATGGCTTGCTTAGTGTTTTTACCACTCAACAACTGCCTTGCAAAATGCACCACTGTTTGCTCTCAGCAGCTTCTGTGTGTAGCATCCTAAATAGGGCTAAGCTAAAAAATATTTACGCTTTCAAATCCAGTTTTGCTTACAGAAAAAGTGCCTTCCCCCAGAAAGTTTTGAGAACTCCAAATTGTTCACATTTCATCTAAAATTTACTGAACAGTATGTCATTCACTTGGGGATTCTTGACTAGCAGCAGAACATAAATCTGATTGGCTGTATTGGCCTACATTATTTTATTTATTTTTCAGCTAAATAAACATTATTGTTACATGGTCTCTAATCATCGTTCCCCCCCCCCCTTGATCATTGTTTGTTCATGTGTGATATGGGTGCTCTTTGCTTTGGGATTTTTTTCCTGTCCCTTTCATAATGTATCTGTGCATTGTTACCACTAGTCTTGTCCAAAGAGCACAGGGTTATACAACCTACTCTACTTAGTCGAGTACATTATTTGATCTACCACCTTTGCTTCAGTTCATACAGACAGTCCCCGTAAAGTATTCCATAGAAAAAGGTTCTTACTAATCAGTTAGCATATTGATAGTTTATTCGCAAGTAGTTTCACCCATTGCACCCAATCAAATGCTAGCAGCTTGGTCATTCCCTATGGAATTCATTTTTCTTACTTGAAAAGTAATATGTTAGGTTCTGAGAAGATAAAAGAGAGACTCTTGGACAACTGCCTAAGATCATTCCTATGCAATCATCTAATTCAAGCAGTGATCATCTACAAAGAAAAAATCCACCTTCCCTGAAATGATTAGAGAACTAGTTCTGTTGAAAAGTATTACATTTGAAATGTCAGGTGATTCATTACTCTGTATAGCCTGCTTTTCTTCACATTGGGGGACTCAAAGCAGTTAGCAAAATACATCAAAAATACAACTGAAACAAACAGTGTTTCAACATACTGGTTTGAACTTGATTTCGAGTAGTTATCAGGCAACAAACCACAGGCTAAAAGCCAAACAGCCGTGCCACTTGGGACATCATATTATTGGTTGGCCATCAGTGGTGTAAGTCATTAATTGATATTGTAGTCATCCAGTGACAAAGATGTGTGAACTCATTCTTTTAGAACTGGGGGAACCCATGATACAGAAAATTTTAGAGGAAAAACTGGAATCTTATGTACTAATAGCAAAGTGTCCTGAACTGTGGATACTTAAATCAGGAGACTGCAGCCTTGGACAGACTAGACAGATCTTCCTACACACCTGAAGAATGCCCCAGGTTTGCTTTAAAAAAATGCATTGGGTGGAGTGGGGGTTAAATAAATCCAAAATGATAAAAGAAGCCAGATGTTCTCAGTGGCTGTCGCTAGGCAACCATAACAGTTTAGCCAATATTTTAGACTTGTTTTCACCAGGTAAAAGGCAGGGGAAAGGGTTGGGCCTTTTCAAGAGCATTATTGGCTTTTGAGGAGAACCCAACAGGTCCAGGCCAAGAAACAACCACTGGATGACTTGATACCGCATGAATTGCATGACTCACCCAGGCCTGGCCACTTGCCACTATGCAATAGCACCCCCCCCAAGCCAGTATAATAGTGGTTAGAGCTTGGGTGACCTTGGGACAATCACACACTCTCAGCCTAACCTAACTCTCAGGTTTGGTATGAGGATAACATGGTGGTGAATGATGTAAGCTACTTTGGGTACCTGTTGTGGAGAAAGATAGTATATAAATGAAGTAAATGACTAAATATAGATGAAGATGAGGGGCAGATAAAAGGTAAGTTGTTTAGGATGAAGGGAAAGGTGAGTGTACGGAGACTGCCAGGAGGAGGGAAAGAAGAAATCATGTGGGGAAGGGGATACAGGCGTTAAGTGAAGTCCTTGTAGGTTCCCCACCATGCAACTGTGCCCAGCTCAGATGACACCATGCAACTGAAAAGAGAGAAGCAGTAAAGGGGAGAGAGGCTATGGGAGGCAGAGAAGGGAAAGAGAACATGGTGGAGGAGAGAAAAATGAGATACCCCTGGCAAGACCTTGTGGGTCCCCCACTTGTCAATATATTGAATTCTCAACTTAAATCCAGAGATGCGTGCCCTGAACAGATAAGACAGATTTTGCTACAAACCTGAGAGTAAGCTAGGTTTGCAGAATAATCTGGAATCAAAACAACAACATCATGGAGGGATAGGACTCTCAGCACGAGGCTGGCAAGTGTATACAACAACTTCTGATTGGAGAAACTACACCGGTTGGACTTTTTGATTAAGATTGCATGTATATTTAATTATTTATTGGATATTTATTGAATTATTGAATTGTATATTTATTATGAATTATTTATCAGCACTTTAGTACTTTGTATTATGCCCCGAACGTTATAAAAATTACAAAAAATCTGTATAAAAATTCACAAAATTTAAATACAATTATTTCTGTAGACCTTTGAGGTTTCCCCTTCTATTATGTAGCATTTACTCGGAGGAGCCCCCTGTTGTTGAAGTGATGGAAATGCTGTATCATACAGACAAAATTCTATGGTTTAACCATACAATTTTGACCAAATGCTAGAGCTGATTCTGATTCTGATGTGCTGACTTCCCTTCAGTTTCCCTGGAAGTGACATCATTGCATCCCCACTGACACTGATGGCACAGTAGATCATACCATCATGTTGAGGCATTTAGAGGCAGAAGCAGGTGTCAGGGGATGTGCCTTGGACTAGTTTAAATCGTTTGTCATGGAACAGACTCATAGGGTTGCTATTGGAGACCAGTTACTTTTGATGTGGGTATTATCTTCTGGTGTTCCACAGGGTGCAACCTTATCCCCCATGTTACTCAACTTCTGTGTAAAGCCTTTAGAAGAAATCATTTATAGCTATGGAATTGGATGTCATCATCAATATGCAAATGACACCCAGCTCTATAGAGAGCCAGTTTGGTGTAGTTGTTAAGAGCTGCAGGACTCTAATCTGGAGAACCGGGTTTGATTCCCCACTCCTCCATTTGAAGCCAGCTGGGTGACCTTGGGTCAATCAGAGCATCTCAGAGCTCTTTCAGCCCCACCTACCTCATAGGGTGATTGTCACTAGGATAATAATAACACTCTTTGTAAATTGCTCTGAGTGGGCATTAAGTTGTCCTGAAGGGCAGTATATAAATTGAATGTTGTTGTTGTTATACTTCTCTATCCAAATCCCCTTGTGATGTACTACAGGTCTTGAGTCACTGCATGGCAGCTATGATCAAAAGGCTGAAAGCGAACAAATTGAATCTGAACCCAGACAAAGTGGAAGTGATGATAGTTGGGAAGCTGGAGATATTGAAGAACACTGTGCTCCCCACTTTTGGTGGGGTTCAGATGACACTTAGGTACTTGGTTAAGACCATAGGATTTGTATTGGATCCAGCACTCCTGCTAGAGAAGCAAGTTAATGCAGCAGCAAAAATGCCTTCTTCAAATTCAGTCTAGCTTGGAAGATGTAATGTAATAGAATTAGGATTACAGACATCTGAAACAAAGCTGAAACAAAGCATCAGTATTAACCCAATATGTTGAAAAATGCAGAGATTTCACAGTATGATACAGCAGCAAATAGTACATATTATGCACAGTAGTATAATCTGCCATCCCTTTCACTTTATTAAAACATCTTCCTGAACCCTTTGTAAAATGTCCTCCTGAAGAAGTCAGTTTTGCATAGTTTGTGGAATATCTGAAGTGGTACATCCCAGATATAAGTTTACCACCTCTGTGAGAACTAGTTCCAAGGCTACCCATCAGAAACATTATGCTAGTACATTTGCTTTACACTGGGGCAGACCAGGATAGCCACGTTCTATACACAGGCTCCATTATACCATGGTGATCATGGAAACACCAGATGAAAGGCTAGGCTAGAATCTGCCTCCCTGACCTTTTAGTCATGTTCACATGTGACGGTAAACACATATCCATCTTGCTGCTGCTGAAGAACTGGTGCTGTTTATTGCTGCTTAGGATGTTTGTATGCTGTGATAAGGGGATGGATATGAGGAAGGCATCTGAGATAGGGCCAGGGATACCAGTCCTCTGGGGACGGGGGAGGTATGGCGGTGGGGCCTGGTTTAAAGGGAGAAGGTCACGGAGATGTGGAAAGGCTCGGTGCCCTTCTAACCTACGCCCCATCCCGAGGCACGCCGGTGTTGGAGCTAGGAAAAATCCTCCTTCGACACTGATGTTGTGCAATGCCAGGTCCATAAATAATAAGACCAGTATGCTGCATGATACTTTTATGGCAGCTAATATGGACCTGGTATGCGTGACCGAGACTTGGGTGAGGGAAGGAGAAACAGTTGCTCTTGGTGAGCTGACCCCCCCGGGTTATGCGGTCCTTCATCAGTCACGAACTGAGGGTCGGGGAGGAGGGGTGGCAATCCTTGTCCGGGAGGGTTTCTCCTTCAAGCCGCTTCCCGCCCCGAAGATCTCTGGCATTGATTGTGTGGGCCTGGTGTGGAATGCCGAGGAGAGTTTGGCTGTCTGCTTGGTGTACCGACCGCCCAGCGCACCAGCAGACGCCTTACCGCGCCTGCTAGAGGTGGTTGCTGGGTGGGCCTTGGAGTACCCCAGGTTGATGGTGCTGGGGGATTTCAATGCCCATGTAGATGATGCCACCTCGATACAGGCCACGGACCTGGTGTCAGCCATGGCAACACTGGGACTCTCCCAATTTGTATCGGCACCCACACATGAAGCAGGCCACACGCTAGATCTGATCTTCGGGATGGGATTGGATGTGGTTCTGGATAAAGTAGAGTTGGTGCCATGGTCAGACCACGCGGTTGTGAAGGCCCGGCTGGGCGTGCCACCCCCCTCCTGCAAGGGCGGTGAGCAAATTTATGCTCGCCCACGGAGACTGATGGACCCAATTGGGTTCCAGAATGCTCTGCGGGAACCAATGCTCCACGGTGGTTCATTAGATGAGCTAGTGGACGGCTGGCAAGTCCGGCTCTCTGAGGCCATCGATGAAATCGCCCCCCGTCGTCCTCTTCGCTGCCGGAATCGCCGGGCTCCTTGGTATACGGAGGAGCTGCGGCAACAGAAACGGGAGCTAAGACGACTTGAACGCGTGTGGCGGCGATCTCGGGACGAGGAAGCAAGAACATCTTATAGGCTGTTTATGAAGTCCTATGAGATGGCGGTGAAAGCTGTGAAGAAAGAGTATTATGCAGCTTCCATCGCATCAGCTAGCTCTCGCCCAGCTAAATTATTTAATGTGGTCCGTTCATTGGTCTCCCAATCAGGTGGAGACCATCAAAAGTTGAATTTGGAGATAAGCTGTGAGGCTTTTGCGAGCTTTTTTACTGATAAGATCTTGCTTCTCCGCCGCGACTTACCAGCCACAGTTGATACAGTAAATGAACTAGAGGCCCCTTGGCCGTCTTCGGGACCCATATTAGATCATTTCAGCCCTCTTTTCGGGGAAGAGGTGGACAGGATTCTGCAGGTGGTACGGCCTACCACGTGCCCCTTGGACCCGTGCCCGTCATGGCTGGTGAAAGCCAGTGTTGACGGGCTTCGGAATTCCTTGGAGGCGATTATAAACCTGTCCTTGAGCTCTGGGGTTTTTCCCAAGGCGCTGAAGGAAGCTGTGGTACGGCCTCTTCTGAAGAAATCATCATTAGATCCTGCTGACCTGCTCAATTACCGACCAGTTTCCAACCTTCCGTTTTTGGGGAAGGTGATTGAGCGGGCGGCAGAGAAGCAACTGCAGAATTTCCTGAAGGAGACCTCAGCCCTAGACCCCTTCCAGTCTGGTTTCCGCCCGGGACATGGGGTCGAGACATTGTTGGTCGCCCTCACAGACGATCTCCACAGACATCTGGATCAGGGCGGATCAGCACTGCTGATTTTGCTGGATCTGTCAGCAGCGTTTGATACGGTCGATCATGAGCTTTTGACCCACCGCCTTGCCGATGTGGGGATTCAGGGGACAGCACTGCAGTGGCTGGTCTCCTTTCTCCACGATCGGGGACAGAGGGTGGCGCTCGGGGAGAGGGTGTCATCTCGTAGGCCACTGGTTTGTGGTGTGCCACAGGGAGCGATACTCTCTCCATTATTATTTAATATCTATATGCGCCCCCTCGCCCAGCTGGTGCGGAGTTTCGGGCTTGGGTGTCACCAATACGCGGATGACACCCAGCTTTATCTGTTGTTGGACGGGCAGCCTGGATCAGCCCCTGATGCCCTGGAGCGTGCTTTTGAGGCTGTGGCTGGTTGGTTGAGACAAAGTCGGCTGAAATTGAATCCCACGAAGACGGAGGTCCTGTATGTGGGTCGTGGGGAGATGGCTTTGGGACCCCAGCTTCCTACACTTGATGGGGCAGCACTTACACTGGCCCCGAGGGTTAGGAGCCTGGGGGTGATTCTGGATTCCTCCTTGAAGATGGAGGACCAGATCACTGCAGTTGCCAGGTCTTCCTTTTATTATCTTCGGCAGGCCAGGCAGCTTGCCCCTTATTTGTCTCCCCGTGACATGACTACAGTGGTCCAAGCAATGGTCACCTCTAGGTTGGATTACTGTAACGCGCTCTACGCTGGGCTTCCCATGGGCCTGATCCGGCGGTTACAGCTGGTACAGAATGCAGCAGCGCGGGTCATTGCTGGAGCACCGGTGTGGGAGCATATTACACCGGTGCTACGCCAGCTGCATTGGCTGCCAGTGGAGTACCGAATCAGGTTCAAGGTTTTGGTGTTAACCTACAAAGCCCTACGCGGACTGGGACCGACGTATCTGAGGGACCGTCTCTCACCATATGAGCCCCGGAGGACTCTCCGCTCTGGCGGAAAACATCTTTTAAGTGTCCCTGGCCCTAGGGAGGCCCGCCTGGCGTCGACCAGGGCCAGGGCCTTTTCAGTCCTGGCCCCGACCTGGTGGAATGCTCTGTCTTGCGAGACAAGGGCCCGGCAAGATTTGCTTGCATTTCGCCGGGCCTGTAAGACAGAGCTATTCCGCCAGGCATATGGCTAACGCCGGGCAGTGCCCGCCACCCCCCGTGAAGGGGGGGTTAAACCATCACCCCTATGCAAACACAGAGGCATGTATGAACCACTGGGCAGCATGAATTGTTATATTTAATGTTTTTAAATGTTTTTAAATGTATTATTTAATGTTTTTAAATGTTTTTAAACATGTTTGTATTTGTTATCCGCCCTGAGCCTGCGAAAGCAGGGAGGGCGGAATATAAATATAATAATAAATTAAATTAAATTGCATGTTCGTTTCTACATTTGTTTGAAAGAAAGAGCCAGCACATGTTCGCTTTACAAATGAAACTGGGATAAGTACCTGGATACATTTGTGGTTTTAATCACACCTTCAGCTGTATGAACGTTGTATATAGCATGAGAATGACTCAATGCATATATTAAAAAAATCAAGTGCACACTGTACACAAATTGTGTATGGGTTCACTATAACTTGTGGGCAGGGCTTTGTTTTGCTGTAGGCAGGGAGCAAGTCATGGCTGTATTCTGGGTGGTTTTCTGTGCAGTTTTTCTGATCAGCTCTCAAAACGCTGATTCTGTGAACCAAACCCATATTTGGCAGGAGTTCAGGCTCTCATGACCCAAGTTTCCACCAAATACTTAAAAAGCCACGAGAGCATATGCAAATAGAGAGAAGGTATTTAAGCACACACACCCAGACACAATTTATCCCATGCATTTTTCTGCTCCAGCTGTCTTTCTGCCATCACGTGCTTTCTGTCACTGGGGACAAATGTCTAGGGAGTACCAAGAGTGCAGGGAGGAAACAGAAGCACATTCAAGTTCCCTTTTCCTGCCTACTACTTCTCCCCTACCACTTCAGTCCAGTGTTCTGGTTCTCCATGATCTGTCAGAGAGATACTTCTCCCCTTGCAAAAAAAGGTCCACATATTGCTCTATCAGAACAAGATCCTGGAGTTTCCTAATGAGAAGGAGCCAGCCTGCTGAGTAACAAAGGAGCCTCTCGTGCCCTGTTTTAGGGCCACCTAGCCTGCTTCCTGAGGCTCTGACATCTGGAGCCTCTGTCATCATTGCACGGAGCTCTCCCAAAAGGCTTTTCATTTCCTGACAGGCAAGTGTAGGAAAAAGCAGAGCATAGTGCTTCTCTGATCTCTTTTTGGATAGTCAGAACTACTTCCTCAAGTGGAAAGCCTTGGAGAGCAGCACTGGTGGCCAAGGTTAAGTTGGCATAAGAGGCCACAGTTCTTATCTGGCCAAGGTTCTTCCAAAGAGGAAATAAGAGATCACACACAGAGAATGCTTGATAAGCAGAAAACGACATGCTGTAAAACCATAAACAGGGTAGGGGTGCCACTGTGCCAGGCCTGTGTTCACACTCCCTGGGAGCATTTTGAGGGTGGAGCATGTAAGGAAAAAGTGTTGCTGATATTTTGACATCATCTTTTGGTGAAGATCCAAAATTGACATCATTGCCCCCCTCCATGCTCTAGTAAGCCCCCACACACACACACTATGGTACCACACACTATGGTACCACAGACACACACTATGGTACCACAGAGATTCAGTCAGTTCCTAGAGTGTCATGGTGGGAATGTTGAAACATCATCAATGTTCTCCCCCCCTTATTTTCTTCCCACTGGTCACTGAAGTGAGGGTGAGCAACAGAGGGCAAGGGTGGGAGTTCTCCCACTGTCAGTGGGCACCTGGCAACACAAGGATGGGATAATGGGGGAGCAAAGTAAATGAAGATGGAGTGCATGACCTGAGGTCCAGCTGATATCAACCATGTTTAAACTAGGCATTACAGAGAGATTGAATGGAACTGAGCATGGTGGCGGTGTGCAGCCCCTTTTTTAAAACATGAAATTCCATTTTTAGTTGTTGTGGGTTTTCCGGGCTGTATTGCCGTGGTCTTGGCATTGTAGTTCCTGACATTTTGCCAGCAGCTGTGACACTGAGAGATCTCTGTCTTTTGGTGCTACACCTCTGAAGTGCCAGCCACAGCTGCTGGCGAAACATCAGGAACTACAATGCCAAGACCATGGCAATACAGCCCGGAAAACCCACAACAACCATCGTTCTCCGGCCGTGAAAGCCTTCGACAATACATCCATTTTTAGTATTTGCAAACTTTAGAAAGATCCCACTTGCCTGTATAATCTTACACAATACACTTTGCTACATTTTACGATGTTTATGAAAGGGGGAATATAAATCAAATGAATTTACGTAAAATAGCTTTTAGTTCAATTCCTTTTTGTTTGTGGTATTTCTCCTGCAGAGCTGAAAACAGCATGATTGAGTGTTTTGGAACAGAGAAGGACATGGTCTCAGGAAAAGGCATTCAGGGACATTCAGATGAGGTTTATAAATGAGCACTAAATCTTCTCCTGTCCTTCCCATGAATACTCCGGTGTGTGTGTTCATTTAGATGAATTAATATACAATCAGTGCACATTTAATTCCCATAGATCATAGGCTTCAGCAATTTAAGTCTGTAAGCATCACTTATCCACCCTTTACACATTTGTAATGCATAGTCAATGTGTTTTCAAGGCCATTTGTGGGAATACTCATACTGTAGGATACGTGTTTTTAGCGGAGGAAAAATATACCTGTTTTGCTACTTTATCACAATTTCAGTCTCCAGCAAACACCCTGGCTAGAACAGAGGAAGACCCCCCCCCAGCAGATGTACTCCATGACACTGACTGAAAGTCCACTGAACCTTTCAGGAGCTGTTCCATTGGGTTAAGTATGGCTGGGCTACTTCAGCCACAGATCTAGTTGGTTTGTCCTACATCACCACACAGTAAACTTTGAAGGAGCTGTTGACTTGGATTTGTTGCAGACCATTTGCTTGTAAGATGCCATTTTTTTCCTCACAGGTTTAGTGAGCTATATTATAGTCCTGATCATCTTGAACATGGTGGATGAAAAATATATTATGAGGAATTGTGTGAGATGAGTTGGTTTGATATAAAATATTATTGTTGTATCAGCTGAGTAAATCGATTTCCGTTGAAAAACAACAGAAATGGCAGTGGAGAGGCACGGTAACAAAGAGAGCAGAACAAGTGGGAGAGCCTGTAGTATCTTACCATTTAATTCAGTGCGTATTTGAACAGCTTGGAGTGGTCCGAAGAGAGTTTGCCTCGACCTGCTTAGACCCGAGCTGGTCACACAGTTGTCCAGTGGAGAGTTGCCCAGCGGGGAAGACAAGACCACTGGAGGTTTCGGAACTGGCGAGAACGGGTGTGGAAGGGAAGAGGAGGAGAGCCTCTATGCCTGAACATTTCCAAGCCTACAGTAAGATCCGTGGGAGCAACGTGAAACCGGAGTACCTGGTGAGCTCTGTGGGAGCTGGTTGTGGAGGAAGCTTGGAGGGCGACCCACAGGGAGCATACTTGAGGACTGGACTGGGTTGCTTGTTAAGCTGCTGGAGTTCTCCAAGAAGTGGCGAGGACCTCTGGAGGGAGCCGAGGTATGTTGGACGATCTCCGGAGGGGCCTGAAGAACGCCGGAGGTCCCTGAGCATGAAGCATGTTGATGGCTTGGGGTGTATGTTGAGCTGAATCAGTGAAGCAAGTTCATGAAGGACATTAATGAGTCTGGATTACTGAAATGAATTTGAAACGAATTTTTAAGGTTATAGGGAACCACTAGCTGCTGTTTTTTTACAGTATAAATTAAGTTGTTTGCAACCTGAATTAAACAAGGGAGAAATCAATTTATATGCAAATCAGGGGACAAGATTTAGTTATAACTTTAGGAGATGTGTATTGTCACCATAATTAAATAATTGCTGACTATACCAATGAGTCAGTTAGTTGTAGCTCTAATAAATTAGAGAATCTAGAAAGAGCTTCTCCTGAAGTAAATGGGGGGGGGAGTCCTGCTGCAAATTGGAAACTATAAATTAGGTGGTAATTGTCAGAATTGGGAGTTTGAAATGGGGTAGGTGGGGGGCAGAATTAGGCTACTGAGTAGGAAATGAGCTAAACTGGAGTATGGAAATTGGATTAGACCCTGGTTTTCATTGGTGGTTACTATATTAGGTGGAAATCATTAGATTGCCCCATAAGAAATTTATTGGATTAGAATTGGTGCTACCTTCTGCTGCTACTAGAATTGGTGCTACTCTCTGCTGCTAAGGGGACATTGCGATGTGATGATGATGGATGTGGGGAGGGCAACCAGGACAGGGCCAGGGATCCCAGTCCTCTGGGGATGGGGGAGATATGGCAGTGGGACTTGGTCAAAGTGGAGAAGGCCACAGAGATATGGAGAGGCTCGGTGCCTTTCTAACCTACGTCCCATCCCAAGACACGCAGGTGTTGGAGCTAGGAAAAAAACCCTCAGACGCTGATGTTGTGCAATGCCAGGTCCATAAATAATAAGACCAGAACTCTGCATGATATTTTTGCAGTAGCCAATATGGACCTGGTATGTGTGACCGAGACCTGGGTGAGGGAGGGCGAAACAGTCACCTTTGGTGAGCTGACCCCCCCGGGATACTCGGTCTTTCATCAGTCGCAAACGAGGTGTCAGGGGGAGGGGAGGCAATCCTTATCCGAGAGGGTTTCTCCTTCAGACTGCTTCCCATCCCGGAGATCTCTGGCATTGATTGTGTGGGACTGATATGGAATGCCGAGGGAAGCTTGGCTGTCTGTCTGGTGTACCAACCGCCCAGTGCACCAGCAGACACCCTGCCGCACCTGTTGGAGGTGGTGGCGGGGTGGGCCTTGGAGTTCCGCAGGCTAATAGTGCTGGGGGACTTCAATGTCCATGCTGATGATACCACCTCTGTACAGGCTGCGGACCTGGTGTCGGCTATGGCAACACTGGGACTTTCTCAGTTTGTATCAGCACCCACACATAAAGCAGGCCACATGCTAGATTTGATCTTTGGGATGGGATTGGATGTGGTTCTGGATAGAATAGTGCCATGGTCAGACCACGTGGTTCTGGAGGCTCGGTTGGGTATGTCACCCCCCCCCCCCAAGGGAGGTGAGCAAATGTATACTCGTCCACGGAGACTTATGTATCCAATTGGCTTCCAGAATGCTCTGCGGGAACCGATGCTCCACTGTGATTCATTGGATGAGCTGGTGGAGGACTGGCAGACCCGGCTCTACGAGGCCATTGATGAAATCACTCCCCGATTCGCTTTGTCCCTGAAATTGCCGAGCCCCATGGTATATGGAGGAGCTACAGTGACAGAAACGGGAACTAAGACAACTTGAGCGTGTGTGGTGGTGATCTCACAATGAGGAAGCAAGAACATCTTTTAGGTTGCATATGAAATCCTATGAGATGGCAGTGAAAGCTGTGAAGAAGGAATATTACGCAGCTTCCATTGTATCAGCTAGCTCATGCCTGGCTAAATTGTTTAATGTGGTATGTTCATTGGTCTCCCACTCATGTGGAGACTTTCAAAATTTGAATTTGGTGATAAGCTGTGAGGCTTTTGCGAGCTTTTTTGCCAATAAAATCTTGACTCTCCACTGTGACTTACTGACCACAGTTGATACAGTATGTGAACTAGAGGCCCCTTGGCTGTCTTCGGGGTGGATATTTGATCATTTCAGCCCTCTTTCCGGGGAAGAGGTGGACAGGATTCTGTGGGTGGTGAGGCCTACCACATGCCTCCTGGACCCATGGCCGTCGTGGCAGGTAAAAGCCAATGTTGACGGATTACGAGATTCCTTGGAGGCTGTGGTGTGGTTCCTTTTAAAGAAACCGTCATTAGATCCTGCCAACCCGCTCAGTTACTGCCCAGTCTTGAACCTTGCATTTCTGGGTAAGTTGATTGAGCGAGTGGCGGAGAAACAACTGCAGAGATTCCTGAAGGCAACCTCGGCCCTAGATCCCTTCCAGTCTGGTTTTCACCCAGGACATGGGGTGGAGACATTGCTGGTCGCCCTCACAGACCATCTTTGCAGGCATCTGGATCGAGGCAGATCGGCACTGCTGATTTTATTAGCTCTTTCAGCAGTGTTTGATATGGTCAGTTACGATCTTCTGACCCACTGCCTTGCCAATATGGGAATTCAGGGGACGGCGCTACAGTGGCTACTCACTTTACTTCATGATTGGGGACAGAGGGTGGCGCTGGGGGAGAAGTTATCATCCCATAGGCCACTAATATGTGGTGTGCCACATGGGGTGATACTCTCCCCATTATTGTTTAATATCTATATGCCCCCCCCTCACCCAGTTGGTACGAAGCTTCAGGCTTGGGTGTCACCAATAGGCGGACGACACCCAGCTGTATCTGCTGATGGATGACCGGCCTGGATCAGCCTTGGATGTCCTGGAGCGTGATTTTGAAGCCGGGCTGGATGGTTGAGGCAAAGTCGGCTGAAATTAAACCCTGTGAAGATGGAGATCCTGTACTTGAGTCATGGAAATGTGGATTTAGGACCCTGGCTTCCGACACTCGATGGGACAGTACTTACACTAGCTCTGAGAGTTAGGAGCCTGGGGGTGTTCCTGGATTCCTCCTTGACAATGGAGGACCAGGTCACTGCGGTTGCCAGGTCTTCTTCTTTCTATCTTCGACAGACCAGGCAGCTTGCCCCTTATCTTTCGTCCTGTGACTTGACTACAGTGGTCCAGGTATTGCGTTAGCTGCACTGGTTGCTGCTGGAGTACCGAATCAGGTACAAGGTTCTGGTATTAACCTATAAACCCCTATGCAGACTGGGACCGGTGTATCTGCAGGACCACCTCTCCCTATGTGAACCCCCAGAGGACTCTCCGTTCCAGTAACAAACATCAACCAGGGCTGGGGCCTTTTTGGTCCTGGCCCCAGAACACTCTGTCCAATGAGACCAGGTCCTGGCGGGATTTGTTATATTTCCGCCAGGCCTGTAAGTCGGAGCTGTTCCGCCAGGCATATAGCTGATGCGAGGCGGTGCCTAAAAATATACAGAAGAGGCCTCCAAAAGGAGGAAGCGCTACTAATAAAATCTGATAATTATGAGAAACCTCAGATTTCAATAGGAATAGTCAGTGGGATGCCACAGAAAATTAAGCATTTCTGTTAAGAGAACATATGTATGAGGTACAATATAATATTCTTTCAAATCTGCAACATGTTATCAACTCCACCAGTAACATTGTTACTCCATAGCATGCAAAGGAACACTTTGACAATATAAATCCAGAATATGCATTTAGAACAAAATGTGAAGCTTGAAAAATAACAACCACATTCCCCAGTAGACTCTTCCAGATGATAAAAGACATGATTCAAGCTAACAGTGCAAATTCAAAATATGTATTCAAAATGATCTCTTCCAATTCATAAGATACGTCGTTCTTTAGTATTACGCAATTAAATGCCTCAATGTAAAGTTCTGAAAAATCTTTAAAACAATTCAAATGTCCATTAGGTGTCATTCAGCGGTTCCCTTTCATAAACTCTTATTCATGAGCATCCAGAAATCAATGCAGTAAATGCAAGAGACTTGTAAGAAGCAGCAAGGCAATCCATGATCTTTCATTAGCTTCCTTGTAAAACAACTTTCATGAAACAGCCTTGCTGGTGTTTGTTAGGCTTATTTATCTGGGGTTTCCCTCCCAATTTTTAAAATGTTTTAGGAACATTCCCTGTGGAATAGTACAGTGTTCAAATTCTGGAAGAGTCAGAAAAATGAATTAAACATGTAAAAGTCTTTTCAAAATGGTATGGGCACAAGCAAAGCAACCCACATTTTGTGCAGTACCTCAAACAGCAGTAATTGTTTGGGGAAGAAAAGTTGAGGAAGAGAAGGAAACTCATTTTCCCAGCAATGGGATGCAGTTTGAACTCTGAAAAAAATGCAGTTTCCCCAACATACATAGTTGTTGGAGAAAGCAATGTTAGAGTTCCATGCAACAACTGAGGACTTGTCTATACGTGGGGCTGGATGCAGACTAAATTGGCAAATCCCACTGATTTCCCCTTCCTACTGCAGACCTTTCTCATGTAATTCCTTAAGGTCCCTTAGCCCTCAGAAGCAGCATTTTCTGGAAATTAGTGGACTTCAATGGTAGAGGGGAGGCAGGACATTTCTGCTGATGGAAATGTTATTCTGGATCCAACGCATTATTTTATCTGTATTCTTTATCTGCATCATTGTCAGTTTCCATCCTTGGAGCGCAATGTCTAATTCTAGTTAACGTACTTCCTATCTCATGAAGAGTTTCTTCACTTGTACTTCATTTCTAGAGGGTAGGGAGCAGGTCTGGAGCGGTAAAAGCTCACCACCAAGGGCAGCTGTACCATAAAGCCAGGTCAGGAATCCTCCTCTGATGGCATATTTTGGGCAACATCAAAGGCGTTTTGGTTTTGGTTTGGTTTGTGAGCTGTCTGGAGGTGGCATATGAGTATTTTAACTAAATAAATATCATACTGGTAGACAAACAGGGGCAGGGGACACAGTCCATGGAGAAATTTGATGGGAAATCTTAATTTTGCTAATTCGATAAAGTGAAATAATTTGCCAGTGTTAGAGGAATTTCTTAGATCTTTTAATTGCAGGGACTATATTATAATGAAATGTTTCCGAGAAATGCTCTGGTAAAGGGATAAGGACTGTGGACTGTGTATATTAAGTACTGTCTGTTGCTATAAGTATGTTCCTACTAAGCAGTTTCTGCATTGTTTAACATGTTATAATAATGCTTATGTTTTGTCACCTATGTGCTATGTCGGACTGCGTAGAAGCTAAGAATCACACCAGACACTTGCTTGGGTTAGAAATGGCCACAACTTTATTGATTACAGCTGGATGGAGCATTGGCCTGGCATCTGGGCATGGATCCCCGTTGGCATCGTAGGCCTGGCTGCCAACCGATGCATCACCTGCCAGCCTCCTGCTGGCACCTTGACACACGTTGTCCCGTCGTCAGCCCAGCCTGGCGACCCTTGCTTCCAAATCCGTCAGGGTGAGCAGTCCTGAAGGCCCACTCACCCTATTGGGATCCGGCCCACTGCCTCAAAAACTGCCAACCCATAAAGTTGTGACAGTGCCCCCCAATAGTCCTTGATCAACGGAGGGTGGGAGGGTGACCAGCTGCTCGTGCAGATGCTTGGGTATAATGGCACTGACCATGCGGCTGGGCCAGTGCAGGATGGATGCGCCTCCTCCTAATTAGTCCCGCCTCCACTCTGTCTTGCACCCGGTGCCAACCCAGCTTGCCACTAAGTCGTCCGCTTCCTTTTGTTTCAGCTCTGTTTTCAGATTTCTGTTTGTTTTCAGATTTCGGCAATCCAAACCCTATTGCTTTGTTTATTGGATGTTCCATTCCTGTTGATTTAAATTGTCTCATACTGTGTGATTTGCCCTGAGTATCTGTGAGTAATGTGGACTATAAATGATGTAAATAAAAATAAAGAAATAAATTTGTAGAAGATAGCATTTGGAATTTTGTTCCTTGGGCAGGGCAACGGTTTCATCTAGCCAGTAGCACTCACCACAAGGAAACACAGATAAGGTAACATAGAGGCTAGCTCTGAGTAATAACTGTTCCCGTATTGTCCAATAAATGAAATTTAAATGAGGGTTCTGAAGGGAAGACCTTAAACATTAGCTTGGCTGTATAGGAACTACTTTCCCGTAAGTAGCTCTCATGCATCTGGGTAACCATTAAGCAACCTGCTCTATAGACAGGGCAAAATGGTATGTCTTTCCCACAGAGTGTCCCCTTTGGTGGGCTGCCAGTTCTGTGGTTTTACTAGATCAACTCCCACTGGTGTAGAGGGTCATTTAAATGTTATACCAGCTGTGTGGGAACTATTCATGGAAAAAACAATAGCTACATCGCTACAGCAGTGTTGAAAGCCCCTCCCCCCACCTTAGGCAATAAAATAAATAGAACTGCCTTTAAATTTTGCTTCTTTGTATAGGTTTGGTTTACTCGTGACAGAAGACTATCTGATGGCTTGTATTCGAATATAAGGGAGTGAGTGTATGGAATAAAATGATAAATAAACGCCCCCAAAAAGACAGTAAAAAGAATATTAGGATCCATAATGGTCCCAGAAGCCAGAAAAGCCAACCTGATTAAATGAAAAGACTAAACAAAAAACGTCTTTGCTACTGAGTTATACTGTAGTCTCCTTTGGAAACAGCAGTTCTAAGTCTGAAAATAAAAAGTTGTACATGGCTTGAGTTTAGAAAAATGATGCAGAAAAATGCAGTGGAAACTGTACAATAAAAATCTAGCATTCGGAGGAAATTGATTTTCTATAAACCTATAGAAGCAAAACAAAGGAGCAATTAAGAATGTATATCTACACAGGGATCCTGTGTAGATATACATTCTTAATTGCTCCTTTGTTTTGCTTCTATAGGTTAAGAAAAATAACTACTCATTATAATAATAGGGAAATATCTGACTTTGGAAGACGCACTAATTATCATGTTTGACCTTTTTTTACCTACTAGTTATCATGTAACTTCTTCTGGTCAAATTTATTATTATCTAGTTATGGAAGTGTTTGTTGTTTTGCTCTTTCAAATCAATTTCTCTAAATTGTACTGGCCTCACAATCAGATCAAGCCTTTGTTCACAGATACAAAATTGTGATTCCCCCCACCCCTAGATAATAGAAAGATAAAACTAGATGATGACTATAGCTGATAGCAGAACTTGATGTGTTGTCTCTTAATGCACTCTAGTGAACTAGATGCATTCCTGATTGTTGCCTGATATTGCAAACAGGGCTAGGCTGTCAAGAATAATAATATTCAATAACAATGTCTTGAAAATGTGTTCCTGCTTTAATGAGGACATACTGTTGTCAGAATGTCAAGAATGCTGATGATGTAGGCATGGTTTTTAATTAACTGAAATGGACTGGTGTAGTCTTAGTGATTTTGGGGCCTTGAGCAAGAGTCCAGGATGGGGCTCCATAATCACTGCCAACACCTTCCTCCACCTCATCCACCCACCTCCACTGAGCCAAGCGCAAAATGTCCCTCACCCCACTAGGCTAGGCAGGAGCCATCGCTACCACTGGAAGCCAGCTGCCTGAGTCCCAGATGCAGTAGGTGCAAGTGGTGGCAGGAGCTTGATCTTCTCCCCCCCTCTTCTGAGACAGCAGGGCTGTGGGCAGTTGGGCAGCCCCCCCAAAACACAGGGCTTGGATCAGCTGTCCTTGTTGCCCATCAGTTAAGACCACCCCTGAGCAGGACACGTCTCAGTTCTTCAGAATGGGTGATATACAAGAAATTGTTTACCTTTGATGGATTGTTTTTCCTTCTGTTAATATTATAGGGTTGCTAGCTCCTGGTAGGGAAATTCCTGGAGATTTGGGGGTGGGACCTGGGAAAGATGAAGTTTAGAAAGGAGAGGGAGCTCAACAGGATATGATACCATAGAGTCCACCCTCAGATTCTGCCATTTTCTCTGGGAGAACTGATCTCTGTAGTCTGGAGATCAGATGTAATTCCATGCCTCACCTGGAGGCTGGCAACCCTAGCTGAAAATTATTTACCCTATAAAAATCATAGCTTCTTTGCAATACTCTACTGACTCCATGGTGCAGGGAAAACTTAACATGCCCTCTCTGTGAGAGTTGCCTTGGAGGGTGATTCTGCTTAAAGAATGAAAAGCAGGACAAAAGTGAACTATTCACCTGAGCTAAGTTATGTGACTGTTCCAGCAAAATTTAACTTCCATGTTTTTGAATTTGCATTAAACTTGTCCCAGAACTGTGTTATGGATGCCAGGGAAAGATTCATTCTTTTGGGCAAACGCACTGGAAACTTTGTAAAATGCCATGGTAACAATATCAGACTACACAAAACTCTGAATCCGCTGCCTTCGGAAACCAAGGAAGTCTCAACTTGAGTAAAGTGAAGCAAAAGTAACCAACCTGTCAAGGGAGTTTACAGAAATGTTTTGTACCAGTTTTACAAGCATTTTAACTAGAAGCATCCGAAATAATAATGCTTTCCATTCTGAGATATTTGGCATCAAGACTGGAGGCCCTACACTAGTATAACTGGCTTCCATCAACAGATAGCCTGACAGCCTGGTCAAATTATCTGTGAGAAAGTAGTACCATTTTCCCCATCACATTCAATCCTGTAAAGTTTATTTTCTTCATTCCTCCTTTACAAGAGGAGCGATGACATTAAGTCCTTTCACTTTTGTTCCAACAACAAGGGTTGATAACCTCCAGGTGAGGCCTAGATAGGGCTGCCAATCCCCACCCAGAGCAGGGGATCCCCTGTTCCCACCTCCTGCCACCGACCCCACTTACCTGGTCAGCAGGGCTGATTCGGGCCCACGGGGGAGCGATTCAGCCCTTTGGTGAGCACGGGAGCGCATGCTGGGCTGCCCTTTGACATGCATGATGATGTCACTTCCTGGAAGTGATGTCATCATGCACGCCGGGAGCACATGCTCGCGCATAGCGCGTATGCACAAGAAAGGACACCAATCACCGTGGAGGGTGAGTGCCAGGTTCCCAATCCCCCACTGGGGGACTAAAGGGACCTGGCAAACCTAGGCCTAGAGCTCTCCTGGAATTACAACTGATCTCTAGACTACAGAAATAAGTCACCCTGGAGGAAATGGCAGCTTTGGGAGATAGACTCTATGGCATTATACCCCGCTGAGGTTCCTCCCCTTTCCAAAACCTGCCTCCCCAGGCACTACCCATAAACCTCCAAGAATTTCCCAACCTGGAGTGGGCAACTGTTCCTATTTCTTTCATGTCTATGTTTTCTCCCTAATATATTTTGTGTTCATTTAGTTTGTGCTAATAAAAGGTATTAGACAGAATTTGGTCTCACTTTGGGATTTCACATGGGCCTAGGGCTGCCAGGTCCCCTTATCCACCTGATGGGAGAGAGGGGACTGGCACTCACCTTTCTTCTCTCCAGTGCGGCATGATGACATCACATCTGGTAGAGATGTCATCACACAGGGCCTGGGAGCACTCCCACACTTCACACTGGGCTGACTGTCCCAGTGCAAAACATGGGATTGCTTCTAGGCCCTGTGAGATGACATCACTCCTGGGAGTGACGTTGTTGTGCCTCACCGGGAGTGCACCTAGGAGGCCTGTTTCCCTGCCTTTTCATCCTGCTGGCTAGGTGAGTGGTGGCGAAGGGTGGGAGCAGGGCATCTCTCATGCCCACCATGGGATCTAGCAGCCCTACATGGTCTAGGGTGGCTGTCTACAACTTTTCCCTATTTATCAAGGACAGTCCAAATTTTCTGATACCTGTCCTTGGCAAATCAGTATTCATATTTTGCTTTCAGAAATGCATTTTAATAATATTTAGCCGGTGAACATGAATAATGCCCTCATCTGGATGGCCCAAGTTAGCCTGATCTCATCAATTCTTGGGAAACTAAGCAGGGTTGGCCCTGGTTAGTACTTGGACAGGAGCTCTCCAAGGAAGTCCAGAGTCACTATGCAGAGACAGGCAATGGCAAAACACCTCTGTTCATCTCTTACAGTGAAAATCCTATGGGGTTGCCATGAGTCAGAAGTTAACTTGACAGTTCATGTACAACACTTATTTAAGAGTTATTATTTAATTTTTAATTAATCTCATTTAATTTGCAGAGAGGCACTGTTCTTTCCAGGATTTGCGTAGTCAAGTTGTATTTGTAAAAGGCTAGGGTAAAGAACAGGGTGCATGAGCTGGTGGGGGAGCAGGAAGTAGGGAAGTGGTTAATACATTTTGCATAGGGAAGAAATCCCACTCTTCAGCCACTGGAATCCCTACCTGGATTTCTTCTGTTTTCTATCAGTTCACTGACAATGCTCAGAGCAGCTTCCTCTCCATCTGTTACGAGAATATAAGTGACAGAGATATTTTTATTTCTTATATCTCATTACTATTTCTTTGTTCAATTTAATTATATTGTTTGAATGATAACATTTAAAACTGCATTTAATTCCTTGGAAGTGAATGAGAAGTACTTTGAAGAAGGAAAAATAAGGAAATTTAGCATATAATGATGATAATTACTATCTTTAAATAAAAACAACTCAGTAACTGGGACAAATAAATTTTAGATACTTAGGGTGCAGGTTCCTACGTGCTTGGATAAAGGACTTTGATTTGGCTGATCCAGATAAGGCCTTTGTTCCTATTAATAGACTGTTGCACTCAGACAACTGCCGAGTAACAGCAATGGTGTAAAATATCCATGTAATAGCAGAGAGAAAAACAGGAGCTGCTTTATAAATGGACTGTTGTCATGTATAGGTTTCCAAAAACATTGTACAAGGAGACTAAACACAGGTGCTAGAGGAAATCTAGAATTTCCCAGATTAAATTTGAGGTTCTTATTTGAAGCTAGCTGGCCCCTCGTATTTTAGTCCTTCCTCATAGAGTCACTGAGAGGCCCACAAATACTCTTTCAGGGTTGTTCTTCCTTATCTGCCCTGAGCCTGCGAAAGTGGGGAGGGCGGAATACAAATGTAATAAATTAAATTAATTAAATTAGTGGAGAAAGTGTCAGGGAATAGAATTAGAATTTCGAGAATTAGAGCTTCCTTCAGAAAGTCCTCAAAAAACCCTCTGGGATATGGCAGAGAAAATAGCTGCTATGGCTGCAGAAAAAGCTAATTACACTGTAGGAATGAATCTAAAGGAAAATAAATGGTGAAAGACAATGTATGTTTTCCCTTGCATTTTATTTTTTTACCGTTCTTGTTAGTGGAATATAAATTGTTTCAAATGAGATTCTCTCAGTTTTGTTTTTCCTTCTTAACTAGAGTGCTCTAGTCATATCAGGAGGACTCAAGTATACACTAGACTATTCGGTCCCAAAATAAATGTTTCCGTGATGTAGCCTGACTAGGAATGCTAGCCTTCAGTGGGAGTGGGGTTCCCTCACCTCCACCTTTCATCCTCCCAGGGTCCACTCACCTGGCTAGCAGGGGGGAAAGGGAGGAGCCAGGATGGGAGCCACGTCCCAGAGCACGTGGAGAAATTGCACATGTATGTGCTCCAGAAGCTCCAATGATGCACTTCTGGTTGAAAACCAGAAGCTACAGGGACTCAGCGGAGCCGAATTGGCCCCAAGAAAAGTGAAAATGCTGTGTTTGGGGTTGATTTTCCCCCTGCTGATATTCCGTTGCTTCCATTTTTTAACTGGAAGTGATCTCATCAGGGCTTGTGGAGTGAACCCCCATGATTGCAACATGATCAAAGGTCCCCTGCCTGGAAGGTAAGAAGGGATGGTAACCCTAGGTGTGACATGTGGAGAAAATGCTTTCAGCAGTACAGGCGTGACACGTGTACTGATTTGGGTAACACAACTTTAAATCCTTCAAACACAATCCGTGTAATATCTTTTTTCAAAACCAACACGAATAATGCTACACAAAGTACAAGCTTTTGAATTCTCCATACCTCTTCATTAGTCTATTTAAAAATAAAAGGGGGGCGGGGAATAAAGATATTTCAGGTCATAGCATCAAGGCCTTTTGTCTGCTCTTGTTTGGAGAATCCTGTAGACTTCGAATGTGCTGGGCAGAGGTTATATTTTAGGCACCCTTTGCTTTCTGGGAAGAAGATGAGGACAATGGCAACCTGAGAAGGCTGGGAGCAAAGCAAAAATGTAGTCGTCCTATATTAACAAACTGGGAGAACTTGAAAGTTTGGACACTGTTTTGTGTCATTTTGGTTGGTCTAAATCAAAAACATTAAATGGATTTTGTTTTTGAATTTTTCTTTGGAACTTCTGTCTTAAATCCCTCCATTGCCCTCAATCAATTGTCCATTTTTGTCTTATCTGTGTAACACTATTCTATTTTTTCTTAGTCTTTATGATTTTTCTCAAGTAATTCTTTTTTCCCTTTTCGCTTTGTTTACTTTATAAATGTTCTAAACTGCTGGGTTTTCAGTGCAAGAATTGGTACCAACACTTTGTCTTCTGACAGTTTTATTCTTGCATCCACATGTATTTAATTCTCCTCTACTTAAGGTCATACAATTTCTTTACTAATTTTAAACAATTATTGTTCCTCAATCATGGACATCATATCTGTGGGTTTCTAATGGCCAGTACCTAATTTTGTTTCTTTTCTACTTTCCTTCAATGTATGTTTTCTTTCTTCTTTTTTTTGCAATTTTGCTTTTATTTCTTTTTATCCTTGTTTTATATGAGTTTCCCCAACCAACAGTGCAGTCCTAAGGGGGAGGGATGAAAGCAGCATGAACACTAGTTCTCCCAGCTCTGATTGCTGCGTGCACTGGCACAGTTCCCATACTGGGTGAGTAG
This sequence comes from Eublepharis macularius, assembly GCF_028583425.1. Taxonomy (NCBI): domain Eukaryota; kingdom Metazoa; phylum Chordata; class Lepidosauria; order Squamata; family Eublepharidae; genus Eublepharis; species Eublepharis macularius. The sequence continues at coordinate 136,074,928 of NC_072790.1, forward strand.
TCGAGGCATTCTCTGCATGTTGAACAATGACGCTCTCCCTGTCTGTTTGCTTGCCTATGGATGACAGTTAGGGCATTCAATGAAAACAGATACAATAGGTACGGTAGCAACAAATCTGAAAGACAGCAGAAAGCCGAACACATATGTTATGACCTGTACTTTCTTTGGGGTAGATTTTTCTTTTAATCTACCCCCCTCTGGGTAGTTAGCTGCCACCAGGAATATATTATTCCAAAATATTTTATTCAAATTTCCCCTTTGGTAACGTATTTAAGCGTCAGACTCCTTCGTGGTTCTATGTGGCCCTGAGGATATGAATGGGATATAGCAATGACAGCTACACTGGGATATAACAAAACAAAATCAATGTTTATTTTTCAAGAAGCATGTTGGTTTCATAAAAGTAGTTTTTGGTTCTTAAAGTTACTTCATTTACTCTCATTCACACAGCTGGCCTCTCTTTCCCTGACTGAGTGTCCTTTCACAAACATGCTCAGTTCAGGTTCCACACAGGTTATATTTCTGTCATAAATACTTCAGTATACTCAGGCAGCACACAGCTAGCCTGCTTTCTTCTGACTGAAACCCTTTCTCCCTGCACTGTCAGTCTAAACTCCATTCACTTTGCCCATACTCTCAGTCATCAACCAATCACATCACTCACTCTTCCCTCTCTCACCCCCACTCTTCACCTAGCTCAAACCAAGCATTTAAAGACACATGCACACATTTACTTGAAATCATTACAACATAGATGAAACTTTTCTGAATTAAAGTGTAAGCAATTAACATGACATCTTTAGCAATGTTGAACTACCCAGTGGAATTGCTCTGCCAGTGCGAAAGACTGATTTGCTGCTGTTGCTGCTGCTACTGTTGTGGGGGGCTCTGAACCGGCAAGGGAATGAGTCCCAGGGTTGCTTGGCCACCTTAACAGGGAGTACACTAGGGCAGCCTCCAGCCATCCCAACCCACAGTTGTGTCCTGTTCTCTGCCCAAGAGAAGGTTCCTGACAAGGGAGTTTGCTAACAGCCCTGTGTAGCGCTGCAAGCATCCCTGTCTCCCGCTCACGTCTGAGCCAACTTTCCTAGGTAAATTTTCCTAGGAGCCTGTCTCATTGCATGGCATGGTTCCATGGTGCCTGGAAGGCCAGGCTCAGGACACCCTCCCTCCAGCAACATGCTGCCGGCTTTGGTTATGGAAGCTGGCATTGTGGGGCAATACCCAGCCTCGTGCCAGGGGAACAGGGGAGTTGAAAGTGGCTGGCTGGGCTGGGGCAGCCAGATTCCCAGCTTTTGCTTTCCTGTTAATGCTGCCTCACCTCTTTGAGCAGAGCTTCTGGAGACGGGCACCTGTTAGGGGTCTGCAATGAGAGATACTAGCTACTAAGTATGGACTTTGCTCTCCCCCTAAGCTAGTACTAAGCACTTGCCCAATATTACTAAGTGCCAGCTTCATGCTCTTCCCACCGCTGATGTGCCATTTGCTCTAAGTGAGCATGGCAGGGAGCTCTGAGACAGAGTCCTGTGCTGCTCCCCATAACTAATGAGTTCTAGGGCATCTTGGCTGGAGTTGATGTAGGGCAGGGGAAGTGATTGGTCACTAGAGAGGGGGTTTGACTGCCACAGGTGCAGTAGGGGATTGGTTGTGACTGTAGTTGGCATCCTGTGCTCCTCCAGACAATTGGGACAAGACTGGGGGGGGTGTTGACTTTTCTCTTTGCATAGGCGCCTAAGGTGTTTTTTTTTGATGGCGTAATGTTCTGCCACTGTTGGGGGGCGTGTCCAGGCTGGAGTGTAACTTCAGTGTAACTCTGGCTTACGTCAATGTAAGTGGAAGATACAAGGATTTAAGACATATCTTGAGATTTGTTCATGACCACGTATTTTCAGGAAAGCTCCCATTCTCCTGGCTTTCCACAAATTATGCAAGACTGAATTATTCATGAGTAGAGATGGACATGAACAGCAATACAAACAAAAAAAAGCCATGAACAGCCCAATCTGCTGTTTGAAAACAAGCTGTTCATGAGGCCCCATGCTAAACGAACAGGTGGTCATCGCAAGCCTCATTCGTTGCTGTTCGTTGCTGTTCATCAAGCCAGACAGTCTGGCACCTGCAATCAATTCCCTTGGCAATTTAGGCAAGGATTGTCTGAACTCTGTCTGAACTCCTGCTGTTGCCCTGGAAACCCCAATCTAAGCCCAATTTCGCTTGACAGGCAGGTCTTCCTTCCAAGTGTGGAGCTCCAAATTTGTTACAACAAGGGAGCAAAGACGAGGGGAGAGGGGGGCTCCCAGCTCTGACTTTGCAGACAGTGGAGAGGGAGAGAGACTGTTGCTGTTGGCATTTTGATAGAGAGAGTGCATTGGAGCATGAATTTTCTTTGTGTGTGGTGGGATAGCGATCTACCCCTTCAAGTTCCAGGGCTGCTGCCAGGCTCTGGGGCCAGGCTATTATTTATTATTGGTACGTTTCCTGCTGCCTGCTCAGGTCGGGTTTGTGGGAGTGGTGCAGTAGGGATCTTGACTTGGATGATGGCTGGAGGAGAGCCTGCTGGCCCCCACGAACAGCCAACCACGAACATGTTCGTGACTAGGGCCATGTTCGTGAATCCCTGTTTGTGGATGGCAACGAACAACGAACATCATGTTTGGGTTTTTTTCCTGTTCGTGCCCATCTCTATTCATGAGAACTTTCTACTCAAATTATAGGGCTGCGTCAAAGAGATACCTAGATAAGGGATAGTTGAGGTGGGTAACTGTGTTGGTTTGCAGTAGATCAGCAGGATTTGAGTAAGGGACAGGGACTATAGACTAGGCTATTAAGAACTGTCTGATGATGTAGATTTGTTCCTACTGGGTAGTTCTACATTGCTGAAGATGTCTTGTTAGTTACTATACTTTAATTCAGAAAGGTTTCATCTCTGTGTTTGGCTTTCTGCCATCTTTCAAATTTTTTGCTACCGTATCCTATTGTATCTGTTTATATTGAATATCCTAACTATTAGTCATATTTTTGCTCTGAGAATGTTTTAGCTATTGATTATATTGTATTCTCTTGCAGTATGTCACCTGCCTTGGGTCTCAGTGAGCAAGGTGGACTATAAATAAACAACAATAATAACAATCCCCATTTGGGCTCATGTCCTTCTCACATGTAGTGATCGTGGGAACAACATTCTATAGAATACTCATCTGTATGTGAAGTGCTAAAATATGTCTGATGGGAGTGTGTGTGGAGATGACAGCACATGCATGATTACAAGCTGTTTTCTTACAGGTGCTGCCGCTGGCTGTCACATCAGGCAGTGCCACCATCTCCAGCTTAAATAGCAGTTTGTTAAAGTAAAAAATAATATTTTGTGTTGTGGCTTAGGAAGCTTACTAATTCCTGGCATGCCATCAGACTCAACCACTTCCACGCCTGCACAGAAGTTTGTTTCTGTGGTCCACTGGCAGGTGGCAGTGTTAGGATAGCCCCAGTGCCATCACCCAGGACTGGCAGGGAGCCATCAGGGCGCTGTGCAAGTGTAACTCTGGCTTATGTGAATGTAAGTGGAAGATATATTGGCGTTAGGGCTAGTTGACTCCCCAGTACTTTCTCCCCCCCCCCCCGGATTGTGCTGTAAGGCAATTATAACTTTAAAATTCTATAAAGAAATGAATATTGCAATTTTATATCCTAATTAAGTTATAAATAATGCATTTTATGTTGTTAAATCAGTGATAAGACAGGAAGTATTAGATATATCTCCATTTTCCTCAAAATTTCTAATTTATTTATTTTTTTAAGAGGAAAAATGTTTTTTCCTGGTGGCTTCAAAATTTCTGGGCATTTTACATCTTGTGCTTGTGATGAAGATGATGATGATGTTGAAGAAGAAGAATGGGGTGTCCATGTGTTTGCCAATGTCCAGACAGGATCTGGAGATCTCTGGGATTTAAAACTTATCTCCAGAATAGAGAGGTCAGTTTTCCTGGAGAAAATGGCTGATTTGGAGGGAGGACTCTGTGGCATTTTGTACCACTGAGGTCCCCCCCCTCTCCAAACCCCTCCCTCTCCAGGATTCACCCCCAATTCTCCAGGAATTTGCCAAATTGGAGTTGGCAAGCCTAGATCTCCACTTGTGCTTTCCTACTTATTTCTCAATGGACTACCTTAATTGTCTGTAAATATTTCTACTACTTTGTAAACACTGTGTTTTCTGTTTTTCTAAACTGTTTTAGTATAGTTCCAGGAAAAGAATCTGAGATGATAATCATTCATTGTCAATAGTATACTTATTTTTCTTTTTTCCCAAAATGAGCTTTGCTGGCTTATTGTTTCTTCTTTTGCTATTTAACTTCGGCACTTTTCTTTTGCAAAATATCTGCGATCTTTGCTTCCTTGTTTCTCTTTTTATTTGTAGGCTTCCTCTAAAGATGTATACAAGTCCCCTGTTCTTTGCAGTTCAAGACTATTACTGCTATTCTGTGCAGTTTATATTTATATTAGGAAAATGATTACCCTCCCCACCCCACAAAAGCTTAGAATCCATGAAAATAATAACAAAGGGTCATGTAGGACACCATTACATTTTTTCCCTGTTCCCAAAAATGGGAACCCTGTGGATATAGTTGATGGAAAAATATTTCCCATGTTTTAGGGTTAATTTGCAATTTCTTAAGTTGACCCTGAGGCATGGGAAACATCCAAGTCTATCGAGTGTTGCCACCTTTTGGAAAATAAATGAAAAGGCAGAATGAAAAAAAGAAGATAGAAATGAGGCAACAAATAAGCATCAGCAAAGCAATGCTGACTCTCCAGAGTAACTTTAATGTCCATTGTTTGACGTCTGCACATTTTTGCCATAGAGCATATATCAGCTCCAGGAAGACAACGGTGTGACTACAAAAAAGGTACAAAGCGTTAACTCCCCCACCCCTCCATATAGGATTGCCAGGTCCCCCTGTCTTCCCAGCAGGAGGTGGGGGACCCAGCACTTACCACCCCTCTCTTCTTCCTTGTGTGTGCACTCCTGGCCTGTGTGATGACATTACTTTCAGGAAGTGACATCTTTGCACAGGGCACAGCCGCTCCTAGGAGTGCTCCCACATTCCGCAGGGGGCCGAATCAGGCCAGATTCGGTCCAAACCGGGCCTGATATGGCCTGACTCAGACCTGAATCCAGCTTGAATCAGGCTGATTCCGGCCCGAATCAGGCTGGATCAGGTTGTTGCATAGTGTGGGAGTGCTACTGCAGAGGCCCAAATCTGGCCTGATTTGGGTTGGAATTAGCCTGATTTGTGCCTGAAATGGGCTGCTGCACCAGCAGGGAACTGGCAACCCTTCCTCCATACCACTTTTCCAATTCAAATCAGGAAGCCATAGGACTTCTGTTTGCGCAGATCTCCTGTTATCATACATTGTTTGCCACAACTCTCAGGGTTCTATTGGGGAGAAGTTAGGGGATACAAATGTGAAGAAAAAGGACTCTTCAAGCTGAATATCTACAAGGAGATATGTATAGTACTCATGGAATTTGGTCATGACAAGGTATTCTCAGGAAAACTCCCACTCTCCTGGCTTGCCACAAATTATGTGACACCATCATGAACTAATTGCCACCAATAGGGCGGAATCAGTCTCTGTAGCCAGGCAACTAAGGAACAGGCTGGTTGCTGTGGAATTTGGTAACATTTTATGTGCTCTTATCACCTTGAATAAGGGCTGTAATTCCAAAGCTGAAGACAGAAGCCTGGGTTTTGGGATTCCCAGGTCCCCCGGTGGGGGCAGGGGATTCCCTGCTCCCACCCTCCACCCCCGTCCCCACTCACCTGGCTGGTGGAGGAGGGAAGATGCAGGAACAGGCCTTCTGGGCACACTCCCAGGGCAGCACAACCACATCACTACTGGGATGATGTCACAGGACTGCCCTTAGAGCACTCCTGTGCTTTGCAGCAGGCCGATTTGAGCCCCAAACGGGTCAAATTGGGCCTGTTTGGGGCCCAAATTGCCCCCCTGCAAAGTGTGCATTATAAATAAACAACAACAACAATAACAAACCACCATTTGGGCACATGTCCTTCTCACATGTAGTGATCGTGGGAACAACAGTCTATAAAATACTGGTCTGCATGTGAAGTGTTAAAATATGTCTGATGAGGGGGAAAGAGATGATAGCACATGCATGATTACACGCCTCAGGGTGATCGTTTTGAATGAGCTGCTGAAGACGCAAATCCTTTGCGTAGGCAAAGCTCCAGCTGCAGCGACAGAAGAGGAATCTGCTGCTGCTACTGTGCTACTCTGACATGCCTTCTGGTTTTTGGCTCTGAGGCGCAGCTGTTTCTCCAGGTCCTTCCTGCTTTCTCCTTTCTCTTCCCCTTTGCTTTCTTCTGTCATTGTCCCATCCCACTCCCACCCCAGTCCCCCAAAAGAAACGTATTACTTTTCCTCAGCTCCTTTCCAGTTTGTGAGGCGACAGGCAGGAGAAAGGTGGGGAAATGTTTCGGGGCTCCCCTCATTACACACCACACACACGTACAGAGAGGACAGCAGATGACGAGCAGTGGCAGATAGGGGAAGGAGTCTCCTACATTTCCCAGGTAAACTTGCACTGACCCACCGTGTGTAATGCATCTCTTGTGGTTCAGCTCTTACTCTGTCTTAAGCAGTCCTCCAAAGATAATAGGTTGAGGAGCAGCAGGAAGAATTTCATCTTGCCCAGAAAGCTTTTTGGCTTTTGGGGGTTTCCTGATTAAAAGTGTTAATCCAGCAATAAATTATGAGGAGGTAGCAGCGTGCATTGCACACTCACACATGCACCCCCCCCCCAAGTCTTTCCAGATCAGTATTTCACGTGGAAGGACTAATCTGGGTGACTTGTTCAGGTCTTCCTGCCATTTTTTTTCTTTTTCATTCAGCTCTAGGTTAACAGTTTTAGTTGGAAAGGGAGACTGGCAGCCATCAACCTGTCCCATCTCCCACTTCTACTAAAAAAAAAAAAAAAAGAAAGAAAGAAAGAAAGAAAGAAAGAAAGAAAGAAAGAAAGAAAGAAAAGAGGGTCATCCTCCCTCTACTTCCCTTCCTGTGAAGGAAAAAACAACATCTAACCCTCCCTTTTTGTGCAGTTTTATTCACAGTGCAAGGACAGGGCAGCAGCCAGTGGGTTTAAACAGGAAACCACGGGTTATGCAAAGCAGAATAGAGTTAGGAGGATTCACCCACTCCTCATCGTGGAAACAAAACTACAAGGCACAGGGAAACATGATATAATGGCAGGACTCAAAGGTAATAATGTACTGGTTTTGTCAAATCAATCTTTTTTTATTTTGCTGCATTGTGCTGGCTGGTAATGGAGTTATTTCCTGCTTGTGCGCCATTGGTGTGCTGCGCCAGTGCCACTTTGCCAGTAAGTTTGCCAACACTTGCCTTCTTTGGGGTCCACTGTTGTGTCTTTTCATGTACTTGAGAAGAAACTCATTGGATCAATGGGTTCGGAAACAAAACAGTTTTTGGTTAAGAGCGCATAGAGCCTTGTTTCCCCAATGACGTCCCTTTGAAAAGAAGTGTGCACGTATGTGTGCATTGTGCAGCTGCCCAACACTTGCCTTGATGCATGCCTTTCCCAAGCATTCCCCGGGGGTCCATAAACATGGAACCCTCTTGTTGCGTGCTCTCAAACTCAGTGAGTTGATGGTTTAGAGGGAAGACTGTGTTCTGTGTGATTTTGGTGTTGTTGTGTGTAAAAACAGTTGCCTCAGAGCCTTATATCCCCGACCCCCCCCCCTAAAAGAACAACATACATTTGTGCATGCATGGCCAACATGCATGCAATGGGCTGAAACTCATGAAAACGAAAAAACCAAATGGATCAGTTCTGAGCCAGCACTTCCCCAGCTGGAACAAACAGTAATGGAATGGAATTATTCCAGAATACCCTGGAAACAAAACTGAAATGGAAATTTTCTTTGTGCACACCCCTATTCATTACCACTACATTATTCACTCCATTATTTACCTGTACCCTTGAAAATCACTTTTAAATTTCAACTAGTAAAACTAGTTAACTGGGTTAACTGGTATGTTTGCCGTAAACATATAATACCACGGCCAGAATAAATGTATTGGCTGCATATTTATTTCCACATTCAATTTAAGATACTTGCTGTTAGTAGTAAAGCTATTGACAGTACTGGTATGTCACCTCTCCCTGTGTATACCACATACCCAGTACTTCTGGTAAACTTTAGTTGCCTGTGCTTTCCAGCTGACAGATTGAGACCTCCTCAGCCAGACTAAGAGCCAAGCTACAGGTGACTTTTTCACGTGAAGAACACTTGATCGTTTTCACAAGTTTTCCTGGGAACTGAAGTTCAAGTGTCCTTCCCCTCTCTGTTAGAATCGCTGCTCGAAGAGCCAAAGAAAGCCGGTGGCAGTAGCAACTTTTGCAAATCGTTCCTCCAGTCATAAACCTGCTCTCAACGATCTTTGGGGGTGGGCAGCTGCAACTTTCTCCCTGGGTGTCTTGCTCCCGAGGAGCTGCTCTGGAGAAAGCCGACATGTCGGTGAAGCCGAGCAGGATGCCCAGAGAGAAAGTTGCAGCTACTTGTCCCCAAAGAACGTTGAGAGAAGGCTTGTGACTGGAGGAACGATTTGCAAAAGCTGCTGCTGCTGCTGCTGGCTTTCTCTGGCTCTTCAGGCAGCGATTCTAACAGAGGGGAAGGACACTTGGACTTCAGTTCCCAGGAAAACTTGTGAAAACGATCAAGTGTTCTCCTCATGAAAAAAGTCACTTGTAGCTTGGCTCTTAGAGCCTTCCTGGTTGTACCCATAGTACTCTGGGATATCCTGCATAAAGAGTTTTGAAATGCTTCCACTCTACTGTTCTTTTAAACAATGTTAGCTAGTGTTCTTTACAAAGGCTGTTGGGACATTGTATTTCTATGAATGGTGTATTTATCACTTGTTTTTATCCTGTAAACTTAGTAGTTGGTTCTACTGACATTTTATCACTTATAGTCTGTTTATCGGTTTTGTACATTTTTATCTTGCCTTTCGTCCAAAGAACTGAGAGAGGTGTACAGAATTCTCTCTTCCGTGTTTTATCTGTACAACAACTTGTGAGGAAATGAATAATTTTAAATTTGTGTCAGCTACTTTTAACCAAGGATGGGAAAGGCATATGTCTTATCAATAAATAATAATAAATATGAATATTTATTTAGCAAGTTATGTTAGTTAGCTATTCTACAGTAACAGCTCTTATATACTGGATATGAAGGAGAAAGAAAGTCTATGGATTTTTATAAAGTATATATTTTCTTAATTTCTGCCTGCCATGTGATATATTCTCAGTACAATCCCAAACAGAATTACTCCAGTCTAAGCACAACTCAAACGGACTGGGTTTAGTTACATGCTTATGGCTCAAATCCCAGGCTGAACTGATCAAAGGAAATAATTTAGACAAAATTGTAAAGCAAATTTACACTTAAACACTTTTTATTTATTTATTTAACAAAATGCATATCCCATCTATCTGCCCTCACAACGGCCACCCAGGTGGTTATCAGATCAAAACATGCATAATAAAATTGCATTTTTAAACTATTAAAAGCAATAAAAATCCACACATTAAAACTATTACAATCAGAGCTAAAATACATACAAACACATAAAAAGAAGAATTAAAACATTGGGCAGGAAGGAAGGATCACTGAAATCTTCACCAGCTGGCAGAAGATGGCAACAAAAGGGGACAGAGAGAGCCTAATCTCAGAGGGCATGGGCACCTGAAGCAAGGCCTCCGAAGATGACTGTAGTTGGTACGTTTATAAGGAGTAGGTGGTCCTTCAGGTATGTTGATCCCAAACTAAACCATTGAATGAGGTTGTTCATATACCCATGCAGTAAGTGGCATACTGCTTGTTATTGGTAAGATGAGCCAGCGCAGCTAATTGGGTTGTATTCCATTCTATGTCGTCCCTCTGGCATAGATGATAATAAGTACCATTCACTAAGTACTAGTATTAACTATTCATAATTTTATTATAAATTATTGTGAACCACTTCAAGGTCTTAATAGAAGAGGTATAAAAATCGAATAAATACTAATAATAGAGAGATCCACAAGGACTTGAGAGGAGCATCTCATTTTCAACTTCCCCACTACGTCCTCTTTCTTTTCCCCATCCCCCCCATAGTCTTTCCCCCTTTTCCTGCTTTCCCCCCTGCCTTCAGCTTTCCCTGCCCCCCACTAAATTCTCACCTATGACCTGGTTGCATGGTGCCTGTTGAGCCAGGCCCCGTTGCATGGTGGGGTTTGGAGCCTGCAAGGACTTGTGGGAGGTACTTCACTTTCCCCTATATCCTCTTCCCCACACTTTCCCCTCTTTTTCTCCTCCTGGTAGATTCAATATCCTTACTTTTTCCTGCTTTGTTTTCTTTAGCTCATCCACCCACCATCTAAGCTTTTATCCCCCCCCCCCCCACAATTCAGCTATATTTATTTATTTCATTTATACCATATCTTTTGCTCCAATAGGGACCCAAAGCAGCGTATATCATTCTTCTCTCCTCCATTTTATTGTTACAACAACCCTGAGAGGTAGGTTAGGTTGGGAGTGTGTGACTGGATCACAGTGAGCTTTCTCTGCAGAGTGGCAATTCAAACCTGGGTCTCCTGGATCTTACTGTGAAACTCTAACTATACTACACTACACTGGTTTTTGTGGGGGGGGGGGCTGCTAGTGAACAGTAAATAGCAAGCAAATGGGCTTGAATGAGTCATGTATAGTATCAAGTCACTCAGTGGTTGCTTCCTGATGTGGCCTCAATGAGTCCTCCCTCAAAGGCTAAAACAGCACTGGAGAGGTCCCTGCCCCTGCCTTTTGTGACAGAAATCAAGTCTGGCATACTGGCTAAACTGTTATGGTTGCCTAGCAACAGCCACTGAGGGCATGTGGTTAAAGCTACAGGCACTCTTTTTATCGTTTCATGTTTTAAAATCCAAATGCATTTTAAAAAAAGATTTCAGATTTTTCTGCATACCTGGGGAATGTAGGAGAGTGTAGGCAGATGGGGAGTATAGGCAGATCTGTCTTCTCCATTTGTAGCTTCAATTTCTGGATTTAAGCATCCTCAGATCAAGGTCACTTCGCCATTAGTATAGAATATTAACCACATAGAATAAGTAGCATTAATATGTTCAATAATTTTAATTTTGAAATATAATAATATATTTCAAGAGCAGAGATTGAACAAAACAGACACTGAAATAAATTAAACAGATAATGAAAAAGGAGAAAAATACAAAATAAAAAATTATCAAATCCTGTAATCCATTAATCAAATAGCTCACAGAAACAGAACGAACTTCGGTTTCTTGAAATTACTCTAATCCCTGTTTGTTTGTTTGTTTTAAAAAAAGAGAACAATGTTATGAGGTTACCACAATTCACAATGATATTCCTGATAGGAAAAGCATCAAGGAAAAGCCTCTTTCTTGTCTCTTTTTCAATCTTATCTCCACTTTCTTCAGATATTTTTCTCCTTTGAAAGGGACTTGCGCCCGAATTTTGTGAACTCTCACTCCCTCCCATTCAGAAAAGCAGAAAAGGTTGTAACGCCTTATGCCGGGACTGATTTTTAGTGGAAATATCTATAATCTTTCTGCATATCCTATTTTTTATCACCTGTCCCGGAAGAGTTAACTAGTTTGATTACATAATCTCTCACTCTGGACAGATAGGAAATATACGCCCTTTCTTTGGGGGCTGAATGTTTGTCAGCATTATACTGAAATTATAAATTTCTGTGCGTAAACTTTGTGCCAATACACAGCACAACGCTCTGTGACTGTGATTTTGCTCTGCCTCAGCATTGCTTATGTTACTTGATTACATGTGTGGAGGCGAAGGAGAGGGGGAGTGCGCGCGCGTGTGTGCGCGAGAGAGGGAGAGGGGGAAAACCGCATGCAAGATTTATAGGAAGTACAAGCTGTAGTCACAAAGTTGGAGAGCTGTAACGCTGCCACCTCTTGGATTCAACTGACTTCAAAAAAGGATCGCCTACAATGCCGTCTTTTGATGCCGTTTTAAAAGAGGCTGGAGAATTTGGAAGGTTTCAAAAGAGGGCCTTCCTTCTCCTTTCCCAGACTGGCATAACATTTTCATTTTTATTTGTTGGAATTGTATTTCTTGGGAAGAATCCAGAGAACTTTACATGCAGGCTTCCCTATGCAGCGGAGATTAGGGACCGTTGTGGATGGACGCTTGAAGAAGAGTACAATTTTACCCGTCTTGGTACAAATCGGGTGAATAGTACTTATGATCATCAGTGCCAGAGATACGACACAGAATGGAATACCACCTCTGTAAACTGTGCCAGTCCACTGGCTCATCTTACCAATAACAGCTTGGGCAGTATGCCACTCACTGCATGCCAGAATGGCTGGCTATATGAACAACCTCATTCAACTATTGCCAGTGAGGTAAGAGAATTCCAGTCATCTAGCAAACCTTTTTTTTTGTTCGTATAGGACTGTAAAATGCATTGGAGTAGAATGCTAGAATGCAGTTTCTTGAGAGTTGACATCTTTGACAAAAACTGTTTCTATATCCAATTTTCCCCACATTAACAACTGGACGGAATAATAGCTATTCTTAAAGGGCGTAATATGTGAGGTAATGCCAAAACGGTTCCTATTTGTACTGATGCTTTGAAACGGGAGTAAAAAGAGAGACGAGGCATTGTAGATATTGGATTTACAGAAATGTGAACAAAAGACTCTACTTGAAAGCTGAAGCCACATACTTGCAAAGGAGGGCTGGCTATACGTGCCACCTCAGTGGGAAAATGTTTTTATTAGTTATCTGAATGAGTTTGATGTGATTTGTCATTTGCCAATAAATGTTTGCCAGAATTCAAAACTCAGCTCTGGTCGTTTTTGTTTGCTGTCATAACAGAAATAGAAAAATATAACCATGTAACAGCAAAGTCAGTTTCCAAAATTAGAATAACATGATAAACATGATAAAACATCAGCAACAAAGATAAAAATGCTAATTGTGTTGGTGTATTTTTTAAAAAATCCAGATAGCAGAAGTAGCGTAATATCATTATTACAATAAATCCCAAGATAGTGAATTAGCTTTTGAGTTTCACAGAACTCTTACATGATGGTAAGCAAAAAAAAAAAAGGGTAAAAAACAAAGAAAAGGAGAAGAGGTAGAAAAGATATTGGTGGTATCTACAATATGTAATGGTCTTAGAGGCTCTTAGCATATTAAATCTTTACCAAATGCAGAAGACTGATAGCTGTACTAAATTATACTGGGATAAAGAAGCAATGTAAAGATATAAAAGCCAGTAATTATTCAGATATGCAGCGACTGGAACATACAAATCCTTTGTAAGACAGTTAGTGGAAGTCAAGAAAAGCATGGTTGTCATTATATCAGTAAAGCAGGAGATTAATTTTCCGTTATGCGCTAGATATAGTCAATAGAAGCCACACTGGGAAATATTATCTAGTGGTGATGATTCATCCGCCTGCATCTAAAGACTTACGTATTGAAGTCAGACCTGTACAATGTCCTGCACTAGAAACATCATTTTTAAAACCCCATCCATTTAACATTCTGCCTGAGGAAGAGTTCTGTGATACTCAAAAGCTAGTTTACTATGTGTGACTCTTAGTTGGTCTTAATAAAGATACTGATGCTAAATACCAGTTACCCCACTGTCTCAGTTTACTGCATGGGTATTAGATTAATTTTGATGATACTGAGATGGCAAATGGATACAATATGCTCCAAATTCACTGCTTTTCAATATCTGTGCTA